>NC_083103.1:20906621-21230342 GCF_949774975.1 Lagenorhynchus albirostris | reverse complement strand
GTTTTCTGGAGGTTTAAATTCCTATCATACATTTAATTCCCCAGAGTTATTTTTTGTTGTCAAATACTCCTTTATTTTTAGTACTCTGTTCTTGTTTCATATATACATTACCTTGTTTATTTGTCTGAGTGCACTACATATGTGTATATATATATGGGTGTGTGTTTAAAATATATATGTTTTAAACTTCTTTTATATAGTATATGTTTTTCATAAGTTAATTTTTTTATATTTTACCTCTATCTTTCCTCACGAGTCTGATGGCCCTTTGCTGTCTGTGCAAGATTAATAATTGGGGATTTGAAAAACCTGATCTTGGAATTTCCCTATTTGAGACATAGAATCAACAATTTCTTCAAGGATGCCTCATTTCTTTTAGTAGCAAATTTAGGAAATTATATTAGAAGTCACATCTGGTTACTAGAAATTTTCATTTTACATGGGATGACATTGTTTCTAGGTCATTGCAGTGGAGAAGGTTAGAAAATACTGTTGAGTTCAGATATTTTGTTATGCCAGAAAGCAAGAAAGCTTTCAATAAATAATAGATCAACTTAAAAGGGCAGGACTCAGCTTGAAGAATCTCACAGTGGCCAAATGTTGACTCTTAGAGTGTCATAAAGAAAAATATTGTAGATTATATAGACGTATTAAGTAAATGAAAACTTAGTAGTCTATAATAATAATAACAAAACAAGAAAGCCAGAAAAATTTTACTTGCCATTATTTATGGTGGTTGATAAACAAAACACTCATTTTCAAAATTGGCTATTAATAGAAGAGTGTTACCATATACTTTCCTAACTTCGTGGAAGAATGAAATTTCTGGGTAGCCAATTAATCCTAGTCGATGACTAAAAACTGTGCTGAAGAATGCCAACTTAGATGAATTGAAGAAATGATACATTGTGGAAATCATTTTCAAATATTGATTCAGGTAAGAAATATCAATTGGTTCTTAAAACATAAGGTAGAAGATTAATGAAGATTTCTGCACTCCTTATATTGTAAAATTTTATACAGGCTATGAATATTTTATATAGGAATGAATATGCTAACAAAAGAAAGATGACGCTCATATTACTGAACACCAATTATATGGCAGACATTACTAGTTGCTTTAATTATGTTTTCTCATTTAATCTTCTTAACAATACCATGATGTAGTGGCAATATGGTTTAAAAGGGGAAAAAAATTAAGATCACAGTAGTTAAGTAACTTGGCAAGAGTTACATAGTAGGAAGTGACAGAGTTAAAATTCAAACTCTAGTCATGCTGATTACTTACTCTGTCCTATAAGCCTCCAAAGTAGGTTATATAATGCTTATATTTTTGCTTGAATTTATCAATCTAAATTTAGTATTGTAGAATGGTATCATAGATTTTGTATGATATCTGGAAAGGACTTTAATTTTTAAAAGATTATGTTCTAAGACAGTTTGGACTCAGCCTCACTTGTGACCTGGGGCACAAAGCCAGGCAGTTTATTTTGTTGAGGATAACATGTACATTTGTTGACACTTTTCCTCTTTACAAATATTAAAACAAAACAAACCACAAACCTGTAAATTAAACTTTAAAATTTAAAAGTAGTTCTGAATAATTTTCATTGAGGAAATGATAGAAAGTGGAATGATGTGTTCAGGTTTTATACACGTGTGTATTAGTATCAGAGGTACAAAATACGGTGTTTCCTTATCCAGCACTGCATGTATTAAATTATTTACTTGATAGAAGAATCATCTACATATATTTTTATGTTAATGTTCAACTTTACTTCCCTCAAGTTAAACTTATAAGGTATTATTTCTAATAGTTGCTTCAGATAACCTGAGCTATTTTGCAAATAATGTGTCCAATAAGGGGTTAATATGTAAACTATGTAAAGAACTTACACAACTCAATAGCAAAAAAGCCAAACAATCTACCTAAAAAATAGGCAGAGGACCTGAATAGACATTTTTCCACAGAAGACATCCACATGGCCAACAGGCACAGGAAAAGATGTTCAACATCACTAATCATCAGGGGAATGCAAATCAAAACCATAATGAGATATTACCTCACACCTGGCAGAATAGCCATTGTCAAAAAGACAGCAGAAACTAACACAACACTGTAAAGCAATTATACTCCAATAAAGCTGTTAAAAACAAACAAAACAAAACAAAAAAACACAAAATAGAAAAACAGCTGTTGGAGAGGGTGTGGAGAAAAAAGAACCCTTGTACACTATTGGTGGGAATGTAAATTGGTGTGACCACTCTGAAAAACATTATGGAGGTTGCTCAAAACATTAGAACTAGAACCACCATATGCTCCAGCAAATTACTCCTGGGTATTCATCCAAAGATAATGAAAACACTAATTTGAAAATATATATGCACCCAGTGTTTATAGCTACATTATTAGCCGAGATATGGAAGCAACCTAAGTGTCCATCAACAGATGAATGGATAAAGAAGATGTGGTAAATACATATATAATGTACTTTTCACTCAGCCATTAAAAAGAGTTAAATTTTGCGATTGGAAACAACACAGATATACCTAGAGGGTATTATATTTAGTGAACTAAGTCAGATAGTGAAAGACAAATACTGTATGTTTCAATTATACGTGGAATCTAAAAAATAAAACCAAGAGCAAATATAGCAAAACAGATATAGACTCACAGATACAAAAAACAAACTAGTGGTTACCAGAGGGTAGTGGGGTGGGAGAGTGGCAAAATTGGTGAAGGGGATTAAGAGACATAAACTATTATGTATAAAATAAATAAGTTACAAGGATGTAGTGTACAACAAATGGAATATAGTCAATATTTTATAATAACTTCGTATAGCATGTAATCTATAAAAATACCAAGTTATTATGTTGCACACCTGAAACTAATGTAGCACTGTAAATCAGCTATACTTCAGTTAAAAAGAAAAAGGTCTCAGAGTAGAATGTAGCTGTCTACCTTTCCCCAGTGTGGGATCCTCAAGTCTATATGCCCTATAGTTCTCTTATCTGACATCACCAAAGAGTTGACATACCAAGTGAGAAAGATGAAACGTATGTACTACTAATAATTTTATTACACAGCAGATCTTCTCTCCTCAGGCAAAATGGGAATACTTTTCCATAAATATAGTCCTCTCCACCTTAATTATCTTGTCAGCCTGCTTGCAACCCATCATTCTCTACCTCCTCCCGGTTCCTGTTCCACATAGTAGAAGGGATGTGACAGTGGGAAGCAGTTCTATATTGGACTGAGAATATTGTTATGTATAATAATTCATCTGTTTCATTACAAGCTAATTTTTTATCTCTATTATTAGTATCTGTACCACTTTCCTTAGAAGTTTATTACACGTCAAAATGCTTACTGTTTTGATGGAAAATTGATAAAACCAAAAGTTGTAGTATTAATAGCAAAGTTTGACAAAAATGTTTTTGCTTTTCTTTATGCTTTAAGAAAACAAATGGTTAAAAATTTGAAAAGGTAGCATCAAACCTGGCTTTCCATTTTGCTATGCCAGTTCCTGCTTCAAAAATTGTTTATTCATTCATCCATTTATTTATTATTAATTCTTTTTTTTTAAATAAATTTATGTATTTTTATTTTTGGCTGTGTTGGGTCTTCGTTGCTGTGCGAGGGCTTTCTCCAATTGCGGCGAGCGGGGGCCACTCTTCATCACAGTGCGCGGGCCTCTCACTGTCACGGCCTCTCCTGTTGCGGAGCACAGGCTCCAGACGCGCAGGCTCAGTAGTTGTGGCTCACGGGCTTAGCTGCTCCACGGCGTGTGGGATCCTCCCAGACCAGGGCTCGAAGCCGTGTCCCCTGAATTGGCAGGCAGATTCCCAACCACTGCGCCACCAGGGAAGCCCTATTATTAGTTCTTCAATAAACAGTTATTGAGCCCTGCCATGGGCCAGATGTTTAACTAGGCCTTGCGGGTTCATCAGTGAAGAGGCAGATATCTGTTGTGGTGTGAGTCCATGGAGATTATGTTCTAGCAGATCCCCTTTTGTGTGTCTGCCGCAGTCCATGGGATGGCATATACCATCTTCCCAGAATCTGGCCCAAAGCTTCCACTTCCAGACTTGAATCAAATCTGGATTCGAGTATCAATACCAAGTAGCTAGATGAACTTTGACAATTTCTTTCACTTCTCTGATCCTTGCAGCCTGCAGTTAATAAAAGAGAATAAAATATCTGGCAGCACTGAAATAATCAAGCGAAGTAACATGTGCAAAATATTCTGTAAAAATGTTAGTATCCCTCTTGTGATCTAACATGACTAGAATTTTAGATGAAAAAAAACTATATTATTTTTCTTCCTAAGAATCTTTGGTCTACTATGGAATGCCAATCCTAATGATTCATATTCTATCTTTTTTCAGGATAGAACCCCCCTTTTTTCAAAATGTGACAATCTATTTATATCGAAAAAGATACTGTCTGACTCTTTCCATCACCCCCAAATCTCAAAGGATATGAAAGGATCTCAAGTTTAAAACCAGAAGGAAGGAAAACATGGGAACATCTCTTTCAATGCAACCAGGCACATTGTATTTTCCTCCAAAACTAAAGTCACAGTTCCTAATGGCCCGTTGTCTGGATTAGTATAAGGAACGGTGACTTTGTAAGCACCTGCTAGGCAGTTCCGTAATAAGTAGCAGTCCTTGCAGTCAGATTCAAAGACAAATAAAATTGGATGACAGAATTTCGCTTCTTCAAAGTTACTTAACCCATTGGAAGTCTTTTATATGACAGTCTGCAGCTGTTGACGCCTCCCTCTGAGGCAGCCTTCCCTAGGTAGTGCAGAGCTACTTGCCAGAGAATCTCTGTCACTGCTGGTTTCTTCTCTCCTACTGCAATAATTGTGTTCCAAGCTGGGATCCATATACAGATATCCCAGCTGGAAGGGGAAACCATGAGAGAGAAGGAGGAATGTATTAAGCTGTTGATGCTGATTTTTCCATGAATTTTCTTAAACTGTAATGCCAAACTATATATGGGTCTCAGAGTTGTGTTTAATTAATTTATGATATTCAGTGGGGGCCTATAGAGAGTAAATAAGTTTAGAGGCTTTAGAAAACAAGCAGAAAATGTCTCCAAGCTGTTGTTTAGTCCAAACAAGTGGTCACTAGACGGGAAAATGGGTGAGAGTCAGGGCCCAGCTGGGAGAAAATCAGCTGTTGACCCAGTGGTGCCCAGGATTACTGAGTCAACATCCCAGTCTACTTCATAGAATTTAAGGGACAATGTGGCTTGTCTCATGAGCGAGGCAAAGGAAGGGAAGTGCCTCTTTAAAAACAGCAAATAATTTTCAGTCTACCAGGAGCAGATGCTCTCTCAGTTGTGAAAGGGGCTGAGACACAAAGTCTTAAAGCAGGCGGGGCAGTCTTTCTTGCAGGAAGTCTGATTCCACAGACATATTGGTAAGAGCTTGTTTGCTTGTGTTCCCGGAGTCTGGAAAAGTAATTCAGCACAGCTTTAACCGTGACCTTTGATTATCTCCCTAATCCTTGCTTACCCAAGATGAGTAATAAAACTGTCCTTTGCAAATCCGTATCTCCAGTAGAAACCTCAGATGCCAACTTCAAAGGTGAGGAAGAATCAGACTGTGATAGAATTTAATGATTTATTTTCACTTCAAGTGGGAGAGAAAAATATTCAGAAGAAAAACAAGAATGAAAATGGAATTTTGAATGCAGCAGTCTGCTAATTAATTTGCAAAGTGTCCTGAAAACATCAAAATAAATAATGAGCAACAAAACTGAGCAGGAAGCCATGTATGAGATGCAGTGTGGAACAAATATTTGAATATGTTTTTATTTATGTTCATATTAAAGAATGTGAGACCTGGGTGGAAAACACAGCCTATGTGTTTTTGAGAATTATGTTTTATATACACCATGTCATTTAATTTGTCCTGCAACTTTGATTAGCACGTTTGTTTTCTTCTTTTCACTGATGAAATGTGAGGTGTAGCGTAGCAGGACCTTGTGTAAGGACTTACCAGTAGCAAGTGAAAGAACCAGAATGTGAACATTATGCCGTTTATAAGCAAAAGGATAGAAAAGGATAGCTGTGTGAACTGCTGCTTCTTAACCTCCACCATGGAGGTACCTGGGCCTTTAGTACTCATTTTCCAAGAGGGTTGTGGAGAGCTTGCTTTCAGCACAGATAGTGAGATCCGAAGAAATGCATTGCTTCAAACACTGGGCTACAGCCAGAGCCTAGGCGTAGTGCAGTTCAGAGTCAGAGGGGCAGTAGCTCCCCACTGCCAGATTATTGATATGGGGTGACTAAGAGAATTTTCCCTGCAGTTCAAGGTTTGAATCCTACCCTGCCTAGCTGTATGACTAAGCAAATTACTAACATTTCTGTGTTTTCTAGGCTTTTTATAAGGATTAAATGAGTTAATATATGAGAGGAGTTTCCACGTGAGAGGAGTTAATATATAAGAGGAGTCCTTGTTCTCTTTTCTATTATTATCAGTGCTTTCATAGGAAGAACTCAGAAGTGTACAGGAAATAAGAAATCTGATACCAAGACCTGGGCAATATGGCCAGTGGTAGCTTAGACTAGGCTGCAACTATGCAGAGTAAGAGAGAGCCCTCACTTTGTAGGTGCGTTTTCTCACCCGCAGGTGTCCTTACGCCAGACACTCTGCCTTCTGCAGATAGCGTCCCTGTGGTGTCCCCAGCTCACGGCCACAGACGCTTGCACTGCTGGAGAGTGGACGGTGCTGCACTGCCAGGTGCAGGAACTTACTGCCTGCGTCTACGAGGAACGAGAAACGGCCTGGGCTGGTGATGGCTCCAAACACCCAGTATGCAGTGACGTTTTATCAGATTGAGTCCAAAGGCTCTTGGGGCTGTCTCATCAGGAGTTGAATTTATTACCATTGGACACATTTTCAAGGACTATTTGTTTGCCAGAGAAAGATTACTTCGATCAGTCTGTAGTAAAAGGAGAAATGTTAGAAAGGATACAGGACTCTCTCACAGAACTTTCGGCCTAGGAGTATATCTAGGACTCACGCAGCCCTGAACAAAAGCACTGGAAACCTCTGAGGAGCCGATATATTTTCATCGCAGAGGACATACGGTCTTCTCTGAAAATCTGCTCTATTTTCATCCCAGAGGACATATGGTCTCTGAAAATCTGCTGTATTCTTTGTTACTTCTTTTATCTTCACAGAGTGGATTTTACACATTTGTAATCTGACAACAAGAGCCCCAGCCCAGCTTTACTTGATGTCTTCGTTCAAGAGCTGGTGGAGGTTAATTAATTCTACTTCCAGCTTTCTGGACGGAAGAAGAACAAATCTGATTGGCTAGGGCTTCACCATTTCTACATTTTATCCAATCAGCAAGGAGGAGGATTTTTTTTTCCCTTATAAAGGCATGGAAATAGATTCTTTTAAACTTAAATAGATTCTCTTAATCTTAAATAGGTTCTCTGAGAAGAGAGTGTGAGATGGGAAGGAAATCTTCATCAGAAAAGATAAAAAAATGTTTAAATTCAGTTTGAAGTTAGAGTTATATTCTGCAGAGCCTTCCAAAATTTCATGAAAGTCATTCTCTACCAGGTGGATGGGACCAGTTTTCCAAACAGCCAAACTCTGATATTTTTTGCCCAGACAATGAACTTTCTTTCTTCCATTTCTTATTTAAAATATATGATTATGGTTATCACCATGAATTATAATTTCTGATAATTAAAATCACATAAACAGATTGACTCATAATTCTCCAGTATACTTAGATACAGTGCTGAAACACTCCTGTTCTCAAACAGGGCAGTTAATAAGGAAAAAGGGACAGGAGAGTAGTTATACCTAGATCAAGAGATAGCTCCTCCCTCAGTTAGTAGATGATAATGTGACAAAATAATGGCATGGGATCAATTCACGTTGGCAGGATCAGCATTTTAAAAGATAAAGAATTTGGGCTATGAATATGTGAGGTGATCAATACTAGTGAAATGCTCTTGTGATACAACGTGGTAAGTATGGATGTTTAATAATTTTATTAGTTATAAGTTTAACTTTCTCCTCTGTGATGCATAACATTTTCCATCCATCTAATTGCCAGCATATTTTTAGATTAACCAGGTCTTTCACCTTGTTAATTCTCCTTAGTCTGGTTATCTCTAATCTAGGCATGTGAACTTTTGTCTATTAAACAATGTAAAATATGTTTAAATTTAATTCTTCATTAGTGAGAAGAGAATATAAATGTGTTCCAGACGAGGTAGACCCATAAGAGTGAGATGCCAAATGTTCCTGTGATGAGTTTAGTCAAAGGGATAACTATATAATTCAGCATCACTGGCTGTTACCCTTTTAACTATTAATAGCACTTATAATGTACAGCATTCTTCTAATTCCTTGTTTTGTGCATTAAAAATAACTGTGTTATTTTTACCTATGTTCACCAAAAGTTATACTCTGGAATATTCTTAAACTCAACTATTACAAAGTGCAAATAATGAGATGCCTATCAGCAGTAGGATGGATAAATTGTAGCATGTCCACAAATAGAATTCTATACAGCAATAAGAATAAATGGATGAATCTCAGTACTATGTTGAGTGAAAGAAACCAGGCTCAAACAATTGCATGCTGTATAACTCATCCAAATAAATTACAGAACTAATAGATGATTTTGGAAGTCAGAAAAATGGTTTCCCTTAGATGGAATATTATCAGTGGAAAGTAGTGCAAAAAAGGGGTATTCTGTGCTAGTGTTGAGTATTCTCAGTATTGGTGCTGGTTACATGGATTTGTTCAATTTATGAAAATAACTGAATTGTGCACTTACGGTAATAATTTTTCATGAAACATTTTTTAAAAAGCATACAGAATGTTTAAAAGTGATTATTGATAATCTAAGAATGTAAGAAAATAAATATTAATTCTCGGTTGAAAAAGATGGCATTACTTTGAATTTACACTGAACAAGGTAAAGTGTCATGTCTTATACATTAGATTCTAGAGGAAAAGAAAGGTTTTCAGACAAGCTCAGTGGTAAAGGTTATTTAATTAGAAAGGAAATAAAATAGATCAACATTTCTCAGGGGAAATGAGACAACTCAATGGTCCATTTCACACTCATTAAGTAGGGACTGAATTGCATATCCTTGCTTAAAAGATAGAGTGAGTAATTAAATAAAAGTGGCTGATTAGGAAATGTGTTATCAACCTTGACAAACAAGAAAGTTGTAGTTAGTTCTAAGTTGGGATATGAGTATACTAGTTAAAAGAAATGAATGCAATTTTTATGTGGTACACATTATATTTAATATTGGAAAAAGGCCATTAGTGCAAAGAAGAATTATTTTTTGAATGTCAAGTAGGAATTTAATAATAAGAGTTGGGATTCTACAGTTCCCTTTCATAATACTAATTATGCTATATACTCTTTATTATTCATCGTCTGTTTTACCTAAGGTTAGCCTACCTAAGCCTCCTTTATTTGGCTTTTTCTCTTTGATGCCCAGCACATGTAATAGTATATATTAAAAATTGTCACTATGCTAGAATGGTAGTTATCAGGGCCTGGGTTAATGGGGAGAGGTTGATGGGGAGATACTGTTCAAAGAGTATAAATTTCCAGTTATAAGGTGAGTAAATTCTGAGGATCTAATGTATAACATGGTGATTATAGTTAATAATACTGTATTGTATGCTTGAGAGTTTCTAAGAAAGTAGATCTTCAATCTCACCACAAAAAAGAAATGGTAATTATATGATGTGATGTTATGGAGGTGTTAGCTAACACTATGGTTGTAATCATTTCAGAGTATATAAGTATCAAATCAACAAATTTTCACCTTAAGCTTACACAATATTATATGTCAATTATGTCTTAATAAAGCTGGAAAAAATCATCATAATAAATAGGCACTAAAATATTAGGGGGGTAAACAATGTTAGTTCAAAGCAAGATACCTACAATAAATAACCACTAATAAACATTGATTGGTGAGGGCTATGAATGTCAAGTAATCTGATCTTTTTCTTATATATCTGATAGAGCTAAGTATGCACAGCTGCTCTGAATCCAATAATCAGGTGACCATCAAGCTAACTAAGCAGAAACTTCAGTGGCCACAATGGCAAAGAGCACAGTCCTTAGAAGACAAATTTAGGATGGTATTCACAAAACAAACCACCACCACCACCGCATATAGCAATAACAACAAACCCTTAGTGGAGGGCAATTGAAAATTAAAATAACTGAAATGAAAAGTTTACTACAGGGACTCTATATTAGATTTCAACTGGTAAAGGAAGGATCAATTAACTTGAACATAGATCAGTTGAGGTTATCTAGGCTGAGAAACATAAAGAATGAAGAAACATGAACAGAGCCTCGGAGACCTATTCATTTACAAGATGAAGTGTACCAGCATAAGCATAATGGAAGTCATAGAAAGAGAGGAGAAAGGGGAAAAAAAGTGTGTGTGTGTATGCATGAATTTGAAGAAAGAATGACTGAAAACTTGCCAAATTTGATGAAAGTTGTCAATTTACATATCCAAGAAGCTCAGCAAATTCTGACTGGTGTAAACTCAGAGTTTCACACCTAGACACATCATAATCAATCTATTACAAGCCAGTGCCAAAAATTTTTGAAAGCAGCAAGAGAGAAGAGAATCATCATGAAGGGGCATCCCTAATAAGATCAACAGGTGATTTCTCATTAGAAACCATGGAGTCCTGAAAGCTGACATGTTTAAAGTGCTGAGAGAATAAAACTCTCACCAAAAATTTTATATACAGGAAAACCCTCCCTCAGAAATGAAGTTAAGACATTTGCAGATAAAAAAACCTGAGAGAATGTGCTGCTTTCGCACCTGCTCTACAAAAAATACTAATGGACTTGCCCTATGAAAAATACTGATGAGAGTCATTGAAATGAAATGACATTTCAGTCTCTGAAATGAAAAAACACTAGACAGTTACTAGAAACCACCTGAAGAAGTAAAGGCCAGTAAACTACATAGGTAAATATTTTAAAATCATATAAATATACTTTTTGTTTGTAACTATTTTTTTCTCCTCTTTGATTTTACAGACTACTGCAAAAGCAATGATTATAAAACTGTATTTACGGGCTTATAACATATAAAGATGTAATTTATATGATAGTAATAGCACAAAGAAGGGGGAGAGAGCTATATAGTAGCAAATTTTTGTATACAATTAAAAATGTCAATAATCTGAACCAGATTGTTATAAATTAAGATGTTAGTTGTAATCCCTAAGGCATCCACTAAGAAAATAACTGAAAATAAAAAGTAAAAGAAATGACAAGGGAATTTAAATAATGAACTAGAGAATATTTATTTACATAAAATAAGGCATCAGTGTAAGGATAGAGGAACAAGAAAAACATAAGATTTGTAGAAAAGAATAGCAAAATGACAGACATAAATCCTTTTTTATCATAACTACCTTAAACATAAATGTATTAAACAGTCAGTTCAAAAGGCTGCAATTGGAAGAATGGATTAAAGATGATCTAGTTGTATAGTGTCTTTAAGGGACACATTTTTAATTCAAAGACACAAGTAATTGAACACAAAGGAATGTAAAATGATATACTGTGCAAAACAAATTTTAAAGAGCTGGAATGGCTGTACTATCAGAAAATATATACTTTAAGAGAAAATTATTCTTAAAAACAAATTAAAAAAATTTATAAGGATAAAAGTGCTATTCATCAGGAGATCATAACAATGCAAACATGTAAGCAACTAACTGCAGAACTCCATACCACCTGAAGCAACAATGTCAGAATTGAAGGGAAAATAGACAATATACAGCAATAATAGTTGGAAATTACAACACCCCACTCTAATAATGGATAAAACAACTGGATAGAAGATCTAAAAGGAATAAGAGAGTTGAATATCATTATAAGCCAATTAGATCTAACAGACATCTATAGAAGACTTCACCCAATTATAGTAGAATATGCATTCTTCTCAAGTGCACATTCTGTATTCTCCAGGATAGTATATACATTATACCATAAAACAAGCCTCAATGAATTTGAAAGGATTCAAATCATACAAAGTATGTTCTCCAACCATAAAGTAATGAAATTAGAAATCAACAACACAAGGAATTTTGAGAAATTTTTAAAAATGTGGAAATTACATGAAACACTCTTTAACAACCAATGAGTCATGAAGGAAATCACAACAGAAGTAAGGTAATATTTTGAGAATATTGAAGAAAAAGACATGGTATTCAAAATATATTGGATGAAACAAAACACATGCCTAGAGGGAATTTCATAGCTGTAAATATGTATATTAAAAAGAAAAATGATATCAAGTCAATAACCTAACCTCTAACCTTAAGAAGCTAGAAAAATAAAAGCAAACTATGTCTAAAGGAAGCAGAAGGAAGAAAAAAATAAAATTTAGAATGGAAGTAAATGAAATAGAGAATAGAAGAACAAGAGAGAAAATCAATGAAAACAAAAGCTGGTTCTTTGAAATGATTAACAAAATTTACAGAGCTCTGGCTAGACTAATCAAGGGGGAAAAAACAATAAAATCATGAATAATGGAGGGGACATTATCATTGACTTCATAGAAATTTTTAAAAGGATTGTAAGGAAATACTGTGAACAGTTGTTTACCAACAAGTGATTAACCTAGATGAATTTGAAAAAATCCTAAAAGCACACAGTTTACAAAACTGACTGAAGGAGAAAGAAATCTGAACATGCCTGTAACAAGTAAAGAGATTTAGTTAGTAATCAAAAACCTGCTAACAAAGAAAAGCCAGGAGCCAGATGGTTTCAATGGTGAATTTTACCAAACATATAAAAAAGAATTAACAAAAGTGCTATACTCATTCTTCCAAAAAATGAGACAAGGAGAGAACACTTACCCCAAACTTTTATCAATCCGGTATTATTGGATACCAAAACATGACAAAGACATCACAAGAAAAGAAAATTACAAACCAGTATTGCTTATGAAAATAGACCTCAAAATCCCCAATAAAAGTAAACTGGATATCTACATGCAAAAATTAAGTTGTACTCTCTACCTCACACCATATAAAAAAATCAACTCAAAATGAATCATAGATCTATGTATAAGAGCTAAAATTTTGAAATTCTTATAAGACATAGGTTTAAATCATAGGTTTTGATTAAGAAATAGTTTTTTAAATATGACACCAAAAATATAAGTGATAAAAAGATATAGATTGTTGGACTTAATCAAATTTAAAAACTTCTGTGCTTTAAAGAACAGAAGAAAGTGAAACGACAACTTACAAAATGTGGAAAATCTTTGCAAATTATATATCTAATAAGAGCTTAGTGTCCAGTTTATATGTAAAATATTATGACACAAAAATAAAATAAAATTACTTAATTTAAACAGTAGGCAAAGGATTTGACTAAACATTTTTCCAAGGAAGATATAAAAATGATTAATAAGCATTACAAAATAGAAACATACAGACATAGAAAACAAAATTTTGATTACCAAAGGCGAAAGGGGGAGGGATAAATTAGGAGTATGGGGTTAACAGATACACACTACTATATATAAAATAGATAAACAAAAAAGATTTACTATATAGCACAGGGAATGATAGTCAATATCTTTTTTTTTTTTTTTTTTTTGTGGTACGTGGGCCTCTCACTGCTGTGGCCTCTCCTGTTGTGGAGCACAGACTCCGGACACGCAGGCTCAGCGGCCATGGCCCACGGGCCCAGCCGCTCCACGGCATGTGGGATCTTCCCGGACCAGGGCAAGACCCCGTGTCCCCTGCATCGGCAGGTGGACTCTCAACCACTGCGCCACCAGGGAAGCCCCTAAGGGGATGAATTTTATGCTATGTGAATTATATCTTATTAAAGCTGTTTTTTTTTAAAAAAATAATCTAGAACTCATGGCCTCGTATGAGGTGTAGTGATTTTTTTATGAAAATTTAGAATATTTGGTAGATGTGTTACATATTTCTGTGTTATTTAATCAGTGTACATAAAGATTTTTCATAGTGTCAGGTCATATCTTTCCCTCTTAGGTCTAGTATCCATCTCTTCCATCTTTTTATTGCCAAATATACTATTCCTGGCTCATTTCATCTCTCAGAATGTGAGGAAAAGGCAGCAATTCCATTTTTTCTCACAACGTCGTGTCTCTTAGGAACCTGTTTTTATTGCAATGATACAGATTTCTTGCTCTGCTGTTCCTTTTTTATTGCAATGATACAGATTTCTTGCTCTGCTGTTCCTTGATACAATTTATTTAATGCTCTTTGTGTCATTATTTATGGTGCTGCAGCATCCCTACTGCCATCCACAAATACAGGCTTCCAATGATTCTGTCAAAAGTTGTGACTTTGTTCTTTTGGTGATGACCGAAAGTGTAGGTCTTACTCAGATCATGCAAGAAAATATAAGCAATGGTTTGTTTCCTGGTCACATTGTACTTACCATTTGGAATTTTACATGTTCCACCTTGTCTTGTACAGAACACTTCAGGCCCTAAACCACCGCATCCTAGAATGTGAACTTTTTCCAATATTAACCATACTCTAGTCTTCCAAACACCACCATCAAGTGGAAGGACAGGGGAGGGACTGTTGGTAGACTGAGAAGAACAGTTATATTTATACAAAGGACATCCTTTCCTCATCTGGCTGGGCCTAAAATTGACCCAGCAGAATGTGATATCTGCATATCAGTTGGTGGCAAGAGAGGACGTCGCTTGGAACCCTCTAAAACCCGTTGAAGAGGCAGACACAGCCACCACTGGAGGGCTGCCTGACATGTGCTCTAGAGCCTTTAAGAATGTGATGACTGTCCTTTGTCCAACAGCAGAGGGCACAGGAAGTAAAGCCCTCTTACCACCCATTTTGCCACCTTTGAGTGCTTGGATCAAAGTGGGTACTGCAGTAGTGACATGCATGGGCAGGTGAGCACTGATAGACCAGCAAAAGTTGATGCATGGGTCTGTCCTCCAGCTCAAGACCAAGGTGCAGTGGATAGTTGGTAGCCCAGAGCCCTGAACTCATAGCCAATATAAGTGAGAATCCACCCAAATCAGCATGGCTACACCATTCTGGAAGGCCAATTTTGTACAATCTTGAAAAAGAAATGCACTCTAAGGCAGAGGAAATTATTCACCTGCCAGGCCACTCTCTTGGAAGTGAGCATGGCTTGGGGTCCCAGGATGACTTCATAGGCACGAGTCCTAGAGCTTGTTAGAGCATCTGGTGAACTTCACATGTGGAATTGGGGAATTAAGAGGCTTAGAGAGAGTTCTCAAGGACTGAAATGGTGACCAGGGTCCACATGGTGCTGGTCTGGGTTTCGATCACCAAGCTTCAATGGCAGGGCCAACCTCATCCCATCTCAGGCACTGGAAGGAGACTTAGAAATTTTTGAGAAAGGCAGTCCAAAGAGTAGGGTAACTGAGGTGAGGGGCCTGGGAAAGGATTCTGGTTCAGTTCTTAGGAAAATTTTGTCTGAAATATATGTATTCCTGATGAAGTTCTGATATAGCTATTATAATTTTCCTTTTGCTTAGAGCACTAGACAGGTGTAACCAGGATTGTGAGGGCAAGGTCTATGGCATGTGTGATTCAGATTGTAATGCTTCCCTCTTAGATGTTTGGTTAGGTCTGACTGTGTTATAGGCCTGATGAGTAGGTGAACTGGTGTGGTGTGATTTTAACATTTAATACAGAGTTCTTAACATTTTTGGTTTTTTGTCATGGAGTACTTTGGTCAAGGATTCATTTGTGGATCTGATAAAAAAAAAAAAAGAGAGGTCCTGTCCTGGAATAAAATAAGCATTTCCTGGTATAAAATTTCAGAAGGGGGTTGAACTCTTAAAGTCTCTCCTTGAACCCTAAACTTTACCTTAAGAATCTCAACATTTATGGGGAGTTGTGATTTCTGTTACAATATTTGCCTCCCGTACTTTTTGGTGAGAAACTTAAATTCTTTGTCCCTCAATACCTTAACTTTTCTTCATTTCATTATTTTTTAATCTATTCTTTTGCCTATGTTTAGAAAGGATGGGTTCACCCGACCAGTTTAATATTAAATTGCATCTAATGTATATTTAGGATGATTGAGAGAAGTGTTATTATCTGATAAATTCTGATTTCTTCCTCTGTCCATCCTGTGGCCTTTGGAATTCTAGTCAACATATGGTTACCAGGTACACAGGATCACTTTAAGTAAGGATACCCCTATTTTTTCTTGTTTCTATGTCAACCACTCTACATAAATCTCCTATCTATAATAGAGGTAGAATTAGCACATAATAAACTCTGATTTTTACTAAATATCATTTAAAATCTTTTTTTCTATACTACTTGTTTTAAGAAAAAAATCAATTTTTCTTATAAAATCATTTAAGTGTAAACTAACACAAGAAACGTGGTATCTTTAAAACACAGAAAATGATTTCCTTAATGACAAAAAAATCTTTGGAAAGTTGAGAATATTTCTTCTGAGGAACAGCTTTTCATTTAGGCCTTGGAAAATAATCTTAGCTAGTGAAAAACTGTGTATGGAACAAATAGAACGCAGAATAGGTGAAAATAAGGAAGTTCACATATTGAGTTTGTAAGTTTTATTTCAAGAGCTTGGAGGTGAATAAGAATGAGGAAGATAGAAGATCAATGGTAAATTTTAGTTCTAACTATGAATCGTTCATCAATTTAGCCAACAATATCAATTGCATCTCAGTGCATGGCAAGTCCTATGCTAACAGTGGGGGAAATAATATCATGGAAATTATAACCTAAAAACAGGAGATATTTTTTTTAAAAAAAAATTCAAAAATTTCAAGTATGATAAATGAAGTGTTGGCAGGGTTCACAATCTTTATGTGAAAGCATTTGACATAGGTCCTATACTACTGTGAGATGGGCATAAAAATCTATGGAAATATAACCCAAGAGCTGAAAGTTGATTGATGAGAATGGAGTACCTAAGTCCAAAGGGGAATGGAAGGTTGTTCAATTATAAGCAATTGCAAGGTCTGATATGATCTCAGAAGTGGATAAAATGAGTGTAAGGATAGGTCCTTGGATGCTTGATTTATGAGAGCAGTGAAAACCCAGGATGATGGCAGTAGCTGAGGTGAAGATGTCGTGCCTTATTCCAAAGAATTCAGTAAGGAGGATGTGGTACACAAACTCTAAAGGTGACCCACCAGTCATCTCCACCTCACTCATACCCTTGTGTATTCCCCTCACAGGTCTGTTGGTAAGACCTGTGACTTGTTTCTAACCAAGAGAATACAACAAAGGTGATAGGATGTTACCCCCATGATTAAGTTATGGAAGTTTATACCATGGTTTTGGTAGCATCTCGTGGGCTGGCTTTATTGAAGCAAACTGCCTTGCTTTGAGCTGCTGTATAGAGAGGTTATTGTGGCAAGGAAATGAGAGTGGTCTCTGGCCAACAACCAGCAAGAAACTGAGACCCTTGGTTCTGTGGTCAGTAAGGAACTGGAATTTGCCAACAACCCCATAAGCTTGGTAGCCGACTCTTCCCTAGGCCTGACTCGAGATGGGACAGCTGACATCTTGATTATAGGCATGTGTGAAGTCCTGAAGACCCAGATAAGCTATGCCTGGAATCATGATCCAAAGAAATAGGGAAACAAAACTGTGTGTTGTTTTAAGCTATGCAGTTTGTGATAATTTGTTATACAGCATTAGATAACTAACATAGAGGGTAAGAAATTGGTAGATGATAAATACAAGAAGTGTGACTCTAGTCATAGCCATGACACTAGCAAGTTTTTTGATCTTGGAAAAAATGACTTTACTTCTTTAGACCTTGATTCTTCACCATTATATTAAACAAAGTGGCTAATTTATGGCAATAAAATATTGGTTTTATATTAAAGTGATTTCCTGGTAGGGACTGGCTTTTGAACGGCTTTAAGAAATACATATTAATATAAGGTATTAAGTGTACTGTCAGTCATCATCATCGTCATTATTCTGTAGTGTATTTCTGTAAACAGCATGGTTTTGTGGGTTTTTTTTAACATCTTTACTGGAGTATAATTGCTTTACAATGGTGTGTTAGTTTCTGCTTTATAACAAAGTGAATCAGCTATACATATATATATATCCCCATATCTCCTCCCTCTTGCGTCTCCCTCCCACCCTCCCTATCCCACCCCTCTAGGTGGTCAGAGAGCAACGAGCTCATCTCCCTATGCTATGTGGTTGCTTTCCACTAGCTATCTATTTTGCATTTGGTAGTGTATATATGTCCATGCCACTCTCTCACTTTGTCATAGCTTACCCTTACCCCTCCCTATATCCTCAAGTCTGTCCTCTACGTCTGCGTCTTTATTCCTGTTCTGTCACTATGTTATTCACAATGATTTTTTTCATTTTTTTTATTCCATACATACATATGTGTTAGCATATGGTATTTGTTTTTCTCTTTCTGACTTACTTCACTCTGTATGAAAGACTCTAGGTCCATCCACATCATTACAAATAACTCAATTTCATTTCTTTTTATGGCTGAGTAATATTCCATTGTATATACGTGCCACATCTTTATCCATCCATCTGTCGATGGACACTTAGGTTGCTCCCATGTCCTGGCTATTGTAAATAGAGCTGCAGTGAACATTGTGGTATATGACTCTTTTTGAATTATGGTTTTCTCAGGGTATATGCCCAGTAGTGAGAATGCTGGGCCATATGGTAGTTCAATTTTTAGGAACCTCCCTTAAGGAGGTCCCTTAAGGAACCTCCATACTGTTCTCCATAGGGGCTGTATTAATTCACATTCCCACCAACAGTGCAAGAGGATTCCCTTTTCTCCACACCCTCTCCAGCATTTATTGTTTCTAGATTTTTTGAAGACGGCCATTCTGACTGGTGTGAGGTGATACCTCATTGTAGTTTTTATTTCCATTTCTCTAGTGATTAGTGATGTTCAGCATCCTTTCACACGTTTGTTGGCAATTTGTATATCTTCTTTGGAGAACTGTCTATTTAGGTCTTCTGCCCATTTTTGGATTGGGTTGTTTTTTTTTTTTTTTTTAATATTGAGCTGCATGAGCTGCTTGTATATTTTGGAGATTAATCCTTTGTCAGTTGCTTCATTTGCAAACAATTTCTTCTAGTCTGAAGGTTGTCTTTTCGTCTTCATTATGGTTTCCTTTGCTGTGCAAAGGCTTTTAAGTTTCATTAGGTCCCATTTGTTTATTTTTGTTTTTATTTCCATTTCTCTAGGTGGTGGGTCAAAAAGGATCTTACTGTGATTTATGTCATAGAGTGTTCGGCCTATGTTTTCCTCTAAGAGTTTGATAGTGTCTGGCCTTACATTTAGCTCTTTAATCCATTTTGAGTTTCTTTTTGTGTATGGTGTTAGGGAGTGTTCTAATTTCATTCTTTTACATGTAGCTGTCCAGTTTTCTCAACACCATTTATTAGAGAGGCTGTCTTTCCTCCATTGTATATTCTTGCCACGTTTATCAAAAATAAGGTAACCGGGCTTCCCTGGTGGCACAGTGGTTGAGAGTCCACCTGCCGATGCAGGGGACACGGGTTTGTGCCCCGGTCTGGGAAGATCCCACATGCCGCGGTGTGGCTGGGCCCGTGAGCCATGGCCGCTGAACCTGTGCGTCTGGAGCCTGTGCTCCGCAATGGGAGAGGCCACAACAGTGAGAGGCCCACGTACAGCAAAAAAGGAAAAAAATAAGAAAAAAATAAGGTGACCATACATATGTGGGTTTATCTCTGGGCTTTCTATCCTGTTCTATTGGTCTGTATTTCTGTTTTTGTGACAGTACCATAATTTCTTCATTAGTGTAACTTTGTAGTATAGTCTGAAGACTGGGAGCATGATTCCCCCAGCTACGTTTTTCTTGCTCAAGATTGCTTTGGCTATTTGGGGTCTTTTGTGTTTCCATACAAATTGTGAAATTTTTTGTTCTAGTTCTGTGAAAAAGGCCATTGGTAGTTTGATACGGATTGCGATGAATTTGTAAATTGCTTTGGGTAGTGTAGTCACTTCACAAAGTTGATTCTTCCAATCCAAGAACATGGTATATCTCTCCATCTGTCTGTATCATCTTTAATTTCTTTCATCAATTTTTTATAATTTTCTGCATACAGGTCTTTTGTCTCCTTAGGTAGGTTTATTCCTAGGTATTTTATTCTTTTTGTTGCAGTGGTAAATAGGAGTGTTTCCTTAATTTATCATTCAGATTTTTCATTAGTAGTGTATAGGAATGCAAGGGATTTCTGTGCATTAATTTTGTATCCTGCTACTTTACCAAATTGATTAGCTCTAGCAGTTTTCTGGTAGCATCTTTATGATTCTCTATGTATAGTATCATGTCATCTGCAAAGAGTGACAGCTTGACTTCTTCTTTTCCAATTTGGATTCCTTTTATTTCTTTTTCTTCTCTGATTGCTGTGGTTAAAACTTCCAAAACTATGTTGAATAATAGTGGTGAGAGTGGGCAAACTTGTCTTGTTCCTAATCTTAGAGGAAATGGTTTTAGTTTTTCACCATTGAGAATGATGTTGGCTGTGGGTTTGTTATATATGGCCTTTATTATGTTGAGATAAGTTCAGTGTATGCCTACTTTCTGTAGGATTTTTATCATAAATGGGTATTGAATTTTGTCAAGAGCTTTTTCTGCATCTATTGAAAAGATCATATGATTTTTCTTCATCATTTTGTTAATATGGTGAATTAAGTTGATTGATTTGTGTATATTGAAGAATCCTTGCATTCCTGGGATAAACCCCACTTGCTCATGGTGTATGATCCTTTTAATGTGCTGTTGGATACTGTTTGCAAGTGTTTTGTTGAGGGTTTTTGCATCTACGTTCATCAGTGATATTGGCCTGTAGTGTTCTTTTTTTGTGACATCTTTGTCTGGTTTTGGTATCAGGGTGATGGTGGCCCCGTCGAATGAGTTTGGGAGTGTTCCTGCCTCTGCTATATTTTCGAAGAGTTTGAGAAGGATAGGTGTTAGTTCTTCTCTAAGTGTTTGATAGAATTTGCCTGTGAAGCCATCTGGTCCTGGGCTTTTGTTTGTTGGAAGATTTTTAGTCACAGTCTCAATTTCAGTGCTTGTGATTGGTCTGTTTATATTTTCTATTTCTTCCTGGTTCAGTCTCGAAAGCTTGGGCTTTTCTAAGAACTTGTCCATTTCTTCCAGATTGTCCATTTTATTGGCATATAGTTGCTTGTAGTAATCTCTCATGATCCTTTGTATTTCTGCAGTGTCAATTGTTACTTTTCCTTTTTAATTTCTAATTCTATTGATTTGAGTCTTCTCCCTTTTTTTCTTGATGGGTCAATTGTTACTTTTCCTTTTTAATTTCTAATTCTATTGATTTGAGTCTTCTCCCTTTTTTTCTTGATGGGTCTGGCTAATGGTTTATTAATTTTGTTTATCTTCTCAAACAACCAGCTTTTAGTTTTATTGATCTTTGCTATTGTTTTCTTAATTTCTTTTTCATTTATTTCTGATCTGATGTTTATGATTTCTTTCCTTCTGCTAACTTTGGGGTTTTTTTGTTTTTCTTTCTCTAATTGCTTTAGGTGTAAGGTCAGGTTGTTTATTTGAGATGTTTCTTGTTTCTTGAGGTAGGAGTGTATTGCTATAAACTTTCCTCTTAGAACTGATTTTGCTGCATTCCATAGGTTTTTGGTCATCATTGTCATTTGTTTCTAGGTATTTTTTGATTTCCTCTTTGATTTCTTCAGTGATCACTTCGTTATTAAGTAGTGTATTGTTTAGCCTCCATGTGTTTGTATTTTTTACAGATCTTTTCCTCTAATTGATATCTAGTCTCATAGCGTTGTGGTTGGAAAAGATACTTCATACGATTTCAATTCTCTTAAATTTATCAA
The DNA here is from genome assembly GCF_949774975.1 of Lagenorhynchus albirostris. NCBI lineage: Eukaryota > Metazoa > Chordata > Mammalia > Artiodactyla > Delphinidae > Lagenorhynchus > Lagenorhynchus albirostris. Next base: position 21,208,427 of record NC_083103.1, on the reverse strand, counting down.
GGCTTGATTTGTAACCCAAGACATGATCTATTCTGGAGAATGTTCAATGAGCACTTGAGAAGAAAGTGTATTCTGTTGCTTTTGGATGGAATGTCCTATAAATATCAATTAAGTCCATCGTGTTTAATGTATCATTTAAAGCTTCTGTTTCGTTATTTGTTTTCATTTTGGATGATCTGTCCATTGGTGAAAGTGGGGTGTTAAAGTCCCCTACTACGATTGTGTTACTGCCGATTTCCCCTTTTATGGCTGTTAGCATTTGCCTTATGTATTGAGGTGCTCCTGTGTGGGGTGCATAAATATTTACAATTGTTATATCTTCTTCTTGAATTGATCCCTTGATCATTACGTAGAGTCCTTCTTTGTCTCTTGTAATAGTTTTTATTTTAAAGTCGATTTGTCTGGTATGAGAATTGCTACTCCAGCTTTCTTTTGATTTCCATTTTCATGGAATATCTTTTTCCATCCCCTCCCTTACAGTCAGTATATGTCCCTAGGTCTGAAGTGGGTCTCTTGTAGACAGCATATATACAGGTCTTGCTTTTGTATCTATTCAGCCAGTCTGTGTCTTTTGGTTGGAGCATTTAATCCATTTACATTTAAGGTAGTTATCAATATATATGTTCCTATTACCATTTTCTTAATTGTTTTGGGTTTGTTATTGTAGGTCTGTTCCTTCTCTTGTGTTTCCTGCCTAGAGAAGTTCCTTTAGCATTTGTTGTACAGCTGGTTTGGTAGTACTGAATTCTCTTAGCTTTTGCTTGTCTGTAAAGATTTTAATTTCTCTGTCAAATCTGAATGAGATCCTTGCTGGGTAGAGTAATCTTGGCTTTAGGTTTTTCTCCTTCATCACTTTAAATATGTCCTGCCACTCCTTTCTGGCTTGCAGGGTTTCTGCTGAAAGATCAGCTGTTAACCTTATGGGGATTCCCTTTTATGTTATTTGTTGTTTTTCCCTTGGTGCTTTTAATATTTTTTCTTTGTTTTTAATTTTGATAGTTTGATTAATATGTGTCTCGGCGTGTTTCTCCTTGGATTTATACTCTGTGCTTCATGGATTTGATTGACTATTTCCTCTCCCTTATCAGGGACGTTTTCAACTATAATCTCTACAAATATATTCTCGGTCCCTTTCTTTTTCTCTTGGTCCTCTGGGACCCTTATATTTCGAATATTGGTGCATTTAATTTTTTCCCAGGGGTGTCTGAGACTGTCTTCAATTCTTTTCATTCTTTTTCCTTTATTCTGGTCTGTAGTAGTTATTTCCACTCTTTTATCTTCCTGGTTACTTATCTGTTCTTCTGCCTCAGTTATTCTGCTTTTGACTCCTTCCAGAGAATTTTTAATTTCATTTATTGTGTTGTTCATCATTGTTTGTTTGCTCTTTAGTTCTACTAGTTTCTTGTTAAAAATTTCTTTTAGTTTCTGCATTCTATTTCCAAGATTTTGGATCATTTTTACTATCATTGCTCTGAATTCTTTTTCAAGTAGACTGCCTATTTCCTCTTTGTTTGGTCTGGTGGGTTTTTACCTTGCTCCTTCATCTGCTGTGTATTTCTCTGTCATCTAATTTTGCTTAACTTACTGTGTTTGGGGTCTCTTCTTTGCAAGCTGCAGGTTCATAGTTCCCGTTGTTTTTGGTGTCTGTCCGTAGTGGGTAAGGTTGGTTCAGTGGGTTGTGCAGGGTTCCTGGTGGAGGGGATTGGTGCCTATGTTCTGGTGGATGAGGCTGGATCTTGTGTTTTTGGTGGGCAGGACCGTATTTGGTGATGTGTTTTATAGTGTCTGTGAACTTATTATGATTTTAGGCAGCTTCTCTGTTAATGGGTGGCATTGTGTTCCTGACTTACTTGTTTTTTGGCATAGAGTGTCCAGCACTGGAGCTTGCCGGTCATTGAGTGGAGCTTGGTCTTAGTGTTGAGATGGAGATCTCTGGGAGAGCTTTTGCCATTTGATATTACGTGGGGCCAGGAGGTCTCTGGTGGTCCATGTCCTGAATTCGGCTCACCCACCTCAGAGACACTGGCCTGACACTCGGCCCGAGCACCAAGACCTTGTCATCCACACAGCTCAGAAGAACAGGGAGGAAAAAAGAAAGGAAGGAAGAAAAAAATGAAATAAAGTTATTAAAATAAAAAATTATTAAAAATAAAAAAGTTTAAAAGTAATAAGGAAAAAGAAAGAATATTGCAACAAAAACCAAAAAACAAATCTGCCAATTATAACAAGCGCTAAAAACTATACTAAAAAAATAAATAAATATACGGACAGACAGAACCCTCAGACAAATGGTAAGAGCAAACCTATACAGCCAAAATCACACAAAGAAGCATACACGTAGGGCTTCCCTGGTGGTGCAGTGGTTGAGAGTCCGCCTGCCAATTCAGGGGACGCGGGTTCGTGCCCCAGTCTGGGAAGATCCCACATGCCGCGGAGAGGCTGGGCCTGTGATCCATGGCCGCTGAGCCTGCGCGTCCAGAGCCTGTGCTCCACCACGGGAAGAGGCCACAACAGTGAGAGGCCCGCGTACCGCAAAAAAGAAAAAAAAAAAAAGCAGCATACACATACACACTCACAAAAAGAGAAAAAGGAAAAAAGTATATATATATATATATATATATATATATATGTAAAAAAAGAAAAAGGAAGAGAGCAACCAAATCAGTAAACAAATCTACTGATTTTAATAAACTCTCAATGACTGAACTAAGATAAACATAAAACCAAAAACATTGGATGCAGAAAGCAAACACCAAGTCTACAGTTGCTCTCAAAGTCCATCGCCTCAATTTGGGATGATTCGTTGTCTATTCATGTATTGCACAGATGCAGAGTACATCAAGTTGATTGTGGGGATTTAATCTGCTGCTCCTGAGGCTGCTGGGAGAGATTTCCCTTTCTCCTCTTTGTTCTCACAGCTCACAGGGGCTCAGCTTTGGATTTGGCCCTGCCTCTGCGTGTAGGTCGCTGCAGGGCGTCTGTTTTTTGCTCAGACAGGACGGGGTTAAAGGAGCCGCTGATTCGGGGGCTCTGGCGCACTCAGGCTGGGGGGGAGGGAGGGGCACTGCGTGCGGGGCGGGCCTGCGGCGGCAGAGGGCTGCAGAACGTTGCACCAGCCTGAGGCGCGCCGTGCGTGCTCCCGGGGAAGTTGTCCCTGGATCCCGGGACCCTGGCAGTGGCGGGCTACAGAGGCTCCGCGGAAGAGGGGTGTGGATAGTGACCTCTGCACGCACACAGGCTTCTTGGTGGCGCAGCAGCGCCCTTAGCGTCTCACACCGTCTCTGGGGTCTGCGCTGATAGCCGCGGCTGGCTCCAGTCTCTGGAGCTCGTTTAGGCGGTGCTCTGAATCCCCTATCCTCGCGCACCAGGAGACAATGGTCTCTTGCCTCTTCGTCAGCTCCAGACTTTTTCCCGGACTCCCTTCCAGCTAGCTGTGGTGCATTAGCCCCCTTCAGGCTGTGTTCACGCTGCCAACCCCTGTCCTCTCCCTGGGATCCGACCTGTGAAGCCCGAGCCTCAGCTCCCAGCCCCACCTGCGCCGGCAGGTGAGCAGACAAGCCTCTCGGACTGGTGAGTGCCGGTCGGCCCTGATCCTCTGTGCGGGAATCTCTCCGCCCTCCGCACCCCTGTTGCTGTGCTCTCCTCCGCGGCGCCGTAGCTCCCCCCCTCCGCCACCCGCAGTCTCCGCCCGCGAAGAGGCTCCTAGTGTGTGGAAACCTTTCCTCCTTCACAGCTCCCTCCCACTGGTGCAGGTCCTGTCCCTATTCTTTTGTCTCTGTTTTTCCTTTTTTCTTTTGCCCTACCCAGGTACGTGGGGAGTTTCTTGCCTTTTGGGAGGTCTGAGGTCTTCTGCCAGCGTTCAGTAGGTGTTCTGTAGGAGTTGTTCTACATGTAGATGTATTTCTGATGTATTTGTGGGGAGGAAGGTGATCTCCGCCTCTTACTCCTCCACCATCTTATAGGTCTTCACTTTCGACAGCATGGTTTTTATATAGTCATAGAGCTAATACTTACAAAATGCCTAGCACATTGCCTGAATCTCATGTGATGATAATTATTATTATTATTTCCAAGTGGAAGGAGTCTGTCAAACTTTGAAGACTGTTGAACAAACTACAAAATGAAAATTTTGTCTGAATCCTTGTAATGTTCACAACATCAAGCAAATATATTTTGATAAATGCTATGCCCCTCATTAAGAGGTTATGTTTTCTAACATCTACTTGCCATAAATCTCATGTGTCTCATTAAAACATGCTACCACTAAAAATTAATACAATCACAATTTTGCAAAATGTTTATCTTGTCTCGTAAAACTAGTATGTAATTATTACCATTTCACAGTTTAAGTTTAAAACAGCATTTACTGATTTTGCTATACGGGTGATTCAATAGTATGTCAAATCTCTGGAATGGTAAAATACCTTCATGTAGGCAGTATCTTTCATGCACAAGTCTCTGCTATTTACAGCTATCAAAACATAATCATTACAAGCAAATGGTAGGGAGATAGAAGTGAACGAATACATGCATTATTCATAAACTATTTTTCTCTTCTGCTAGCTTTCTCAAAACTGTCTTTTCTTTAGGAGATGCCCAGAAGCATGCATTTAGATTAGTTTATTAATAAGATCATTAGTTAGGAATCTATGTTTTCAAATGTCTTGTTGATCAGCAAATAAAGAAAAAACAGATGTCTGTAGGGAGATATGGAATCTCATATAGTTGCAATACAGTAGTAATTACCCCAGTCATGATTTATTAATTTAATAATTCAACAAATTAAAAATATATAATATACACATAATTAATAGGTACTTTATAAACTAAAATACGTATTCTGATATATCATAAAGCTTTGCATGTGTCCATCTCAGGAAAAAGTAGCAGTTTCATTGACATTTCAAAGTGATTTTATATTTATGATCATTATATTTCCATTAAAGATTGGCAAGTGAGATAGGAAATATTTTAATTCTAGTTTATGGATGAGAAAACTGAGGCCAAAGATTTGCCTAAGATTGAAAAGGACTGTGTGTTTCATCTTTGAATGCTAAAAATGATGTTTTGTTATCAACTGCTTTAGATTGTCTCATACCTCTTGACCTCAGAAAAAATTATACTTTTTTTGAACCTAGTTTCTGTGTCTGTAGGTTGAAAAGGACAATACTCATTATCCAACTGACAGTATTGCAAGGAAAGCCACTAGACCTAAAGAAATTCAGAGAACATACACATTTTAAATATTGGTATCACTGACACCATAATCCTAACATTATGATAATAGTAATTTTCATTATTACTGTTCCATGCTGTTATGTATAAAAATTCCATCAAAACTAGTGCCCTACAAGATGTGAAAGTTATTGATTTTATAGGTCAGTCTTCATCATAATCCATGTCTGAATTAAGAGTTTCTGGTTTCAAGAAAAGATGCATATAATTAGAATTAAAAAATATTTTTGTTCTAAAAATGTAGTGTAATTACATTTTCTACATTAAATACGTTATCTGAAAAGTAAAATTATATGGTATACATAAATCATGTTTGATAGTAATGTGAAAGTGGAGGAATCAATAGCTCTTCCTGCTTTCCTTAAAAGAATATAATTGATTTCACATCTTTCAGTAAAGAACCTAAGATTCAAAATGTATTACTCATGATATGGTTGCTTATTAAAATGTTACACTAATTATTTGCAAAATCCTTGATAATTATTACACAGTCATTTAGATATTTCTTAAGAAATTCCTTTAGAAACTTCTGCAAAACATGTTTAATCATCGCAATATTTTTAAAATTCTTAGTTATGAATCATACATTGTAGTTTTAGTTTTCAATGATAAGAAAAATCTTTGCAGTTTCTGTAGCAATTACACACTTCAAAGACCTAGGGAAGGAATGAAAAATTTCCCAGGAGCTGATATAGCCAGAAAGATAGAAAGATGAAAGTGAGCAAGTTGATCTTATTATTTTCCATTTCAAGGCTGCCTGTACATTTGTTACTTTGCCAGAAATCCGTGATATGATCAGCTTCTTATCCAGAAACCTGAAAAAGAATTCATTCTAACAGTAATTCTATATTTCTCCAAAGTATGCCTGTTATTTGTCCGTTTGTGAGTAAATTTATTATTATCATTGTTATTATTATTATCAGGAAAGGCAAATACAGTGGTCAAAATATGAGATGAACATTTTCCTTTAGAGTGATAAGTAAGACCAGAGGAACAGAGAGTAAGGAGACCAAGAATTGGATATAAGACACAAAATAGCAATTTAATATTTGAAAGGACCCAATTTCTAAAGGCTTCAACATTTTGTCTTTAAAATGGGATACTTATTTCTAATGCCCTTCATCTCTAACGAAGATTTTATGATCTAAAACATAATAAGAAATATTTGTCCAGAAAGGTCAGCAACTAAAAATTTTCCAAGTTTCACTGCAAATGTCTCCCATGTAATACTTAATAAGAAAATGTTTCTTCTTACCCACTTGAATAATACCCCACCCCAAAAGATATCCATCTTCTAATCCTTGGAACCTGTGAATGTTACCTTAAATGGTAACAGGGATTTTGCAGATGTAATTACGTTTTGGGTTGAGTTGGAGAATATCCTGGATTATTCAGGTGGGCCCAATGTAATCATAAGGGTCTTTATAAGAGGGAGGCAGGAGGATCAGAAACAGAGAAAAAGGCAAAGTGACGATGGAAGGGGAAAGAGTGGAAAATGCTATGCTGCTTGCTTTGAAGACAGAAGAAGTGACACACAAGGCAAAGGATTCAGGTAGTTTCTATACACTGGAAAAGGCAAGCAAGTATTTTCTCCCCCAAATCCTGCGGAGTGAATGCCGTTCTGCTGAAACCTTGAATTTAGACTTCTGACCTCCAGAACTCTAACAGAATAAATTTGGGTTGTTTTAAGCCATTGTATTTGTGGTAATTTGTTATGGCAGCAATAGGATATATACACCTACCCTAATGTGGTGATATAGACATACCAAACAAAGATGGACAAATTCCGTGAGTTGAAAAATGATAACTTTCATATGTAATATCTAGAACTATAATGATACCTAATTGCGATTTTTGAATCACATTTTTTTCTAGAATAAATATTTATTTTGTGAGAGTTTGAAACAAAAGCTACAATTTGAATTCACTTTGTTTATTTCCAAACCTATTTTCCCAAAATTGTTTATTAATATTTTATAAATTGAAGTGTGGAAAGTACATGGATAAGAGGAGTTCAGCCATATTATGGAATAATATCTCCAGTGTTTGAGTTTACATAAATGGTTTGTTGAGTGTTAACAAAGTCTGCAAAAATATTTTTAAAAGGGTATACAAAAACTATAAGCCATATATTGCTTGCCTTAAAGTAACTGTTGATAGTTTGTCTGCTTTTATTTTTTAGTAAGAAATATATCATGAAAGTGCTGTAATTTTCACTCAACAAAAGAACCTTTTAACTGATACAAGATACAGTATTTATTAGCATATTCAGCAGCATAGAGTCTGGATCTGGACTGTCACCAAATCGAAGCTCCACGACTTACTGAATATGTGACTTAAGTTGTTCTGTGCTGTATTTACTCTTCTGTAAAATAGAGTTTGGAATAGTACGTTGTTGCAAAAATTACAAGAATTAATGTATATAGCACTTTGATTAGTATCTGATACAAAGGAAATAAAGTTTAAATTTGTTATTTCATCGCCGCTGTTCTTATTTGATCCCTGAGTAGTCCACGTGGCAAGAAGTTTTTACTTTATTATTTACAGTATACAGTGTTGTATACCATTATGAGACCTATACCATATGTTTGTTCCATTTAAAAATGAATGAATACATTTCTTAATCACTAAAATCTGTAGAACCGGCCCTCTGCTCCCAATTTCTATCACACTTTATTTAGAGGAGTTTTAATAAAAAATAATTGATTCATACAGAAGGATTTATGGAAGTGTTAAGAGCTTTTACCCCTTGTTTTATAGTAGCTGGTCCTGTAAAGATGGTATTTTTAAAACAACTGATCTGAATTCTTGAAAGAGGATTTCAACTTTGAAACAAAAATTTCCTGACTACATAGTTCATAATTGCTAAGTTTTTAAATTTAAGAAAGTCAATGAGCAGCTTCCTCAGCCAGTTTAAATTTTGACTTTTTAGTGAAAATTACTCTTAAATATTTGTAATATGAGGGTTTTCAAGAATTTCATTTTTAACCCATCTCAAACAAGTCATGCTTTTGTTGCATGTGGATTTCAAACTAGGAGATTCAGTTTCATCACAATCATGTAATGACATATGTGAGATGGTGTTCCAGTACAACCTATGATTATCTGGGGTTCACTATTAGGAAATCCATTTGTCTCCACATATAAGCCATATAATAAAGGTAATATTTTGGCATCCACATTCCTGATTCCTCTCTACCCTCATTTTGTTACAAATTCATGCAGCAAATATAACAATGATAGTACTTAACTGGATAGCCTGTAGACTATTGTATGTCAGGAACTGTTCTAAGCACTTTAATATAATAACATTTCTATCCGTATTATCATCCCCATTTTTTACAGGAGGAAACAGACATAGACATGCTAATTAGGGTATCCAAGATTACATAGTGAGCAGTGGGGCTAGGATTCAAACCCAGGAACCTGAGCTCCAGTTGGCACATATGCTATAAGTCTTGTAGGTGTTCTGTTTAAAGTCCCCTCAAATTCTAGTATTATGGAAGCAATAGACTTGTCGTGGACAGGAAAGGTAGCCCAGATATGGCCTGAATAGCAATGTTCTGGAAGAAGCTTTGTGACTGGGAAGAGGAATATGAAAATGGAATGTGTCCACACCCCCTACCCATGCTTTCATATTAAATTTCGCCCATAATTAAATGCAACCTTTTGGGAAGTGGATAGAACCCCTGAAATTAGTGGGAGCTTATTATAAGCATTAATGTAAGTTATAGAAAAATACACTTACATTTCTTGCCCATCTGGATTCATGGGCTGAGATTTGTATCTGCTACGTAAGAGTGGTAACTCACATCTCTGCAATATTTAATTGAGCTTATTTAGTCAGTTAAACATATCACTAAGCCATGCATGCTTCTGTAACCGTATTTAATGAGATAGACATTCAGATCTGTTGGCAAAAGATTAAGGTGATTCAGTGTTTTATCTGAAATATTAATCATAGACTTTCAAATTGCTTCAGTATTTTAAATAGATAGATGGATAGATAGAAATTCCCAAATATATTACCTATTTGATTACACATAAGTCTGAATACTGAGATATATGTGGCATTAAGTTAAACTTTTTTGAAAGCCGTTGCAATCTTTATGACAGCTAGTGCTTTCAGTGTAACAAAGATGGCATGAGTACATTTTGACAGCAGCTTTTATGTGAGCTACTCTTTCTGTAGTTTTTCTTGCTGTTGCAGTCAGGCATCATTGCTTATCACTTAATAGTATGTTAATAAATGATTTAAGCACACTTTTATCTACTTTTGTTTATCACATGTTTTAAAAAGGTATTTTTTTTCATATTCACCATTACACATGTTATGTGAAACCAGTACATGGAGAGAATCAAACTATCTCTACATTGAATTGCAATTATTTCAAATAAATTCAAATTCAATCTTTCTTACAACTCTGGAAATTACATATTTTTCAGCAATCTGTTATCTATTATATTTGTTTAACTAACACTAACATTTATTTATGTATTTTTCACTCAAGAACGTTAAGTAACTGCTGTATACCAGGGGTTGCTCTAAATACTGAGGACACAGCATTAAGAAATTTCCTTCTATAATGAAATTTATATTTTTAGCTCTGAGTTTAGTAAGTGGTGAGAGTAGACTTTCTTGCCTTATTTCTGACCTTAGGGGAAAAGTATTACATCTTTTCCTCATTAAGTAAGGCATTAGGTATAGGCTTTTCCTAGTTTTTCATTCATTTATTAAGTTGAGAATGTTCTCTTTTATGCCTGGTTTGCAAAGAGATTTTTTTAAGTCAGAAATTGGACTTGGATTTTATTCTTTTTTTTTTTTTTTGTGGTACACGGGTGTCTCACTGTTGTGGCCTCTCCCTTTGCGGAGTACAGGCTCCAGACGCGCAGGCTCAGCGGCCATGGCTCACGGGCCTAGCCGCTCCGCAGCATGTGGGATCTTCCCGGACCGGGGCACGAACCCGTGTACCCTGCATTGGCAGGCAGACTCTCAACCACTGCACCACCAGGGAAGCCCTATTCATATTTTTTATTTTGCATCTATTGATAGCACATTTTAAAATTTTGTCTTTTTAATATGGTGAATGACAGGGATTAATTTTCTGTTTTAAGTTTTTTACTTTTTAAAACCACTTTGTTGAGGTATGATTGACATGTATAAATCTCTGCATATTTAGTGTATACACCTGGATGAGTTTGGGGATAAGTATACAACCATTAAACCATCATCACCACCAAAGCCATGAGACATCTATCACCTCCAACCTACTTTTTAAAATTAATAGTATTTTTTTTTGTTATAACAGCACTTAACATGTGCCCTCTTAGCTAATTTTATGTATACAATACAGTATTAACTGTAGACATTAGGCTGAATAGTGGATCTCAAGAAATTATTTCTCTTGTATAACTGAAAATTTATACCCTTTGACCATCACCTCCTCCATTTTCCCCTTCTGCCAGCCCCCTGTAATCACCATTCTATTCTCTGTTTCCATAGTTTGACTTTTTCAGATTCCACATATAGATGAAATCATATGGTATTTCCTTCCTCTATCTGGCTTATTTCACTTAGCATAATGCCCTCTGGTTCCTCCCACCTTGTCCCACATGGCAAAATTTCCTTCTTTTTAAAGGTTGAATGGTATTCCATTATCTGTATATGTCATATTTTCTTTATTCATTTATCTGTTCATGGACATTTAGAAATGTTAAAGTATATATTCTTGGGATAAATTCTACTTGGTCATAATGTATTATTTTAAAGTATTTTGGGATTCTATTTACTAAAACCTTTGTCTTAATATTTATGTCTGTGTTTATATTGAATATTTGTATTTATGTTTATAGTTTTCCATTTATTTTTGTTTTTGTTTCCCTTACGTTAGGAAACAGATACAAAATAGCTAAGACCTAGGTCAAAGACTGTGCTGCCTATACTTTCTTCCCGGAGATTTATGGTTTTAGGTGTTACACTTAAGTCTTTAATCCATTTTGAGTTTATTCTTGTATATGATATGAGAAAATGTTCTACTTCCATCCTTTTATATATAGTTGTTCAGTTTTCCCCACACCACTTACTGAAGAGACAGTATTTTCCCCATTGTATATTCTTGCCTCCTTGCTTGTAGATCAGCTGACCATATGTGCATGGGTTTATTGCTGGGGTCTCTATTCTTTTCCACTAATTTATGTGTCAGTTTTTGTGCCAGTACCATACTGTTTTGCTAACCATGGCTTAGTAGGATAATCTGAAGTCAGGGAGTGTGATACCTCTAGCTTTGTTCTTTTTTTCAGGGAAATAGCTTTGGCTATTTGGGTCTTTTCTGATTCCATACAAATTAAGGATCATTTGTTCTAGTTCCATGAAAAATGTCATGAGTATTTTGATAGGGATTGTATTAAATCTACAGGTTGCATTGGGTAGTATGGACATTTTAACATTATTAATTCTTCCAATCCATAAACATGGGGTATCTTTCCATTTATTTGTATTATCTTAAGTTCCCTTCTTCAGTGTCTTATAGTTTTCTGATTACAGATCTTTCACCTCCTTGGTTAAGTTTATTTCTAGGTATTTTATTTTTTGGTGTGATTGTAAATGAGATTGTTTTGTTCTTTTCTCTCTTTGCTGTTTCATTATTAGTGTATAGAACAACAGATTTCTGTATATTAACATATTATTGACTGGGGGATTTTTGCAGAAACTAACACCTGTGGCTGGTGATTTGTTATATAAGTGAATATTGAAACACCTATGTCTGAGTAAATATCAACTTTTTTTTCACTTAATGTATTTATTTGAAACTTTGTACATGTCTTACCAAAGCATTCTAATATTTTGTTAGAGTATGATAGGCATTATAGCAGGCATCTCTGTGCAGGGGAACAGAACATCTATTACAAATATACAGTGTTTGACTATGCTTTCCCCTGGAAGAGCAGGCTCTACACTTTCTGGTAGCATTTTTTTTTTTTTAATTCTGTGGGTATTATTTCCTATAGAATATGTTCTTTTATTTTACCCGATAGTCGACAGGTGGATCTTTGTGAGGGGCTTTTTTAGAAATGCCACAAGAAGGACCAGGTGCGGGACTACCACTACATTCACCAGAATGGTCAGTTACCCATTCTCTAGGTACTGCTAACAAAAATTGCTTGTAAGTCATTTTATTCTGTGCATTAAGGCTACAATAAATTTTAAATGCATTGAGTTAACTGCAAGTACTCAAATAAAAACCCACTATCTTATACCATTTTTGAGTTTTCTGGAGGATATTGAAGTTTGCCAGGTATTGATCGGATTGATCAACTCCTTTCATATACATATTATACTCTAATATACAAGTGGGCTTAGTTATCTGATGGCCAGTCCTACTGTCTTCCCTTCTTGTAGATGCTATGGAGGCATCATGAATAGTTGTCACATGTGGACTAGCCTCTAGAATCACTTCTCCCTTCCATAAGAATGTCATTTCTCCCCTCTATAGATTTTTAGATTTCTCCTTTAATTGGTTTGGTAGACCACAATTCTCTCTTATAGTCCCATAAACTCTGGTTTTGTTTTTCCATAATATTTCAGATGTGGACACATTGTTGTAATAATTGTCTTGGTAAATACGGTGCCATGAACCAAGATAAGGTTGTAGGACCAATAATATTATTTCTTGCAGTTTCTTTCCTTCACCCATGTAAATCTCAAGGTTGCATATATATCCAGTTTCACTTTCACTAACCATCCTGACCAAAATTCCATATTTTGCAGGTTTTCCAGGATTAGAGGTTTTGCATCTGAGCCATCTTCTCCACTTTATCATTGCCTCCTCAAGTGATAGCTCTTGTTTGGGTATATAGATTGATTGAAATTTTGGTAGAAAATAATCCAAAAGAGGTTTAACTGGAAATTTTGTCTGCAGGAAATAGAGTTTCTGAGTTATCATTAAAGTGAAGAAATGTCATTGTTTGTTCGAACCTTCTTCTCATAATAATCTTTGGAAAGATAGGTGTTTCAAGTCAGGGATCAGTCGACCAGTATTCTTTCCACTGTGACTTTCTTATTTGTCCCATCAAAATTATTAATCCAGGAAACTTCTTCATGTTACTGTTGGTTACATCAGTCCATTTTAAAGCCTTATACTTTTTATATGATATTTTATCCTGTTGGTGATACAAATTTGTTTGAGAAGCGACCAACTTGAAAAAGTCATTACCAAAAATTAATTCTGTTATTTCACTAACACTTTGCAGGTTATTACATTCAGTAGTTACACCTGATACATGTGTAAAGTCTTCTAATTTTCACGAAATGTTGTCTTCAATCTACTCTTCTGTAGAAGCAAAGACACGTTCTCCAGCACTGAGTTTCATTTTCACTTAACATATCAGAATCAATCACTAAGGTTTTTTGTCTTTTTTTCGTCTAATATTCACATCATCTGAATCAGAACTATATTCTGAAGAACTATCATCTTCTAAGACCATAGTATATATGTTGCTGGGACAATCAGAAAAATTATCTGCATGAAATTCACCGAAAAATTCTTCTTCACTCAAAATTTCACAATGCGTCATTTTTGAAAATTTTACAGTAATAAACTTGAGTTTATAATATAAACGAGGTTGAAACAAAAACCTTACAGAGCAAAATGTGAATGATAATGACAGTCATAAGTTGTATAATGAATCCTTGACCAATTTTAAGCTCTAACAACTTCGCATGGTGATGTTAATTGTATCCCTCTCTAAAAATGTATTGATACCTCTCCAGTCAATAATGTTCGGGTAACAAAAGACATATTAATACATTTACCATCAATAAATTGTTAATCTTGTATCCTGAAACTTTACTGATGTAATTTATTAGCTCTAGTAGTCTTTGGTGGCATCTTAGGTTTTTCTATATATAGTATTGTGTCATCTGCAAGTAGTGACAGTTTTACTTTTTCCCTTCCAATTTGGGTGCCTTTTATTTCTTTTACTTGTCTGAAGGCTATGGCTAGGATTTCTAATACTCTGTTAAATAGAAGTGGTAAGAGTGGGCATCCGTATCTTGTTCCTGGTCTTAGAGGAAAAGCTTTCAGCTTTTCACCATTGACTATGATGTTAGCTGTAAGTTCATCATAAACAGCCTTTATTATGTTGAGGTATGTTCCCTCTATACCAACTTTATTTAGAGATTGTATCATGAATGGATGTTGAATTTTGTCAAATGCTTTTTCTGCATCTATTGAGATGATCATGTGATTTTTATTCTTCCTTTTGTTAATATGGTGTATTAGGTTGTTTGATATTGAACCATCTTTGCATCCCTGGAATAAATCCCACTTGATTGTGATGCAGGATCCTTTGAGTGTATTGTTGAATTCGGTTTGCTAACATTTTTTTGAGGGTTTTTGCATCTGTTGTATATTCATCAGCGATATTGTCCTGTATACAGGATATACAGCTAATATTTTATAATAACTTTTTTAAAAATAGGGCTTATTCTTTTTTTTAATTAATTAATTTGTTTTTGGCTGCATTGGTTCTTTGTTGCTACGTGCAGGCTTTCTCTAGTTGCAGTGAGTGTGAGGGCTACTCTTCATTATGGTGCACGGGCTTCTCATTGCAGTGGCTTCTCTTGTTGCAGAAAATGGGCTCTAAGTGTGTGGTCTTCAGTAGTTGTGGAAGGTGGGCTCAGTAGTTGTGGCTCGCGGGCTCTAGAGCACAGGCTCAGTAGTTGTGGTGAATGGGCTTATTTGCTCCGCAACATGTGGGATCTTCCCGGACCAGGGCTCGAACCTATGTCCCCTGCATTGGCAGGAGGATTCTTAACCACTGTACCACCAGGGAAGTCCCTATAATAACTTTATATGGAGTATATTCTATAAAAATATCAAATTGCTATGTTGTACACCTGAAGTTATTATTGTAAGTCAGCTATACTTCAGTTTAAAAAATTTTTTTTTTTTTGCGGTACGCCGGCCTCTCACTGTTGTGGCCTCTCCCGTTGCGGAGCACAGGCTCCGGACACGCAGGCTCAGTGGCCATGGCTCACGGGCCCAGCCGCTCCATGGCATGTGGGATCTTCCCAGACCGGGGCACGAACCCATGTCGCCTGCATCAGCAGGCGGACTCTCAACCATTGTGCCACCAGGGGAGCCCCTAAAAAAATTTTTTTTAAAGATTAAAGAAATGTAATTTTCCTGTCTTTGTCTTCTGTATTAGGGAAATGTAAGACTGATAAAATGAGGTGGGACGTATTCTCTCCCTTTGAATTTTCTGAAATAGTTTGCATCAAGTTAGTGATATTTCTTACCTAATGATGGTTAGGATTGATCGGTAAAGCCATTTGAATCCGGAGTTCTATTTATGAGAAAGATTTCAACTACACATAAGGCATAAGTTTTGGCTGAAGATATAAAAATTCTTATATTTTAGTTAACTGTGTTTTATTTCAAGGTAGTTCTTTAATTTGTAGGGAATATAGAACTATTTTGCAAAACCACGTATAAAAGCACGTTAAGTCCTAGCACCGTCCTTTGGACACTTTGTAAGAGTTTTTGGCTTAGTAATTTAATCCTGTTTTTGATTCAAGTTTGTTTGATATGAGTTCAAATGGTAATTGTTAGATTATGATTAGTCATTTCTTCTGTAGTGTGATTTTACAAGTAAAATATTAAAAACTAAAAGGTCACAAATTTACAACTCTTTCAAAAATGCCAAGTTAAACTCTAGTACTCTTTGCACCCTCAAATAATTTTAAAAGCTCTAAGTATCCATTGTGTGATAGCACAACTGCTAAACCTTCACGAGCACTGAACAGATATATTTGAATTTTATTTGTTAATAATATAGCATCTCTTAAACATTTTTACCATAGTTGATATATACAGTTATTTATTTTTAAAAAGCATCTTAGACAAACAATATGTTTCTGTCAAGTTTAAAAGCAGACAAACATAGCATGAGAAGGATAATTCTAAAGCCTGGATATAAAATGAAATGAAATATTGCAGCCAGTGTTTGCAAAGACACTGTGTATTTTTTTCAATTAAAACGTATGAAATATTTACACACTTAAAAATACAATTCTCCCGTTGTGGAGCACAGGCTCTGGACGCGCAGGCTCAGTGGCCATGGCTCACGGACCTAGCCGTTCCGCGGCATGTGGGATCTTCCCAGACCGGGGCACGAACCCGTGTGCCCTGCATCGGCAGGCGGACTCTCAACCACTGCGCCACCAGGGAAGCCCAAAAATACAATTTTAATCAAAACTTTTGAGTAATCTTTGAAATAGTTTGGTGAGATCCGATGATTCCACAGATAGTAGATAATAAAATCTCTGACCTTAACATTTAGAGTCAATTATATAGGGGACTTCCCTGGTAGCTCAGTGGTTAAGAATCTGCCTGCCAATGCAGGGGACACGGGTTCGATCCCTGGACCGGGAAGATCTCACATGCCATGGAGCAACTAAGCCCATGTGCCACAACTACTGAGCCTGCACTCTAGAGCCTGCGAGCCACAACTACTGAAGCCCACATGCCTAGAGCCCATGCTTTGCAACAAGAGAAGCCACCGCAATGAGAAGCCTGGGCACAGCAAAGAAGAGTAGCCCCCGCTTGCCACAACTAGATAAAGCCCACGTGCAGCAACAAAGACCCAATGCAGCCAATAATAAATAAATAAGCAAATAGATTTAAAAAATAATAAAGTCAATTACATAATGACTTGTCAGAAAGTTACAGTAAATATCCTAAATCCATTCTGTTATTTTTTAAGCATAATTTGTCCTACATTAGGATGTGTGACTTCAACATTTTTGACATGAGAGAACAGATAAAAATATGTTCTTAGAAATATTTGAATTAAAGATAATTATTTATTAAAAAATGAAATACGTGAGTTTTGTCAGGAATTATTTCTAATGTTGGAAACCTAACCTTAACTCTTCACCTAATCTTTCACATAGATTTAGTTTGAACATATTTGAGGGTTTAAAAAAATTTTTATGAAGATTATTGGAGGAGGAAGTATTAAAACCAAGATCTCTGAACCTCTGCTATTTGAGTAGAATAAAAATTTCAGATATTCCTTGTAGACACCTGTCTCATTAACTTCAGTATGGATTTTGTCAGCATGAAGACTGTATGATTAGGCATTAAAATTAATTTCATAAGCGGCTCAAATGAAATTAAATTTCACATGGGTTTAGTTTGGTAAAGTATTTTTCATCACAGCTATAGGGTCATTTACAAGAAGTGTATGGATTTTTAAGTGGATATAACTGATGTACAAAATGAAGAATTTTTACTAAAAAATCATTTGCATGTGTTCATTAAAAGAATCGCTAGATACTAACAGGTATTACAGATTCAAATGAGTACCAGTTGGTCTAAGATCTTAAGAAGCAGAAAAAGAACACTATATTTTTCTCTATCTGCTACCACTTTATTCCTCCTTCCATATTCTAACACAGCACAAAGTATTTAATCTTTGGTGATAGATTGGCAAATTATTATAAATCTCATTATGATTGAGTAATAATCAGGAGTTCTCTTCTAATACTTAATATTAATAGATTTTAACAAAAATAGAATAAGTTACTATTTATATGGAAATATGATAAATTTGGTAGGGATTACCAAAAACAGTAAGTTCAAGGCATAATCTGTACTTTGAAGTAGTAAAATAATTAAGATTTAATGAGTTTTAGTGTTCGTTAACTTTTTAAAAAAAGTATAATTTGTTGAAGTGTAATTTTTTTAGAAAAATGGCTGTTGCACATTGCTTGCAAAATTCCTGAAAATTTAACAGTCATTTCTTAAAAGCTGATGTGGTCAGTTTGTAGCATACCAACAATATGTAAGACAGCCATTTTATTGTGCAAAAGCATTTTGTTAGGAAATTCAGAAAGGACAGAGGTGGATCAGCTTTTCTGTGTTCCACTTTGTCCAGGTTCTCAGCTAAGAAGCCTCAAATGGCAGAAAAATAGAGCAGCTTGAGCTGGAGAGTCCAAATCCAAGATGCTTCTTCACTCACCTGTCTGTGACAGGGGCTGGACTCAACTGGGACTGTCAATCAGAGTGCATTCATGCGGCTTCTCCGTTGTGGCAGTCTCAGGTTAATCTAACTTCTGACATGGCAGTTTAGGAGCATGGCCTTTTCTGACCTAGTCTCAGAACTCAGATGGCATCACTTCCTCCACATTCTATTGGCTGAAGCAGTTACAAGCTTATCCAGATTCAAGAAGATGGGTACTTAGACCTTCCCTCCTGGTGGCAAAAATATTAAAGAATTTGAAGCCGTGTTCTAAAATCACTACACTGTGTATACCATTTTGTGTTCTGCTTTTCCTTTTAACTTTATCCTCTAGACATAAAATGCCTCTCTTGTAAAAATCATTTAGTCACTTATTTGGCATGATCTAGCTTTCCTAGCCAAATTTTTCACTGTAGATGCAAATATCCAATTATAGTATATTGAATGATTTAGGTAGGAAAAATGTAGTATCTGTTTCTACAAGAGATATCTTCATAATAAGGAATCATGAGAGAATAAAACTACTTCATTGGTGTTTAGCCAGGTAATATTATTCTGAAATAAAATCTGCATATAAAAATGCATCTTTTAGCATTTCATTGAAAATTACGGGGCAAATTTAATTTCATAAAAGAAGTTAGATGTTGTGTGTATATTTTAGCAATTGCAGTGTAATAATCTTGGATATACTAAACTGCAAAAATTTCTGCTACGTCAGCCAATCCACGTTTTTATCTATAACTTTGTCAAAAGTCAATAAAACGAAAAAGCTTACTCATCTCGCTAAAGGGTTGTAAGCTCTCTTTATTTAAAAAAGGAGTTTGGAGATTGTTTTCTTCCATTTTGATATGAGTCGTGTATCACTTTCATTTAGTGACATCAAATGTTAAGCCTCAGTAAAACTGCCTTATAGAAGAAAAAATATGATGTTGACTCAGTGATAACTCCTAGATGAAATAGGATGCTAACACTGGGGTTAGTTGCATAAATTTTAAAAATTAAAAAATACATTCTGGCAATCTGTCTAGTGTAGAGAAGCTTCTATTTAGCAAAAAATAGTTCCTACTTTGGGATATTCACTGTGATAACGAAGCAGCATCTCAATTAAAAACCTTGGCTGAAGTGTATGTCATACCTGGTAAACTGGAAGGAAACAAGAAACCAATCAAAGACTCCTAAAGTGGACCTCCTTTTAAGGGTTGATCCTCCAAATCCATCATTTGGAGGGAATGCAATCCAAGTTGGGAATGTTGCTGTTATCATTGACACATCTCTCATCCTAATCCTCTTCATACAGCCAGTCATCAGGTCATACTCATTTTTCCTCTAAAATACCCTTTGTATCCATTTCCTCCTTTTCACTTTACAGTTGCCATCTTGCCATCTTAGAATATATGAGGGGGGTGAATATTGATTTTCTGAGGCTGCAACTGCGTTTTTAATTGAATGTAAATGTTTTTTGGTAGGAGAGCTCCCTCATTAAGTTCTTAGTTTTCCTATACGGTCTAATACATATGATTGTGTATAAGTAAGACCCATAAAGGCATTTGAACTTGTGAAGCTTTACTGTCCAAATCATTTTACAAATGGTGAGAGCTACCTTTGCAAAATTTCTTGCTTCTACTCACTTCTACTCACTTCTCTGCACTCCCATCCAGACATTTCATACTAATGCACACTGTAGAAAAAGCTGCCACAAACTTCTTTAAAGACCTGCACTCACATGTCATCCCTTTTCTGTAACTTTCCATGAGTCATGACAGACTAGTATCATATATGTTTTATAATCCAGTCCTATTGAGCTTTTGGAAACGTGTTTCTGCTTCTATCTCATCATGGCCCCTCCACTCAAATCAGACCGACTAAACAGAAACTTTACACATGCTTCAGTCACAGCCTTAAAATATCTAATTCTGTCTTCCCTTGAGGGGATCAAGATAGGCTTATCTACCTTGTTTCAAGTGGTGTTCCAGGGACAGAGGGTGACAAGTTACAAGAAAAGTCAGACAGTGAGTATAAATTACTTCTTGTAGTATGATGTCACAGATCAAATGTTAGACTGGAAAAGTAATAAAAACAATAGATTAGGGCTTCCCTGGTGGCGCAGTGGTTGAGAGTCCGCCTGCCGATGTGGGGGACACGGGTTCGTGCCCCGGTCCGGGAAGATCCCACATGCCGCGGAGCGGCTAGGCCCGTGAGCCATGGCCGCTGAGCCTGCGCGTCCGGAACCTGTGCTCCGCAACGGGAGAGGCCACTGCAGTGAGAGGCCCGCGTACCGCAAAAAAACAAACAACAGCAACAAAAAACCCCAATAGGTTACACTTATGGGGAAAGTACAATGTGCCAGTTTCTGTACAAAAAATAATTTACATGCACTAGCTATTTAACCCTTACAAGGAACCCCTGGAAGAGGTACTACTATCTCCCTTTTATAAGCAGGGAAACTGAACACAGAGGGTTTACGGAGATTGCCCACAATATCATAGTAAGTAAGTGGCAGAACTGGGATTCGAACTCAGCAGCTCTGACGCTAGATAGTCACTCCCAGTCACCATGCTCTATCACCACTAAAGAAAAAAAAAAGACATCTGAAAAGATGTGAAGCTGCATAGATACTAAAAAAGAGAGAGGGTTTCATTTTATCACTCACCTTTATTTGAGTGCCTGTTATGTACCCATGCAGTCTTCAAGCATTAGACTGTATTGACGCACAGCAAACATCCCTGACTTCATGGAGCTTGTATTATAGTGGAAAGGAGCAGAAAACCCAGGTTAGGTGCAAAGCTGGTAAATACAGCTTATGTTAACAGGACATTTTTTTAAAGCTCCAGACATGCTAAGTGAATGGTTCAACCTGTTTTAAGTGCACAGGGGTCAAAGGACTTTATGTGAAACATTCTTCAACTTTCAAGTAGTTGGTTAAACTTTGAAGTAAGTTTATCTCCACATAAATAGAAATTCAATGGCAAGAATTAACATCAAACTCAACTTCTCGAAAAGAGATGGTGCCTATTTCTTTTTCAAACGTTATCACACTTGTTATGTATTTTGTGTTCAATAAATACTCACAGTGAATCAATGGATTATGTGATAAATATCAATTATGTGTGTATGAGAGTGTACTATTTATCAGTTGCAAATATTGTTAACCTTTGAATGAACGTTCCAATTTTATTGGATGGCTCTTCTGAGAATGTTCAACCACCTTGAGAAATAATAATTTTGCATGGATGTCAAATGTTCCCAAGAGTAGTTTTATTGATTTTTCCATTTAAAAATACTCTGAACAAGTATGAGTAAGAACCCCAGATAGAATCCTCTATAGTGGCCAGTGCATAATTTTCTTTAATAAGGGTAATGGCAAGCATTGACAGCTTTAGGTATTGTTTTGGGCTGAAAGTAGCTCTTAAGCTTCAATCAACAATTTATCTTTCATAACAATAATGATCCCTGAACATCTTCAGAAACTTAAAGAATTCTCCAGTGGTTTGGAGAAAGAGAAAATAGAATGATATGAAGGATCATAGGAGACGAATTCCTTGCATTGAGGTATGGCAGACAATCATATGTCACAAAACACACATACACACACAGAGAATTTTCTTAAAGTACCTTAATTTAGCTAACCCATCTTCTGTGAGTATATCAGTACCATTTATTGGAAAACTGTTATAGACATGGAAATAGTGATGAATTTTTAAAAATATTTAAAACCTTAATCTTTTCCCTCCCTAGCATTCTATCATATTATATATATGTTTTTTTTGCATCTTTATTGGAGTATAATTGTTTACAAAGTTGTGTTACTTGCTGCTGTATAATAGAGTGAATCAGCTATATGTATACAAGTGTCCCCATAACTCCTCCCTCTTTCATCTCCCTCCCAGCCTTCCTATCTCACCACTTCAGGTGGACACAAAGCACCGAGGACCTGATCTCCCTGTGTTAGGCAGCTGCTTAACACTAGCTATCTATTTTATATTTGGTAGTGTATATATGTCCATGCCACTCTCTCACTTCATCCCAGCTTACACTTCCCCCTCCCCATGTCCTCAAGTCCATTCTCTATGTCTGTGTCTTTATTTCTGTCCTGCCCCTAGGTTCTTCAGAACCATTTTTTTTTCTTTTAGATTCCATATATATGAGTTAGCATATGGTATTTGTTTTCCTCTTTCTGATTTACTTCACTCTGGTATGACAGACTCTAGGTCCGTCCACCTCACTGCAAATAACTCAATTTCATTTCTTTTTATGGCTGAGTTGTATTCCATTGTACATATGTGCCATATCTTCTTTATCCATTCATCTGTCGATGGACACTTAGGTGGCTTCCACGTCCTGGCTATTGTAAACAGAGCTGCAGTGAACACTGTGGTACACGACTGTTTTTGAATTATGGTTTTCTCATGGTATATGCCCAGTAGTAGGATTGCCAGGTCATATTGTAGTTCTATTTTTAGTGTCTTAAGGAACCTCCATACTGTTCTCCGTACTGGATGTATCAGTTTACATTCCCACCAACAGTGTAAGAGTGTTCCCTTTTCTCCACACCCTCTCCAGCATTTGTTGTTTGTAGATTTTTTAATGATGGCCATACTGACTCGTGTGAGGTGATACCTCACTGTAGTTTTGATTTTCATTTCTCTAATGATTACTGATGTTGAGCATTCTTTCATGTGTTTGTCGGTAATCTGTATATCTTCTTCAGAGAAATGTCTATTTAGGTCTTCTGCCCATTTTTGGATTGGGTTGTTTATTTTTTTAATATTGAGCTGCATGAGCTGCTTGAAAATTTTGGGAATTAATTCTTTGTCAGTTGCTTCATTTGCAAATAATTTCTTCCATTCTGAGGGTTGTCTTTTCATCTTGATTATGGTTTCCTTTGCTGTGCAAAAGCTTTTAAGTTTCATTAGGTCCCATTTGTTTATTTTTATTTCCATTTCTCTAGGTGGTGGGTCAAAAAGGATCTTGCTGTGATTTATGTCATAGAGTGTTCTGCCTATATTTTCCTCTAAGAGTTTTATAGTGTCTGGCCTTACATTTAGGTCTTTAATCCATTTTGAGTTTATTTTTGTGTATGGTATTAGAGGTTGTTCTAATTTCATTCTTTTACATGTAGTTGTCCAGTTTTCCCAGTACCACTTAGTGAAGAAGCTGTCTTTCCTCCATTATATATTCTTGCCTCCTTTACCAAAAATAAGGTGATCATATGTGTGTGGGTTTATCTCTGGGCTTTCTATCCTATTCCATTGATCTATATTTCTGTTTTTGTGCTAGTACCATACTGTCTTGATTACTGTAGCTATGTAGTATAGTCTGAAGTCCAGGAGCCTGATTCCTCCAGCTCCGTTTTTCTTTCTCAGGTTTGCTTTGGCTATTCAGGTTCTTTTGTGTTTCTATACAGTTGTGAAATTTTTTGTTCTGGTTCTCTGAAAAATGCCATTGGTAGTTTGATAGGGATTGCATTGAATCTGTAAATTGCTTTGGGTAGTATAGTCATTTCAAAATGTTGATTCTTCCAATCCAAGAACATGGTATATCTCTCCATCTTTTGGATCATCTTTAATTTCTTTCATCAGTATCTTACAGTTTTCTGCATACATGTCTTTTGTCTCCTTAGGTAGGCGTATTCCTAAGTATTTTATTCTTTTTGCTGCAGTGATAAATAGGAGCGTTTCCTTAATTTCACTTTCAGATTTTTCATCATTAGTGTATAGTAATGCAAGGGATTTCTGTGCATTAATTTGTATCCTGCTACTTTACCAAATTCATTGATTAGCTCTAGTAGTTTTCTGGTAGCATCTTGAGGATTCTGTATGTATAGTATCATGTCATCAGCAAAAAGTGATAGCTTTATTCTTTTTTTCTTTCTTTCTTTTCTGATTTGGATTCTGTTTATTTCTCTTTCTTCTCTGATTGCTGTGGCTAAAACTTCCAAAACTATGTTGAATAATAGTGGTGAGAGTGGGCTACCTTGTCTTTTTCCTGATCTTAGTGGAAATGGTTTCAGTTTTTCACCATTGAGAACAATATTGACTGGGTTTGTCATATATGGCCTTTATTATGTTAAGGAAAGTTACCTCTATGCCTGCTTTCTGTAGGTGTTTATCATAAATGGGTTTTGAATTTTGTCAAAAGCTTTTTCTGCACCTGTTGAGATGATAAAATGGTTTTTCTCCTTCAATTTGTTAATGTGGTTTATCGCATTGATTGATTTGTGTATATTGAAAAATCCTTGCATTCCTGGGATAAATTCCACTTGATCATGGTGTATGATCCTTTTAATGTGCTGTTGGATTCTGTTCGCTAGTATTTTGTTGAGGATTTTTCCATCTATGTTCATCAGTGATATTGGCCTGTAGTTTTCTTTTTTTGTGACATATTTGTCTCGTTTTGGTATCAGCATGATGGTGGCCTTGTAGAATGAGTTTGGGAGTGTTCCTCCCTCTGCTGTATTTTGGAAGAGTTTGAGAAGGATAGGTGTTAGCTCTTTTGTAAATGTTTGATAGAATTTACCTGTGAAGGAATCTGGTCCTGGGCTATTGTTTGTTGGAAGATTTTTAATCACAGTTTCAACTTCTTTGTTTGTGATTGGTCTGTTTGTATTTTCTATTTCTTCCTGGGCCAGTCTCGGAAGGTTGTGTTTTTCTAAGAGCTTGTCCCTTTCCTCCAGGTTGTCCATTGTATTGGCATATTGTTGCTTGTAGTAATTTCTCATGATCCTTTGTATTTCTGCAGTGTCATTTGTTACTTCTCCCTTTTCATTTCTAATTCTATTGATTTCAGTCTTCTCTCTTTTATTCTTGATGAGTCTGGCTAATGGTTTACCAATTGTGACTACCTTCTTAAAGAACCAGCTTTTAACTTTATTGGTCTTTGCTATCATTTCCTTCATTTCTTTTTCTTTTATTTCTGATCTGGTGTTTATGATTTCTTTCCTTCTGCTAACTTTGGGGTTTTTTGTTCTTCTTTCTCTAATTCCTTTAGGTGTAAGGTTAGGTTGTGTATTTGAGATGTTTCTTGTTTCTTGAGGTAGGATTGTATTGCTATAAGCTTCCTTCTTAGAACTGCTTTTGCTGCATCCCATAGGTTTTGGGTCATCATGTTTTCATTGTCATTTGTTTCTAGGTATTTTTTAATTTCCTCTTTGATTTCTTCAGTGGTCTCTTGGTTATTAAGGAGTGTTGTTTAGCCTCCATGTGTTTGTATTTTTTGCAGATTTTTTCCTGTAATTGTTATCTAGTCTCATAGCGTGTGGTCGGATAAGATACTTGATGTGATTTCAGTTTTCTTAAATTTATCAAGGCTTGATTTGTGACCCAAGATATGATCTATCTTGGAGAATGTTCCAGAGCACTTGAGAAGAAAGTGTATTCTCTTGTTATTGGATGGAATGTCCTATAAATACCAATTAAGTCCATCTTGTTTAATGTATCATTTAAAGCTTCTGTTTCCTTATTTGTTTTCATTTTGGATGATCTGTCCATTGGTGAAAGTGGGGTGTTAAAGTCCCCGACTATTACTGTGTTACTGTCAATTTCCCCGTTTATGGCTGTTAGCATTTGCCTTATGTATTGAGGTGCTCCTATGTGGGGTGCATAAATATTTACAATTGTTATATCTTCTTCTTGAATTGATCCCTTGATCATTATGTAGTGTCCTTCTTTGTCTCTTGTAATAGTTTTTATTTTAAAGTTGACTTGTCTGATATGAGAATTACTACTTCAGCTTTCTTTTGATTTCCATTTGCATGGAACATCTTTTTACATCCCCTCACTTTCAATCTGTATGTGTCCCTAGGCCTGAAGTGGGTCTCTTGTAGACAGCATATATATGGGTCTTGTTTTTGTGTCTATTCAGCCAGTCTATGTCATTTGGTTGGAGCATTTAATCCATTTACATTTAAGGTAGTTATCAGTATATATGTTGCTATTACCATTTTCTCAATTGTTTTGTGTTTGTTATTGTAGGTCTTTTCCTTCTCTTGTGTTTCCTGCCTAGAGAAGTTCCTTTAGCATTTGTTGAACAGCTGGTTTGGTGGTGCTGAATTCTCTTAGCTTTTGCTTGTCTGTAAAGGTTTTAATTTCTCCATCAAATCTGAATGAGATCCTTGCTGGTTAGAGTAATCTTGCTTGTAGCTTTTTCATGTCATCACTTTAAATATGTCCTGCCACTCCCTTCTGGCTTGCAGAGTTTCTGCTGAAAGATCAGCTGTTAACTTTATGGGGATTCCTTTGTATGTTAATTGTTGCTTTTCCTTTGCTGCTTTTATTTTTCCTTTGTACTTAATTTTGATAGTTTGATTAATATGTGTCTTGGCATGTTTCTCCTTGGATTTGTCCTGTATGGGGCTCTCTGCACTTCCTGGACTTGATTGACTATTTCCTTTCCCATATTAGTGAAGTTTTCAACTATAATCTCTTCAAATATTTTCTCAGTCCCTTTCTTTTTCTCTTCTTTTTCTGGGACCGTTTAATATTTTCCCAGAAGTCTCTGAGACTGTCTTTAATTGTTTTCATTCTTTTTTCTTTGTTCTGCTCTGCAGTAGTTATTTCCACTACTTTATCTTCCAGGTCACTTATGCGTTCTTCTGCCTCAGTTATTCTGCTATTGATTCCTTCTAGAGAATTTTTAATTTCATTTATTGTGCTGTTCATCATTGTTTGTTTGCTCTTTAGTTCTAGGTTCTTGTTAAAATTTTCTTGTATTGGAGGGTGGGAGGGAGGGAGACGCAAGAGGGAAGAGATATGGGAACATATGTATATGTATAACTGATTCACTTTGTTATAAAGCAGAAACTAACACACCATTGTAAAGCAATTATACCCCAATAAAGATGTTAAAAAAAAATTTCTTGTATTTTCTCCTTTCTATTTCCAAGATTTTGGATCATTTTTACTATCATTACTCTGAATTCTTTTTCAGGTAGACTGCCTATTTCCTCTTTGTTTGGTCTGGTGGGTTTTTACCTTGCTCCTTCATCTGCAATGTATTTCTCTGTCTTCTGATTTTGCTTAATTTAGTGTGTTTGGGGTCGCCTCTTTGCAGGCTGCATGTTCGTAGTTCCCGTTGTTTTTGGTGTCTGCCCCCAGTGGGTAAGGTTGGTTCAGTGGGTTGTGCAGGCTTTCTGGTGGAGGGGACTGGTGCCTGTGTTCTGGTCGATGAGGCTGGATCTTGTGTTTTTGGTTGGCAGGACCACATCTGGTGGTGTATTTTAGAGTGTCTGTGAAGTTTTTATGATTTTAGGCTGCTTCTCTGCTAATGGGTGGCATTGTGTTCCTGTCTTGCTAGTTGTTTGGCATAGAGCGTCCAGCCCTGGAGCTTGCTTGTTGTTGAGTGGAGCTGGGTCTTAGCATTACGATGGAGATCTCTAGGAGAGCTTTTACTGTTTAATAGTATGTGGGGCTGGGAGGTCTCTGGTGGACCATGTTCTGAACTTGGCTCTCTCACCTCAGAGGCTCAGGCCTGACACCCAGCCAGAGCACCAAGACCCTGTCTACCACACAGCTCAGAAGAAAACGGAGAAAAAAAGAGAAAGAAAGAAAGAAAAGAAAAGAAAGTTAGTAAATTAAAAAATAAAAGAATTGTTAAAAATTAAAAAATTAAAAAGTAGTTAAAAAAAAAGAATGAATGAATGAATAGAGCAACTAAACCAAAAAACAATCCACCAATGATAAGAAGCACTAAAAACTATACTAAAAAAAAAAGCAACAAAAAAACGGACAGACACACCCCTAGGACAAATGTAAAAGCAAAGCTATACAGACATAATCATACAAAGAAGCATACACATACACACTCACTAAAAGAGGAAAAGAAAAATGTATATATATATATATATATATATATATATATATAAAAGGAAGAGCGCCACCAAATTAATAATGAAATCTACCAATGATAATAAGCTCTAAATACTTAACTAAGGTAAACATAAAACCAGAAACAAATTAGATGCAGAAAGCCAACACCAAGTCTACAGTTGCTCCCAAAGTCCACAGTCTCAGTTTTGGGAAGATTCATTGTCTATTCAGGTATTCCACAGATGCAGGGTGCATCAAGTTGATTGTGGAGATTTAATCCACTGCTCCTGAGGCTGCTGGGAGAGATTTCTTTCTCTTCTTTGTTTGCACAACTCCTGGGGTTCAGTTTTGGATTTGGCCCCGCCTCTGCGTGTAGGTCCCCTGAGGGCATCTGTTCCTGCCCAGACAGGACAGGGTTAAAGGCGCAGCTGATTAGGGGGCTCTGGCTCACTTAGGCTGGGGGGAGGGAGGGGTACGGAATGCGGGGCGAGCCTTTGGTGGCAGAGGTCGGCGTGACGTTGCACCAGCCTGAGGTGTGCCGTGTGTTCTCCCAGGGAAGAGTCCCTGGATCACGGGACACTGGCAGTGGCGGGCTGCACAGGCTCCCGGGAAGGGAGGTGTGGTGAGTGACCTGTGCTCGCACACAGGCTTCTTGGTGGTGGCAGCAGCCTCCTTAGCGTCTCATGCCGGTCTCTGGTGCCCGCGCTGTTAGCCGCGGCTCGCGCCCGTCTCTGGAGCTCTTTTAGACGGTGCTCTGAATCCCCTGTCTTCGCCCACCCCGAAACAATGGTCTCTTGCCTCTTCGGCAGCTCCAGACTTTTTCCTGGACTCCCTCCCGGCTAGCTGTGGCGCACTAGCCTCCTTCAGGCTGTGTTCACGCCAGCAACCCCAGTCCTCTCCCAGGGATCCGACCTCCGAAGCCCGAGCCTCAGCTCCTAGCTCCCACCCGTCCCGGCGGGTGAGCAGACAAGCCTCTTGGGCTGGTGAGTGCTGGTTGGCAATGATCCTCTGTGCCAGAATCTCTCCACTTTGCCCTCTGCACCCCTGTTGCTATGCTCTCCTCTGTGGCTTCAAAGCTTCCCCCCCCACACACTGCCAGTGAAGGGGCTTCCTAGTGTGTAGAAACCTTTCCTCCTTCACGGCTCCCTCCCACTGGTGCAGGTCTCATCCCTATTCTTTTGTCTCTGTTTTTTCTTTTTTCTTTTGCCGTACCCAGGTGCCTGGGGAGTTTCTTGCCTTTTGGGAAGTCTGAGGTCTTCTGCAAGCGTTCAGTAGGTGTTTTGTAGGAAGTTGTTCCACATGTAGGTGTATTTCTGATGTATTTGTGGAGAGGAAGGTGATCTCTACGTCTTACTCCTCTGTCTTCTTGAAGGTCCCCTCCATACTATATATTTTTAAATGCTAATATTTTCTGTGATTTGGAAAGGAATTTAGTGAAGTTACATAGGGCCTGAAATCGCATCACCTACGGACAAAACAGACAAAACGGTTGTTAAAAATAAATATAAGTATTTTTTAATAAGAGAATTACAAACTATAAAAAGCAGACGCAGTGAGACTTGTCAGCAGCATAGCCCCAGTTCCCTGAAGCAAATACACCCCATTACAGGAAAAGATGTTCTGAAGATGCAGTCCTCACTTTAGGTCTGAGTACTCAGATTACATTTGATAAGTATTTTAGAGGTTGATTTAATTGGCTTTTTTTGTAAGGGTATATTGAAAGAAAGGATATGAGCTTTTTCTCTCCTATTTCTTTCACTGCTTACTTAAATAGTAATACTCTTTGAGCCAAAGAAACATAGTAGAGTTGTTTATGATGATGAACATGGTCCTAAGGCATGCTAAGCAGAGTCAATGCCAAACCAAGCAGCGTATAGAATTGGGTCTATCCTAGTCATTCTACATTGGAGCTTCAAAATTCTACTTTATTCTGTGCCAGGAGGGGTGTGATTCAGGCTCGTTGCACATTAAGTTCCCAGTCTGATTCATGCACCTGTAATATATTTGTATTCAATATATTTGAAACCTAGACATAAAATATTTAATACAGGGAAAGACCCACACAGTATTGCAGTGGCTTACGTTTATTTACCAAACACTTAAGTTTCCTAAACAACAGGCACCATTCTAAGCGTGGTTCAAACAATAGTGTTTCTAATCTTTATAACAACTATAAATGGTTGATTGTGTTGTTATTGCTGTTATGTAGGTGAGGAAACTGAGGCATCAGTTGTTGACTCATCCAAAGTCACGCAGCTAATGAGTAGCAGAGCTGGGATTTAAACACGGAGTCTAGCTGCAAAATTTGTATCTCTAGCTACCACTGCTATGCTGAGTTCCTTCTAAGGAATGATGTTGAATACATTCCAGCTTAGTAATTTCATTACTCACTGTTATGGCTGAATGTATTATAGCGGCCGGTCAAGACCTGAAAATCACTGGTTATCCTTAGAAGGGGACAAAATCCCAGGGTAGACATGCCTAATAGCAATAACCCAGTATTTATTAAGTATTCACTCTATGAAAACTACTGCACGTGCTCTTTTTTTAAAATAGTCTCTCATTTATTCCTTACCACAAACTTTTGAAATATATGCTGTTATCTCTCTATGTATCTAATCTACAAAGGGCAATGATTCTTTGAGAGGTTAACTTGCCAAAGTCATAGAGTTCACAGATGAGGGGGTGAGCACTGAAACACACAGTCTCATACTCCAGTGCTTACATGACAACACAGCACACAACACACGTTCAGTTTTTGTGAATCATCAATAGTGAAACATTTGATCATTCAATTGTCTTACTATTATTAGATAGTTTTTCTTAGGAATAAAATGTATTCCTTAAAGATATGTAAAAATAAGTACAAAATATCATGGTTAAACATTACTGTATGTTTTTCCCAGGGGTCAACTGAAGGGACAGGTAAGATTTTTCATTCAGATGCCACTATAATTGGTCCCACTGCTCTGGTATGGCCCTACTCCCTCAGAAACAGGATAATAAGCATCATAGAAGGAAGATAGCTAACTCTGCCACTTCTGTGCCTGGTGCAAATAACAAAGTAGCCTCAGAATTTGATTAAGTTATTTTAGTAATAGGTTCACTAGAGGGAGTGAGACTAAATACACTCATATTTATTAGTCTCTCATATTTTTCTATCAGGAAAGATTTTTACAAACAGTAGTCTATAAATCGAATCAGTGCTAACACTAAAGAATATGATGTCAGAGGCTCCAAATTCACTCGGCTCCTTCATACAACACATGATTGCAGAGTTCCCAATTTAATATATTCCCTTTAAATGAGCAACATCTCTTTCAGCATTCTGTGTATAACAATGCCAATAAACATTTTAGCATGAGACTACACAAAGCCAAATATCTGGCAGTCTTATTCTTTTCCTCACAAATGTAATTTTTAGCCATTGTAATGTAGAATTCCGAGTCTGTTTTTCAAATCAATGGCATTTTAAAGATAAACATGTGCTTCTGAATAGTGATAACAATATTTATTTACACGCATACAATGGAAGAGAAACTTTGCTATTCCTCCGCTCCCCTTTTCTTCTTTGTGGAAGGACAGAGTTCACTGTCAAATCCAGCGTGTGTGTGTATGTGTGTTTGTGTGTTGGCACATGAATGTGCGTGCATGCTAATGAATTTACCTGCATGCGCCAGTACCATGAAATACAACAGAATCTCTAAAACAGTCTAAAATAATTCATGTGAGTTGGTTCCGAGGCTGTAACTGACATGAATCATATTAACTGAGTTATGGCCCTCTCCTACTCTGGATCTCTATGTAGAGTTTAGAGTTAGGCAGAATACATTCTCTGATTCTATTGATAGTTATTATTTCCTGTGAAAATGTCATATCTTTTCAAGCAGATTCAAAGCAAATATTCTGCCTTGTATTTAATGGGAACTCAGTAAACATTTTTAATTAAAAATATTTATTTTTATACAAAATATCCCATAATTTGGAAGAGGGCCTCCTATTCGATAAATGTATATTTTCTACAAACTATGATAATCACTTATGTATTTTCTTCTAGGAGTAACTCATTTTCCTTCTTGAAATTTCTAGTGATAATTTTTGCCTAGTATATGTGAAAACCATTGCCTGTTATCCTGAAGAGATATGCCAAGCTGTATTTTTGCAATGCTGGTGATTGTAAGACCCTTTGGAATTTACATAGACTTACTCAATGATGTAAGAATCTGTATCAGAAGGCACCAGACCCTGAGAAGGGTAATGTGAAGGATGAGGTAGCTTACTTCTTCAGGGAGTTATACACTAAGCTCCCAAAATTAACCAGAATGGGAATAGTAAGCCTGCCGACTTTTCAAAATTGTAGAGAATAAGTTGCTTCCCTTGGCTATTCTTTAAAAATATTTTTTTAAAAAATGGGGATACTGTCCCCAGGTGAGCATATTTTGACTTCAGAATTCTACATTGTATGATAAGGCTATAGTTGGTTGGTTTTAAATCAACTCATAAATGCATTTATTCAGGCTTAATTTCTGAAAGATGCAGGCCAGTATAAATTTGCAAGTAGATAAAATTTTATGTCTATCTGTCTTGACACTTTGAGTTTTTAGATAAGGTACAGCAAGAGTGCTAGATAGTATTAATACTTCCCGTAGTGTATTAGTCAGGGCTTCTTAACCGTAGTGTATGGGTATGTCTCAGGGGGCCCAGAAACACCTAAAATTATAGTCTAAGTTATACATGTATGTGTGCCTTTTTAGGGGGAATGTCTGTATCTTTGCAAGTGAAGAAAAGAGTCACAGAGAAAACAATTAAGTAATTTGTCCATGTAACCATAGTTTATCAGTGGCAAAGTCAATTCAGACTCGGGAAGTTTGGTTCTGGGTACTACAATTAACCATTATAGCTTTCTCATAATTTTACTGTCTAGCATGCCTATTATTGACATATATGTAGAATAAATCACATTATGAGAATTCTTAGAAAAATGTACTTACTATGTAGATTACACCAAGGCATGGTTCTTTGTGGTATTGAGAGAATTGCTATTTTTTTTCCTTGTGTCTTTGGAGAAAATATGTGCTAGCTAATGTTGCTTGTAGACTGTCAGTACCAAATATATTTTCTAAAAGGAACAGTCACATTCACAACCATCCTCTAAACACTTGTGTAGGATTAAATAAATAACCAATGTCAGTTTCATGTTAACAATGAAAGAAAACACAATTTATAACTGATGAGAGTTATAGTTACAGATTATTTGGGAAACAGGACTAGAGCCAGTATTCAATATAGCCAAAGACGGAACTGAACTGACTCCTAATGTAGTGTTTTAATTGCTGTGTGAAATGGATCTGCTTTGCAAAAAATAAAACAATGAGTATGTCTATAAAGAAAAACAAACATTCTGAGTTTTACCTCAGTCGAAGTTGTGCTGAAGTGGTCAATTTCATTTCCAGATCCAGGAATGCAAATTGTGTATTTTCTTGTTCAGAAGCTATTCCAGACAATAAAATATGATGAAATATATAATCCACTGGTTTATAAAGAAAAGAATTAAATAGAGAAAAATGTGCAAATTGAATATTTTTTCAGTATTTTTTCAATATTCATTTACCCATGATAGATGAATCCAGAGAGAAATCTATAGCACTATAATGACTGCTGAGAAGGAAACAAAAATGTAGATATACAATGAAAAATGCAAATTATTACCTGTTTTCTATTGATGAAGATCATCTTATCCATATCAAATACATGATGAGCTGCTATAAAAAGGTATAGAATGTATGTAAATTTTGATGTATAAACAGGCTCCCTAAACATTAAGCATATTTAAAGAGGAAAAAAAAAGAAACCTGTCGTATCCAAACCAAAACCCAAGCACAAATGAAGGCCTGAATGGAGAGAGATGCTGATGTTTCTAGTAAAGAAAGCAAGTGAAGGAGATACAATTGTCCATATATTTGATCAGTAGAATTTTTCCTAACAGACTGGCTTTTATTTTTTTTTCACCTTTATTGGATTATAATTGCTTTACAATCTTGTGTTAGTTTCTTCTGTACAAGAAAGGGAATCAGCTATATGTATACATATATCCCTTCCCTCTTGAGTCTCCCTCCCACCCTCCCTATCCCACCCCTCTAGGTCATCACAAAGCACCGAGCTGATCTCCCTGTGCCATGTGGCTGCTTCCCACTAGCTATCTCTTTTACACATGGTAGTGTATATATGTCAATGCTACTCTCTCAATTCGTTCCACCCTCCCCTTCCCCCTCTGTGTCCACAAGTCCATTCCCTACATCTGTGTCTCTATTTCTGCCCTGCCACTAGATTCATCAGTACAATTTTTCTAGGTTCTATATATATGCGTTAATATATGGTATTTGTTTTTCTCCTTCTGACTTACTTCACTCTGTATGACAGACTCTGGGTTCATCCATATCACTACAGATGACTCAATTTCATTCATTTTTATGGCTGAGTAATATTCCATTGTATATATGTACCACATCTTCTTTATCCATTCATCTGTCAGTGGACATAATTTAGGTTGCTTCCATGTCCTGGCTATTGTAAATAGTGCTGCAATGAACATGGGGGTGCATGTATCTTTTCGAATTATGGTTTTCTCATGGTATATGCCCAGTAGTGGGATTGCTGGGCCATATGGTAGTTCTATTTTTAGTTTTTTAAAACTGGCACTGTTTGCAGATGACGTGGTACTATACATAGAAAATCCTAAAGATGCCACCAGAAAACTACTAGAGCTAATCAACGAATTTAGTAAAGCCGCAGGATACAAAATTAATACACAGAAATCTCTTACATTCCTATACATTAACAATGAAAAATCAGAAAGAGAAATTAAGGAAACAGTCCCATTTACCACTGGAACAAAAAGAATAAAATACCTAGGAATAAACCTACCTAAGGAGACAAAAGACCTGTATACAGAAAACTGTAAGACACTGATGAAAGAAATCAAAGATGATATAAACAGATGGAGAGATATACCATCTACTTGGATTGGAAGAATCAACATTGTGAAAATGACTATACTACCCAAAGCAATCTACAGATTCAATGCAATCCCTATCAAACTACCAGTGGCATTTTTCACAGAACTAGAACAAAAATTTTTACAATTTGTATGGAAACACAGAAGACCCCAAATAGCTAAAGCAATCTTGAGAAAGAAAAACGGAGCTGGAGGAATCAGCCTCCCTGACTTCAGACTATACTACAAAGCTACAGATTGGCTTTTGAAAAAAAATGTTTTCAAATGCTCTGTTTAATTTTTGAGGCAACCTGAAAATCCTCTGTACTGAAAAAAGAATGGTAATAAATGGCCATTCTTAATGACAAAATTAAAATTCTTCTAGAAAACTCTAAATTCACAATTCACAGCTGCAGCCTAAGAGCTTAAAACCTACTTTCTCATGGCAGAAATCTCTAGCAGTGTTTCCTGGGACATCTACATTGTCACACTACAAATTGTGAGTAGTGATTTCAGGGAAGTTGGATGTGGAGGTATGAGAGGTTTTCAGACTCTTTGACTGCAATAATAAAACTACATCTACAACTGAAAACAACAGAAACAACAAAATAATAACAGCAACACACACAAAAACTGCATTGTTAAAATGAAAGTAAGAAAGGATTAAGTCAGCAAAAGTTTTGTTATTCATCAAATGTTTAAAGAGTATCTACTAAATGAGAGACACTCCCTAAAGTTTTACAGAATTATTACAATTGTTTGTTATAAAAACCCTTTGAAAATAGTTGTGCCATCTTCAGTTTACAGAGATGGGAGAAGTACTGAGCAATAAAATTCACTTCACCAAGCTATCGTTAATTTCTATTAATGTCAATGTGAAAAGAGACTTTAAAAAGCAACTCAAAAAAAAAAAAAAAACCAAAAAAAGCAACTCAAGATAAACGTATATTTGACACCTCGTGTACCCTATTTTTCAATCAACTATTGTAAATAGTGTTAATGTTTATAACAAAGTAGCAGTTGTAGTTTTCAGTATCAAAAAACTGATGATTTAATGTTAAAAATCTCAGATCCAAGTTTTTATTCCTTATTTCTTATTCCTTATTCAAATACTTATTCTTTTTTAAGAGCAAAAACACCTCCTGAGCTTTCTAGTTTAATCTCATAAGAAAGTTGAATGAATAAAAATATTGGACAGATCTAACTGTTTGCATTGACTTTAGTTTCGTTATCTATACAGCTAGAAGAATGGATAAGAAGATCTGTAAATTTCCTTAACAATATGTAATCTATATAATTCTGCAATTTATATTTTCCTTCAGTTCATTTCTTGCATTATGTTCCCAAATTAAATGTGTCAATCAAGTATGTCAGTGAGAAATGGCTTTAGTGAATTTCTATGTTGTATGATGTTTGGCTCCCATTTTAAACTCAGTAATATGAATCTATAAATTATTGAGCCTTACTAATCTCAAGTGGCATTTTCTCAGTTTTCAGCATTTATTCATTCAACAAATATGAATATATATTTGTTATTTACTGAATACCCTACTAAGTGCTTCAGATACAGTGGTAAGCAAGAGATAGCCTTGTTTCTGGAAAAATGATATTTTATTGGGGTCAAGGACAAGTAAACAGGCAATTCCACAGAAGTTTGCCAAGGATAAGGATTAGTATAGTGTACTATGGGAAGACAGAGAAATATTTCCATTTTTAAAAGCTTCCTGAGGAACAGGAACTATAAGCAGAAGTTATAATGAGGATTAAGATTTGGAGGGAGTGGGGCATTGAGAAATAATATAGTGCCCACATTTACTAGCTATGTAATTTTAGAAGAGTTGGTTGATCTCTCTGTCCCTAAATTTTTTTAAAAAGGAAACAGAAAACTAACTACTAGAGTGATTATTAGGATTAAACAAAAATACTAAGGAAATTAGAATAAAGCCTGGTAAAATATTATGTTACACACTTACAGTATTGGCTTTATTATTGATAATATCAGTCTTGTAAGAGAAAAGAGCATGAGTAAAGGCTTGGAGTCAAAAGAAGGAGCATAATTAATTAATATTTAACTATAGGATGTTGGTTGTAGTCTGTGAGGTAAGAATTGATGCTGGGTAGATTAGTAGGTATCAGCATATGAAGGGCCTTGTATGTATCCTGAAGGATTTACGACTTTACTCAAATTGTATCAGAAGAACAACCAAGGAATATAAGTAAGAATGTGACATTGACTAGGCCTGCATTATAGAAAGATCCCTCTGGTCAGTGCATGGAGAATCAATTGAAAGCAGAATCAACTGGTCCAGAAGCAAAGATACCAATAAGAAGGCTATTGTACTGATCCAAGTGAGAGATCATGATGACCCAGATTTAGTTAGTATCACTGGAGCTACTG
This sequence comes from Lagenorhynchus albirostris, assembly GCF_949774975.1. Lineage (NCBI taxonomy): Eukaryota > Metazoa > Chordata > Mammalia > Artiodactyla > Delphinidae > Lagenorhynchus > Lagenorhynchus albirostris. Next base: position 21,170,971 of record NC_083103.1, on the reverse strand, counting down.
TCATTTTGAGACATATTAAGGACAAAGACGTAATAGCAGATTTGGTTACCGATCAGATGTGGAGGATGATGGTAGGGAACAAATCAAAAGCATGACATCTAGGACTCTGACTTAAGCAAATAACTGAGTGATAGTGTTAATTGCTGAAAAGGAGAAGGCTGGGAGAGAAGAAGATAACAGGAGTTAGTCTGGGGCATATTGATTTTGAAATTCCACAGAAACCAAACGGTGACATCTGGCAGTCTCTCCAGTGCACTGGGACCAATTCATATCAGCTTGTGCAAAAAATGAAGAAGCAGAAAACTCAATTAAATCAAGTCAGGAGACCAAAAGGGGACACTCTCAAGCCCTGTGATGGGAGCAGAGCCCAACATGATAAAGAAAGACTTCTTTCTTGGCAAGAACTCAGCCAATGAAAAGCCGTAGACGCTTTATTTACTAGAGCCCTCCCAACTTCCTTTTTCCCTCTATAAAAGTGTTCTCCTTCCCTTGCTGTAGGAGACTTGCATGTGGCTCACCACAGTTGCAGACCCCAAATTGTAATTATCTGCTGTTCCCAAATAAACCCATTTTTGCTGGGATATATCTGGCAGCCTGTTTTAGGTCCATAGCTTGCAAAAGCCAATTGTTAATATTTGGGAACTTTGTGAGCTTGTTGTTAAAACATCAGTAGCTTGAAATTGGCTATAGAGAGTATTTATTATACAGAAATCAGCAAATGATACCAATTATGCCTTTCCCCCTACAGAAAGCAAATTGAACAGCTTACAGAGAGCCCAGGGCCTGGAAACATCAACTTGGTGGACACCATTATGCTATGTAATTAAAGTCATGCAAATGAACAGAATAATTTCAGAAGAACATGCCACATGATAAGAAATCGTAGCCAAGGATGATGTTCTGAAGACTGTTCCTCCTGTGAAGGAATCAGAGAGGGAAGAACAAGAGGCATGAGACACTCTCAAGACCTCTGGAGACACCAAAGCCAAGGAAATAAAGCATCTAAGATGAGGGAATAGAAGAAAAATCAAGATATGCCTCTTCCTGGAGAGAAATTTTCCAAGAATTTATTTGGGGTTGAACTTAAGATATGAAGTAAATAACAACAACAACAAGATTATAAATAGAAAAAAAAATTAGCAAACAGAAATATGTACCTCATGCATACTTAATAAAAGCAGAGGTCTTCCTAAGAGAACATATCAAAGTTGCTTGAGTTAATTTGATATATAATGGTGTTGGTCCTTTAAGCCAGGGGTCCCCAACCCTTGGGCCATGGCCTGTTAGGAACCGGGCCGCACAACAGGAGGTGAGCGTCAGGCAAGCGAACGAAGCTTCATCTGCCACTCCCCACCGCTCCCCATTGCTTCCGTTATAGCCTGAACCATCCACTCTCCCACCCCACCCCACCCACCCTGTCTGTGGAAAAATTGTCTTCCACAAAACCGGTCCCTGGTGTCAAAAAGGTTGGGGACCACTGCTTTAAGCTTTAGAATCATCCCATCACAGCCAGATCAATGCCACACTAGTGGTGAATACAAAGGTCAAGCCGTTTGTGCCCTGGCAGATATTCTCAGAAAGGGGTGATATCCTTACTGGGGCACAGAGATGTATCAGGGCAACATAATTTCTTCATATTTATCATATAAAAGACCATCTTTTTCCCCATATGGACTTCATGAAAAGAGACTAAAAGCACAACTAACCATTTGTCCAAAAGTCAGAGACTTGCCACCAAGTTTAAGACTCTCCTTGTCCAAGAAGAATTTTGTTTAAGAATGCTTTGACTTGCAAATAACAGATACATTTACATTCATTTGAAAATGGGGACGTCTTTCTTCAAACAGCAAGAAATCTGAAGGCAGATGTTTGCTGATACTGATCTGAGACTCTGGATTTCTGTTTCCCTTCCCCTCATGGTCACAAAATGGCTGCAGTGTGACAGTGTCTGAGATTCCAGGCAAAAAGAAAGAGGCAGGGGTAGGGCGACTCTAGCATATTTCTAATTATGTTTGCTTGGACAGAACTGCATCACTTCTGGCTGCAAGATAAGACACTTCTGACTGCAAGATAAGCTTTCTTGCCTTCATATCTTAAGTATTCAAACAAAAAGAGAGTTGTTTGGGGGGGGGTGCATTGTATGAGCCAATGTACAATATCTACCTCAAGTTTCTTTCTTTGGAAGCAAGAATACCACAAACTAGAGATGGTGACGGTGCATAGAGAAATAAATGAAAAGATAGGAAGAAGCTCTCGGCACTAGATATAACAGCTTTCAGCTAGCTCAGAGACCTATTCTTCAGAGATATTCATTTAATATATAGAATGTGCTTTGTACTAGAGGGACAGGGAAGAATTAACGAGGGTGTGAGGGCCACCTTTGGCATGTATGGGTAGTCATGTTGAGGTAAGCCCTTTGCAAAACCCTAGTACTATATCTGTTTGAATTATTCCGTGCTACTAGACACCGCTCCAAATGAATAGCAGTAGGAACTTAGCACTATTCAGGGGAAGTCTGGGAATGCAATATAATGGGGACTCACAAGAGAATTAAAGGAACAAAAATCTAGTCCTTGTAAAGTTTAAATTACTTAGCTCCTTTCACATTGCAACTCCCTCTCAGTTGCAATCAGAGAAAAGATGCTTCCCATGATGTTGTCTCCTGCAACTGACAACATCTGCTACCTACCGCAAGCATAGCTGTTTGTTTGGCTAAATAAATGTGTGACTGCAAGGAAATCACTCTGGCAAATTTACTCACATTGCCATGGTGTTTCAGTAATAGACTTGGGAATCAACTCATTTTATGATACAGATGGCTGCAGCAGGATTATGCCACAGTGGGCTCTTGCAAATGAATTATCCAATCAACTAGTTTGGGTTCTAAAATGATTCTGACTTACTCGTGATAACTGACTAGAACTTAACGACAGTATTATCCCATTACACTTAGTATGACAGAGCATCTAAATATTTCTCAAGTAATTTAGGGTTCAGACATAATTGCAGCACCTGTATTTTTCTTAGGGGATTTTTGCAAAGCAGTGGTCCCACTATTTTGTGACACTTAAACTCGCTCAAACCTGTTCTTCCCGGGTAAAGCAATTTATGTGCCTTCTCAAATTATAGCCATTTATTTACCAATGTTTTATTTTCTATTTATTTACTTCATTAAAGCGACTTAATACCACACAGTTTCCTATATTTACAGTATCTCCCTGGGTATCCATATGGAATGAAACCCCATTAAGTGAATACATTGAAGTGACTCACAAATAAAAATAAATTTCTGTTTCATTTGAAATGATACACTCAGTAAGCGTACTTTTTGCTATGGTTTGGAAATGTGCTCTAAGCTGTTGTTTATACAGTAAGTCCCTTTCATACGAATGAGTTCCATTCTGAGAGCACGTTTGTAAGTCCAGTTTGTTCCTAAGTTCAACAAAATTAGCTTAGGTACCCAACTAACACAATCGGCTATGTAGTACTATACTGTAATAGGTTTATAATACTTTTCACACAAATAATACAAAGAAAAACAAACACAAAAACTAAAGAAAACACTTAAAATCTTATAGTTCAGTACCTTGAAAAGTACAATAGTACAGTACTTTTAGCTGGCATACAGGAGCTGGCATCGAGTGAACAGGCAAGAAGAGTTACTGACTGGAGGAGGGAGAGGAGGTGGGAGACAGTAGAGCTGAAGGATCATCAGCAATGGGAGATGGAAGGCAAGCTGTAATTTCACTGATGCCTGACGTTGATGACACAGGTGCTGGTTCCTTGCTGGATTCAACTCTATCTACCCTCCTGAAAAAACGATCCAGTGATGTCTGGGTAGTACTGTACCAACTACATCACCACTGCTTTTATGCCTGCCTCCAGACATCCTGAGCTTGAAATAAAGATACTGTACCACTGTACTCTGTACAGTACTGTACAGTAAAGCACACAAAAGTACAACCACTTGTAGAGGATACACGCACATGACCGTGTACCCCAGATACGTGAACTAACTTACGTGATTGGACATGTGAACACATATTCGCATCTTTGAAAGTTCGCAACTTGAAGGTTTGTCTATAGGGGACTTACTGTATAACAAATGTAAGGCATACAAATGCAACAAGGAGAATTCTGGAATATTAATGTCTTAATTTGTAACATTCTCTATAGTTAGGTAATCATTAGAAAAAATCTGCTTCACTCTTTCACTCTTTTGTAAATCTTTATATGATAGATGGATGAGAGAGAGGGAGAGAAAGAGAAGGAGGGAGGGAGAGAGAGAGGAAATGAACCAAATTTACAGCCCTGTAGGTATATGGCGGTGAAAAGGAAAACTGTCTGTCCTCCCACAGCCTGTAGTTTGGAAACTATTTATACTTCTGAGAGTTCAAAACCCACCCACACTTGTTTAGAAAATGTGCTTTCATATGCATGATTACATTAATTTTGTCTTCATAACAGGGAGAAATACTGTGCTTATTTTTGAGAAAGAAAAAACCTGAGTTGATAAATAAAATCTGCCTGAAGAAGAACACAAGGGAGAAAACAGGTGTAATAGAAAAGTGATGAAGGATTAAGACAAAATTCTGTTCTTGCCACCAAGTAGCACTGTCAGTCTATAACAGCTTGGTTGATCTCTGTAAATAGAGGGTCAGAAGAGTCATTGTGGTATAGAAATGTTTCAGAGATACTTCTGGATCAATAGCAAAAGAAACCCCCAAAAGCAAAAAACAAACAGAAAAACAATGCAAACAGCTTGTAGAACATACAGGGCACTGTATATTTGGAAGAGTGGAATAGTCTAAATATATAACCTAAGGAATTACTTGTTAAATCTATTGGTTGATTGATACTTGGCCGAATTTCCTGCAATTTCTAGGAATGAAATCACATTCATACAATACATTTTGCTAAAAAATACATGTATCATTCAATTCTTATTACTCTAACTTAAAAATGAAGAGAAATGAATGTAGCCACCACAGAGAGCCAGATTGTTCAATAAGAATCACACAAACTAGAGGTCTTACTCAGTACCAAGCTCTATGAATAACTTTAGGGATGAAAGCACAGGCATTGTTGTACACCTGAAACTAACACAATATTGTAAATCAACTATACTTCCATTTCTTTAAAAAAAAAGGTGGGTTTTTTGTTTTGTTTTGTTTTTTTTAAAGCACAGGCAAAACATGGAGAGGTCTCAGACGTTGAGGGCAGATCCATGTCCTTTCATTCTTCATTAACTTCAGACATATGCCTCACACAGTGGGAAGTGTTTAGGTTATTAATATAAGCTATAATTGTAGATCTTACAAGACATTCTCCAGGTAGCCATGACTCGTATCATCGCTTCCAGGTTTCTTTACCGTAAGCATTCCTAAACTAGTGATCTCTCTTTTACTTACTGGAAGGTTCAGTTATCAGAATGTTCATAAGGAGTTTGGACTAGATTGTCTACCTTGTTTCCCTCCCCAGTACTTGGGAAAGAAATGGCTCATAGACAGACTGCTTTAACTACTTTTGCCCAAGCAAAATAACGTAGACTTTCAGTATTTTATCAAGAAATTATGAGTATACCTGATTAGTGTGACCCTCTTTTTATGAAAAATTTGTGGATACATTTTGTATTCAACTGTGATTTGAGGGTTATTTAAGTAATGCTACATGTAAGCTCTGAGTCTTTCCAAAAAAGAACTTATTACCATATAAATGAATGCCATAGGGATATTCCTGGTCCATCTATATAAAATTTAAGAAAATAATTTGAGTATTCTGCATGGGTTAAGGGAATGTTCTTTTTTTATTGTATATTGAATAATCTAATATGGACACCTATTACCTAAAATGTTTATATGTAATTAGGTATATTAAGTACAATTTCAAGGTGCAGGTCTGAAAGTAACTGTGATTTCTGCACGTAGGATGTAACGAATACATGTTTATAGTAAAAAATAATTTTAATTCATTTTATATTTTGTGATTCTAGTAGTTCAGTATACAGTTATTTGGTTCAGTTTAGTGTTAAAGAAACATCTATGAAATGAGTGGACATCGGCATCAGCTACATCATTCAGATCTAGCTGTGCAATTTGATTGATTCAGACGTCAATTCCAGATCTGTTCCTTGTTAGCTGTGTGGCTCAGGAAAAATTGTTCCTCCTCTCTGAACAGTAATCTACCATCTGTAAAAACACTTTATCCCTCATATTTATTCATTCATTTGTTTTTCATGGAACAAATATTTATTGAGCATATGTTTTGTGCCAGACTTCATGCTCGATAGTAGAGAAAATGGGCAGAATAAGACAAATTCCTCACCTCCACAGACATAATGTGTAAGTCGTTGTGAAGATTAAGAAATATAATGTATATGACTTCAATACACTTCGTTTTTTTATCTTCAGAATTCTATTTTGTCTTCTTCCTTAAATTTTTAAAGGGAAATATGTGAAACTGTCATGTCAGGAACTCTAAAGGGTCTGAGTTTACACTTCTCAAAAGTCAACAGGTTAGCCTGTCGTAGGTTCATAGTTACTGGCAGAAAGATCTGAGGTGTCTGGGTCAGAGACAAAGACAGATTATTACTCATAGCAATAGCCCTAGCTGGAGTATTATCCAGGTGCTTGTTCTTCAAGTCCCAGTTCCCACAGGGCAATGCAATGAAAGCAAGATCTTGCCTGCACATGCAGTGAGAGTGCATTGTTGAAAAAGAATCCTGATATTAGAAAGTCCTGGTCTTAGATAGGGCTGCTGGCGAATCTTCTGGGAGAGAGAAATTTATTATCTTGATCACCTCGAATGCAAGCAAATCTGCTCTGGAGAGGAAAGAGAGATGTCTTTATCTTTACAGTCTGCAATGTCTCCAGGAGAGGGAGACAGTTCTATCTTTATTATCCTGGAATTTAAGTAAATCTGATCCAGAGGGGATCACTGGCTCTCTCTTTACGAAGTGGTTTGCTCAAACAATCATTTTTGAAAGTATAGTCAGAAACAAATTAGCTGTTAATACCTACATGTGTAGAAACATGAGAGAATTATGGAAAATTATCTTTCAACACCATGTGTCCAAACATTATCAGTTGAGTATACCTGTTTTAATTTTCAACCAAAGTTTTAATTTGTCAACTGCTATTTAATTGTATAAGAATGAACACATATTTGCTGTGGTTTAGCTAATAGAAAATGAGACTTCCACCTCTTCGGATGGGAAAAGTGTCTGGAAAGGGAGCTGCTGCATCTGCACTTCTTGTCCTTACTCCCTGCGGAAATAGTCGATCTCATTGTTTTCAGCAGGACAAGTATATATAAGGTCTTATTTTACTGAGGTACAGGTTTTTGGTTCTCTTAGACCAAGAATTCAGCTCCTATCTCTTTAATCTGTGCTCTGGTACAGCAGGAGTTCTGTTCTTTCCCTTTTGAGTTCCCTTGAACTGACTGTGTCTTTGTATTCAATATTAAGGAGACCAAACAGGACTTCCCCACAGAGGGAAACTTGTTATATTTTGACTGTCTATAGGTTCTTCTGCCTACAAGTAAAGGGGAGGTCAGGTCAGCCTTGAACTGTAGGTTGTTTTCAATTTCAGGGTAAGACAATAAGAGACCCTACTTTTACCTGAGCACTAATCCGTGCTTTGCAAGTGAATTTTTACCAAAACTTGCATTTTAAACTTAGTAGGCAATTACTATAGTATTAATAAATGGTCTCAGCTTAGGTATCATTTTTGGGGGCTGGGTGTTCTATCAAACAATACCCTGAAAGGGAAAAAGGAAAGAAGGTTAAATCTTAGGTCTGAGCATATGTAACACATTAATAATTCTCTGTGAAGTTGTTTCTGATATATATAGCAAGAAATTGCCAGAGCTAAAGCTAGGCTAACCAGCAACAGCAAAGGATTACAAAAGAATAAAGAGTCTGAGAAAGAAATCTGAAAAGTTTTGGTCTCAGATGTGTGGTTTGAGACCAATAACCCTTGTTTCCTATTTCAGTCATTGTAGCAAGTGATGATTTTATAAACTTATATACAGCTTAAAAATAAGTACTTTCCTTCCACACCAAAGTGGGACCATTTATCAACCCTGAGAACACTGTCAAGAGAAAATAAGGAGATACAGCTGTAGTGATGCTATTGATACCCTAGCTGATGACCCAAGATGTAGAACATACTTTACAATGGAAAAAAAGGGACATCACTACAAAGACTCCCCCGATGACTGATCTCTCAGACACAGATACCTTGAGAAATGGCAGATAAGTCATCTTGGAAAACTATCAGACAACAGAAGAACTAAATAATAATGACAAGAAATTACAAGCCTCTTCTAAATACAAAAGGTGCAGAAAGTATCAAGAACAGTTACACAGCAGGGAAAATTATATTTATGCAAAGCACCTGAAAACTTGTGATTTGCATATCATTTTTGTCTGACTTATTAATCCTAATGAGTGCTTATGAAGCACTTAGTGATGAAAAACTTTATTTAAAGTAATAGTAGAGTGCTAAGTATTATTATGCAAATGTGCATGACAAGGTATACAGCTGCAAATTTTAGTTCTTGCTGGTTTTACTTCTACAGTATTTTCTTTTTGAATTTATCCTCTCTTTTCCATTTCCAGTACTTACAAACCATTAGTCTTTTGGCCTCTATATCAACTTAACTTCCAACATGCTCCAAAAGTAATTTTCTCAAGCTTAGCATGGTGTTCAAGGCCATCTGTTCATCCCAATCTATCTCTTTAGTCTTAGTTTTCAGTACACATTCCATCTATCATACTTCAGTCACATCAAGCTTTTACCTCTTCTCATCACTGTCTGTTGAAATCTACTCATTTTTCAAGGCCCAGAAAATGTGACACCATTCCCACATTTTTTTTTCTGAATATTTCTCAATATTCATCTCTTCCTACTTTAAGGCCCTCAAAACGTTGTTCCTCCTTTGTAGATAATATTTGTATGATTATTGCCTGTATACAGTTAATCTTTTATTCAAGCTACTGTATTATAAATCATGGGAGATCAGAAACATGCCATGTTTATATACCTTATAGAACCTAGGAGAACATTGTGCACAAAAGTGTTTTGTTAAATTCAGTGTCAACAATTTAATTATCTAGATGCTGAGTTTGTATTATTTAAAGTAAATAAAACAATGACATCCCCCAAGCATACTTCTAGCAGCTAAAAGAGGAGTTGGTACCAAATAGTCATTCAAGGAAGATTTGGAAGGGAAGAATTATGGCTTCAGTTTTTTTTTTTTTTTTTTTTTTTGCGGTACACGGGCCTCTCACAGTTGTGGCCTCTCCTGTTGAGGAACACAGGCTCCGGACGCGCAGGCTCAGAGGCCATGGCTCACAGGCCCAGCCGCTCCGCGGCTTGTGGGATCTTCCCGGACCAGGGCACGAACCCGTGTCCCCTGCAACGGCAAGCGGACTCTCAACCACTGCACCACCAGGGAAGCCCTATGGCTTCAGTTTTGAAGGATGGTGTATTTATAGTTTTCTGTTAGTCTTTATTCCTTCCAATGACATAATCAGTTAATCCTGAATTGCTTGTTGTAAGCAAATCTAAAAAAATGACTCTTTGGATTTATTCAAGTGTGTGATTAGGAATTACAGCAAATTCTAAAACAAACAAAATATTTACTTAATATGTAAATTGCAACTCAATTAAGTGGGGAGAATCTGCACAAATATGCGTGAAATTGTTGACTCTCATATTATGTATGTGAAGGGCATCTGATGTTTACAGTGGGGAACAATCTGAAACAACACTTCTCAGTTGCCATGTGCTTTACACAATATAGCCAGAGGCACCAGCATTTATCCTTTTATGTTAATAAAGCCATATACAGCCCCTCCAGTAATATAATGCTTTGAAGGGGTAAGCTAGGCTTAGGTAGACTTAAATATCAGTGAGGATAAAATAATACTATGAAAATGATAGCCAAGAAAATATTCATTTCTAGTGATAGAGTCAGAATTCTCAGATGAATATCTTCTGTATGTTCTACTTCTAACACATTTGTTAATAACTGACCAAAGCTAAAAGGGACTGTAAACTGTAAAAAGCTAAAAGGGACTCTAAGAATGATCCAGTACAAACCCATAAGTTTACGATTAAGAAGACTTGTGATTTCATGAGGTAAAGTGATTTACTCCAGGTCATACTGATAATGAGGAATTAATATTAAACCTTAGTTCTCCTGACTCTTAAATCACTGTGTATTTTATTTTCCACAGATACTTAATTTTATTATGTTTCCCACAAATACCACACATGCTAGGCACACAATAACTATTTGTTACATTAAATTTTGTTGTGTTTTTTTTCTGTGTTCAATTATTCTCTTCATTCAGTCAATCACTTGTTCATTTAAATATCAACTCTGGGCTTCAAACACATGTAAATATTTGTCAGTCAGTCTCAATATCCATTACCTTCTTGCCTACACATGAGAAGAGTTAAGAGTAAATACCCATTTTTTAAAAATTTTAGTTTTAATGTCACTGAGAGACACAAGGAATGGAAAAGTATAAAGGATAGTCATTGATAAACTCATTTACTGAGATACAGAGCAGAGAATTGTAAATGTACTCAGGAGGTCAAAATGAAATGAGTTGTGCTCTAATAGAAAGAGATGGCTCCTGAAGCTAGAAGATTAATAACCTGGAAACACAAAGGAAAGAAAACATATAAGAATGAACGATCTTAAAACCCCTAACTGGCACACACAATGTTTTTCTAAGACAATATGTCAATCTAACGACAGACTGTGATATCCTTCAATATCACTTGGATTTTAAAAGGAAATTTAGGGAGTTCTGAGTCTTTTCCCACAAGAAAAGCCATCTGAGTTCATGATCATTTTCAATTTGTAAGAGTACAAATTATTTTATGAGACATGAGCAGATGTTTATGCATCAAGGCAAAAATCTGTTCCACTAAGAGAAAGCTTTTATAATTCTCAGAAAATAGTCTCCTATATAATCAAATCTAGTTATCATTTCTTAGGCTCAACTCTTTGTAACAGTAAGAGCCCTGAAGATGCTACAACCACATACAGCATAAATATATGTAGTGGGTTGAATGGTGCCCCCCCAAAAATTATATACTCCCATTACTGTGAATGTGACCTTATTTGAAAATAGGGTCTTTGTAGATGAATTAAGTTAGGGACCTTGAGATCAGATCATCCTGGATTTAGGGTTAGCCCTAAATGGAATTATTGGTGTCCTTATGAGGGAAAGGAGAGTGAGAATTGAGACACAGAGACACAATGGGGAAAGCCATGTAAAGATAGAGGCAGAGTGGGAGTTATGGAGTTACAAGCCAAGGATTGCTGGCAGTCACCAGAAGCTTGGAGAGAGGCATGAAACAGTTTCTCTTTCAGAGCCTCCAGAAGGGACCAACCTTTTAACACCCTGATTTTGGATTTCTGGCCCTCTCACATCTGTTGGAGAATAAATATCTATTGTTTTAAGCCACGTTGGTTGTGGTAATTTGTTATAGCAGCCCTAGAAAACTAATACATCATGTAATACCCCTTTTAAAATGATAGTTGTTTTTGGAAAAAATTGAAAACTTCATCTCTTTAAAATATTCATACATACTAATTTCAGAGTAACATCCTTTAACCTACTGTGTGGAAAAGGTTTTAGTATGAAGTAGTGGTGTATAGCAGGAGTGCTTTCTGCTAACCATTCTCATGGACACAGTTCACCTCATGATGCAAAATAATTTCCTATAGCACCCAACTCTACAAAGTATAAGATGATGTGTTTTGAGTTTATTTAAGCATTTTTGTTGTTTTTGCTTTTGTTTTTACTCTTAAGAGAAAAGATGGCTTAAACGTCTATCTAACCACAAATACAGACTCCCAGGATAAGAAAGAGTGAAAAGCTCTAACCCCTTTGTTAAATACATAAGTGATCTGGTACTTTGGAAAAGACCAAAGGATCACTGATATCTGCCACTTGCCTTTGTGAATATGGTCAGAAAAATGAACGGCAGTGTCACCTAGGTAAAAGAAAGGGCCAGGCCTGGAACATCTGACCAACACTTTGATGTGGTCAGCTCAACACATGGATCCCCACAGTGTAAAATTCGGAGGACAAGACAACAAATGGGTGTACATTAATATTATAATCATTCCATTGGATATTGTCAATAACTTCTAAACTATTCCGTGAGTGTGCATTCTAATATATGTATGCTCCTTGTCAGGGTTCTATCAAGAAACTCGTGGGACCAATGAAGAGAATTTAATGTGGGAGAGGTACGGGCAGGATTAAGCAAAACAAGCATGGGTGGTGAGGTACCTAGAGACAACTTCTGACAATAAACCACAGCCACCTCTAAGGCTGAACGGACCAGGGAAGAATGTTACTGAAAGCCAGTGAGCGCTGAAACCAAGAAGAGGCTGCCCTGTGGGAGAAACAGATGCGGAGGAACGATAGCCAAAGCACAAAGAGAATGGACAAGAGGTATTGTGTTTTCTCCTCATATCATCTGATCTCCTGCCAGAGCCTCCCAGTATCTGTACCAGGTATACCTTGGAGATGTTTTGGGTTTAGTTCCAGACCACTGCAATAAAGAGAATATAGCAATAAAGTGAGTCACATAATATTTTTTGTTTCCTGGTCCATATAAAAATTATGTTTACGCCTACTGTATTCTGTTAACTGTGCCATGGCATTATGTCTAAGAAAACAATGTATATACCTTAAGTAAAAATTACTTTATGGCTAAAAAAATGCTGACCATCATCTGATTCTTCAATGAGTCACAGTAGTAACATCAAAGATTGTTGGTCACAGATCACCACAAGCCTAGGTGGTGGAGTCTGTGGGGGTCAGATTCCCAGAATATAGAGCAATGCAGATGAGACCAAGGAATTGACCTGAGGGATGGCTAATGGAGAACTACCAGCACATTTTCCTTTCCTTCAGTATTTTTCATGTAAAGAAAATAATATGAAAGAGCTAGGAAGTGAGTTAAAGGTCATCTAGTTTAAACCCCTTGTTGTAAGTACTGGAAAAGTGAATATGAAACTCAAGTAGGTAAATGACTTGCTTGTTGTCCACAGTCAATTTATTGTTTCTTTTAACGTAATGGGGCCGGGGAAAGGCTTGACTTTTAAAATGGTGTTTAAATTTTGAAAGAGTATTCTTCTACTAAGTGTTGTTAATCATTCACCGCTTTTTAGGAAACCAACAAACATAAACAAGAGCTAGAAAAGTAGATCTTAGTATTTATCCTCTTACAGTGCTCTAGGTTAGAAGTCTGACATGGGTCTCACAGGGCTAATGTAGGGACTTGGCCGTGCTGCTTCCTTCTGGAGCCTCTAGGGGAGATTCCATTTCCTTGCCTTTCCCAGCTTCTAGAGGCCACCTACATTTCATGTCTTGAAGTCCCCTCCTTTCATCTTCAAATCCAGCAATGTAGCATGTCTCTGACCCTGATTCTGTCATCCCATCAGTAATCTGTTATCTTGGTGATTCCTATAAAGCTTTCACACACAAACACACAAGATTTCTATAAAACTTTCAAAATCAACTTAAATGTCTTTTTTTTTTTTAAACATCTTTATTGGGGTAAAATTGCTTTACAATGGTGTGTTAGTTTCTGCTTTATAACAAAGTGAATCAGTTATACATATGTTCCCATATCTCTTCCCTCTTGCATCTCCCTCCCTCCCACCCTCCCTATCCCACCCCTCCAGGCGGTCACAAAGCACCAAGCCGATATCCCTGTGCCATGCGGCTGCTTCCCACCTAGCCATCTACCTTGCATTTGTTAGTGTATATATGTCCATGCCTCTCTCGCTCACCCTGTCACAGCTCACCCTTCCCCCTCCCCATATCCTCAAGTCCGTTCTCCAGTAGGTCCAGTGTCTTTATTCCTGTCTTACCCCTAGGTTCTTCATGACATTTTTTTCTCTTAAATTCCATATATATGTGTTAACATACAGTATTTGTCTTTTTCTTTCTGACTTACTTCATTCTGTATGAAAGACTCTAGGTCTATCCACCTCATCACAAATAGCTCAATTTCGTTTCTTTTTATGGCTGAGTAATATTCCATTGTATATATGTGCCACATCTTCTTTATCCATTCATCTGTTGATAGACACTTAGGTTGCTTCCATGTCCTGGCTATTGTAAATAGAGCTGCAATGAACGTTGTGGTATGTGACTCTTTTTGACTTATGGTTTTCTCAGGGTATATGCCCAGTAGTGGGACGGCTGGGTGATATGGTAGTTCTATTTTTAGTTTTTTAAGGAATCCCCGTACTGTTCTCCATAGTGGCTGTATCAATTTACATTTCCCACCAACAGTGCAAGAGGGTTCCATTTTCTCCACACCCTCTCCAGCATTTATTGTCTGTAGATGTTTTAAAATTATTATTTATTTATTTTTTTGCAGTATGTGGGCCTCTCACTGTTGTGGCCTCTCCTGTTGCAGAGCACAGGCTCCAGATGCGCAGGCTCAGTGGCCGTGGCTCACGGGCCTAGCCTCTCCGTGGCATGTGGGATCTTCCCGGACCAGGGCACGAACCTGTGTCCCCTGCATTGGCAGGTGGACTCTCAACCACTGCGCCACCAGAGAAGCCCTGTTTGTAGATTTTTTTGATGATGGCCATTCTGACCAATGTGAGATGATATCTCATTGTAGTTTTGATTTGCATTTCTCTAATGATTAATGATGTTGAGCATTCTTTCATGTGTTTGTTGGCAATCTGTATATCTTCTTTGGAGAAACGTCTATTTAGGTCTTCTGCCCATTTTTGGATTGGGTTGTTTGTTTATTTGATATTGAGCTGCATGAGCTGCTTGTAAATTTTGGAGATTAATCATTTGTCAGATGCTTCATGTGCAAATGTTTTCTCCCATTCTGAGATTGTCTTTTCGTCTTGTTTATGGTTTCCTTTGCTGTGCAAAAGCTTTTAAGTTTCAGAGGTCGCATTTGTTTATTTTTGTTTCCATTTCTCTAGGAGGTGGGTCAAAAAGGATCTTGCTGTGATTTATGTCATAGAGTGTTCTGCCTATGTTTTCTTCGAAGAGTTTGATAGTGTCTGGCCTTACATTTAGGTCTTTAATCCATTTTGAGTTTATTTTTGTATATGGTGTTAAGGAGTGTTCTAATTTCATTCCTTTACATGTAGCTGTCCAGTTTTCCCAGCACCACTTATTGAAGAGGCTGTCTTTTTTCCACTGTATATTCTTGCCTCTTTATCAAAGATAAGGTGACCATATGTGCGTGGGTTTATCTCTGGGATTTCTATCCTGTTCCATTGATCTATATTTCTGTTTTTGTGCCAGTACCTTACTGTCTTGATTTCTGTAGCTTTGTAGTATAGTCTGAAGTCTGGGAGCATGATTCCTCCAGCTCCGTTTTTCGTTCTCAAGATTGCTTTGGAAATTCAGGGTTTTTTGTGTTTCCATAAAAATTGTGAAATTTTTTGTTCTAGTTCTGTGAAAAATGCCAGTGATAGTTTGATAGGGATTGCATTGAATCTGTAGATTGCTTTGGGTAATATAGTCATTTTCACAATGTTGATTCTTCTAATCCAAGAACATGGTATAGCTCTCCATCTATTTGTATCATCTTTAATGTCTTTCATCAGTGTCTTATAATTTTCTGCATACAGATCTTTTGTCTCCTTAGGTAAGTTTATTCCTAGATATTTTCTTCTTTTTGTTGCAATGGTAAATGGGAGTGTTTTCTTAATTTCACTTTCAGATTTTTCATTATTAGTATATACAAATGCAAGAGATTTCTGTGCATTAATTTTGTATCCTGGTACTTGAACAAATTTGTTGATTAGCTCTGGTAGTTTTCTGGTAGCATCTTTAGGGTTCTCTATGTATAGTGTGCAAACAGTGACAGCTTTACTTCTTCTTTTCTGATTTGAATTCCTTTTATTTCCTTTTCTTCTCTGATTTCTGTGGCTAAACCTTCCAAAACTATGTTGAATAAGAGTGGTGAGAGTGGGCAACCTTGTCTTGTTCCTGATCTTCCTGGAAATGGTTTTAGTTTTTCACCATTGAGGACACTGTTGGCTGTGGGTTTGTCATATATGGCCTTTATTATGTTGAGGAAAGTTCCCTCTATGCCTTCTTTCTGGAGGGTTTTTATTTTTATTTTGAGTTTTGTTGAAAGCTTTCTCTGCATCTTTTCAGATGATCATATGGTTTTTCTCCTTCAATATGATAATATGGTTAATCACTTTGATTGATTTGCGTATATTGAAGAATCCTTGCATTCTTGGAATAAACCCCACCTGATCATGGTGTATGACCATTTTAATGTGCTGTTGGATTCTGTTTGCTAGTATTTTGTTGAGGATTTTTGCATCTATGTTCATCAGTGATATTGTCCTGCAGTTTTCTTTCTTTGTGACATCTTTGTCTGGTTTTGGTATCAGGGTGATGGTGGCCTCGTAGGATGAGTTTGGGAGTGTTCCTGCCTCTGCTATATTTTGGAAGAGTTTGACAAGGATAGGTGTTAGCTCTTCTGTAAATGTTTGATAGAATACGCCTGTGAAGCCATCTGGTCCTGGGCTTTTGTTTGTTGGAAGATTTTTAATCACAGTTTCAATTTCAGTGCTTGTGATTGGTTTGTTCATATTTTCTATTTTTTCCTGGTTCAGTCTCAGTAGGTTTTGCCTTTCTAAGAATTTTTCCATTTCTTCCAGGTTGTCCATTTTATTGGCATAGAGTTGCTTGTAGTAATCTCTCATGATCCTTTGTATTTCTGCAGTGTCAGTTGTTACTTCTCCTTTTTCATTTCTAATTCTATTGATTTGAGTCTTCTCCCTTTTTTCTTGATAAGTCTGGCTAATGGTTTATCAATTTTGTTTATCTCCTAAAGAACCAGCTTTTAGTTTTATTGACCTTTGCTATTGTTTGCTTCATTTCTTTTTCATTTATTTCTGATCTTATGTTTATGATTTTTTTCCTCCTGCTAACATTGGGGTTTTTTTGTTCTTCTTTCTCTAATTGCTTTAAGTGTAAGGTTAGGTTGTGTATTTGAGATGTTTCTTGTTTCTTGAGGTAGGATTGTATGGCTATAAACTTCCCTCTTAGGACTGCTTTTGCTGCATCCCATAGGTTTTGGGTCATCGTGTTTTCATTGTCATTTGTTTCTAGGTATTTTTTGATTTCCTCTTTGATTTCTTCACTGGTCTCTTGGTTTTTAAGGAGTGTTGTTTAGCCTCCATGTGTTTGTATTTTTTACAGATTTTTTCTTGTAATTGATATCTAGTCTCATAGCATTGTGGTCGGAAAAGATACTTGATACGATTTTAATTTTCTTAAATTTACCAAGGCTTGATTTGTGACCCAAGATATGATCTATCCTGGAGAATGTTCCATGAGCACCTGAGAAGAATGTGTATTGTGTTGTTTTTGGATCGGATGTCCTATAAATATAAATCAAGTCCATCTTGTTTGATGTATCATTTAAAGCTTGTGTTTCCTTATTTATTTTCATTTTGGATGATCTGTCCATTGGTGAAAGTGAGGTGTTAAAGTCCCCTACTATGATTGTGTTACTGTCGATTTCCCCTTTTATGGCTGTTAGTATTTCCTTATGTATTGAGGTGCTCCTATGTTGGGTGCATAAATATTTACAATTGTTATATCTTCTTCTTCGATTGATCCCTTGATCATTATGCAGTGTCCTTCTTTGTCTCTTGTGATAGTTTTTATTTTAAAGTCGATTTGTCTGATATGAGAATTGCTACTCCAGCTTTCTTTTGATTTCCATTTGTGTGGAATATCTTTTCCCATCCCCTCACTTTCAGTCCGTATGTGTCTCTAGGTCTGAAGTGGGTCTCTTGTAGACAGCATATATACGGGTATTGTTTTTGTATCCATTCAGCCAATCTATGTCTTGTTTAGAGCGTTTAATCCATTTACATTTAAGGTAATTGTCAATATGTATGTTCCTATTAGCATTTTCTTAATTGTTTTGGGTTTGTTATTGTAGGTCTTTTCCTTCTCTTGTGTTTCCTGCCTAGAGAAGTTCCTTTAGCATTTGTTGTAAAGCTGGTTTGGTGGGACTGAATTCTCTTGGCTTTTGCTTGTCTGTAAAGGTTTTAATTTCTCCATCAAATCTGAATGAGATCCTTGCTGGATAGGGTAACCTTGGTTATAGGTTTTTCTCCTTCATCACTTTAAATATGTCCTGCCACTCCCTTCTGGCTTGCAGAGTTTCTGCTGAAAGATCAGCCGTTAACCTTACGGGGATTCCCTTGTGTGTTATTTGTTGTTTTTCCATTGCTGCTTTTAATACTTTTTCTTTGTATTTAATTTTTTTTTAACATCTTTATTGGAGTATAATTGCTTTACAATGGTATGTTAGTTTCAGCTTCACAACAAAATGAATCAGTTATATATATACATATATTCCCATATCTCTTCCTGCTTGCGTCTCCCTCCCTCCCACCCTGCCTATCCCACCCCTCCAGGCGGTCACAAAGCACCGAGCTGATCTCTCTGTGCTATGCGGCTGCTTCCCACTAGCTAACTACCTTACTTTTGGTAGTGTATATATGTCCATGCCTCTTTATCGCTTGATTAATATGTGTTTTGGCGTGTTTCTCCTTGGATTTATCCTGTATGGGACTCTCTGTGCTTCCTGGACTTGATTAACTATTTCCTTTCCCATATTAGGGAAGTTTTCAACTATAATCTCTTGCAATATTTTCTCAGTCCCTTTCTTTTTCTCTTCTTCTTCTGGGATCCCTATAATTCGAATGTTGGTGCATTTAATATTGTACCAGAGGTCTCTGAGACTGTGCTCAATTCTTTTCATTCTTTTTTCTTTATTCTGCTCTGCAGTAGTTATTTCCACTGTTTTATCTTCCAGGTCACTTATCCGTTCTTCTGCCTCAGTTATTCTGCTATTGTTCCCTTCTAGAGAATTTTAATTTCATTTATTGTGTTGTTCATCACTGTTTATTTGCTCTTTAGTTCTTCTACGTCCTTGTTAAACGTTTCTTGTATTTTCTCTATTCTATTTCCAAGATTTTGTATCATCTTTACTATCATTATTCTGAATTCTTTTTCAGGTAGACTGCCTATTTCCTCTTCATTTGTTTGGTCTGGTGGGTTTTTGCCTTGCTCCTTCATCTGCTGTGTGTTTCTCTGTATTCTCATTTTGCTTAACTTACTGTGTTTTGGGCCTCCTTTTCGCAGGCTGCAGGTTCGTAGTTTCCGGGTTTTTTTTGGTGTCTGTCCCCAGTGGCTAAGGTTGGATCAGTAGGTTGTGTAGGCTTCCTGGTGGAGGGGACTTGTGCCTGTATTCTGGTGGATGAGGGTGTTTCTTGTCTTTCTGGTGGGCAGGTCCACATCTGGTGTTTTTTTTGGGTGTCTGTGGCCTTATTATGATTTTAGTCAACCTCTCTGCTAATGGATGGGGCCCTGTTCCTGTCTTGCTAGTTGTTTGGCATAGGGTGTCCTGCACTGTAGCTTGCTGGTCGTTGAGTGGAGCTGCGTCTTGGCGTTGAGACGGAGATCTCCTGGAGATTTTCGTTGTTTGATATTACGTGGAGCTGGGAGGTCTCTTGTGGACCAGTGTCCTGAACTTGGCTCTCCCACCTCAAGGCACAGCCGTGACGCCTGGCTGGAGCACCAAGAGCCTTTCATCCACACGCCTCAGAATAAAAGGGAGGAAAAAAAAGAAAGAATGAAAGAAGAAGATAAATAAAATAAAATAAAGTTATTAAAATAAAAAATAATTATATTAAGAAAAAAATTTTTTGTAGAAAAAAAATTTTAACATGGAAAAAAAAAAAAAGGACAGACAGAACCCTAGGACAAGTGGTAAAAGCAAAGCTATACAGAGAAAATCACACACAGAAGCATACACATGCATACTCACAGAAAGAGAAAAAGGGAAAAATATATATATATCGTTGCTCCCTAAGTCCACCTCCTTAGTTTGGGAGGATTTGTTGTCTACTCAGGTATTCCACAGATGCACAGGACATCAAGTTGATTGTGGAGATTTCATACGCTGCTCCCTAGGCTGCTGGGAGAAATTTCCCTTTCTCTTCTTTGTTCACAAAGCTCCGGGGGTTCAGGTTTGGCTTTGGACCCACCTCTGCGTGTAGGTCGCCTGAGGGCGTCTGTTCTTCACTCAGACAGGACGGGGTTAAAGGAGCAGCTGTTTCATCGGCTCTGGCTTAGTCAGGCCCGGGGGAGGGAAGGGCATGGAGTGCGGGGCGAGCCTGCAGCGGCAGAGGCCGGCATGACGTTGCACCAGCCTGAGGCGCACCGCGTTCTCCCGGGGAAGTTGTCCCTGGATCACGGGACCCTGGCAGTGGCGGGCTGCACAGGCTCCCCAGAAGGGAGGTGTGGATAGTGACCTGTGCTCGCACACAGGCTTCTTGGTGGCAGCAGCAGCAGCAGCCTTAGCGTCTCATGCCTGTCTGTGAGGTCCACGCTGATAGCCACGGCTCGAGCCAGTCTCTGGAGCTCCTTTAAGCAGCGCTCTTAATCCCCTCTCCTCGTGTACCAGGAAACAAAGAGGCAAGAAAAAGTCTCTTATCTCTTCAGAAGCTCCAGACTTTTTCCTGGACTCCCTCCTGGCTAGCTGTGGCGCACTAGCCCCCTTCAGGCTGTGTTCATGCAACCAACCCCAGTCCTCTCCCTGCTCTCTGACCGAAGCCCGAGCCTCAGCTCCTAGCCCCGCCCGCGAGTGAGCAGACAAGCTTCTCGAGCTGGTGAGTGCTGATTGGCACCGATCCTCTGTGCCGGAATCTCTCCACTTTGCCCTCTGTTCCCCTGTTGCTGCACTCTCCTCTGTGGCTCTGAAGCTTCCCCCCTCCGCCACCCGCAGTCTCCGCCCGCGAAGGGGCTTCCTCGTGTGTGGAAACCTTTCCTCCTCATGGCTCCCTCCCACTGGTGCAGGTCTGTCCCTATTCCTTTGTCTCTGTTTTTTCTTTTTTCTTTTGCCCTACCCAGGTACGTGGGGAGTTTCTTGCCTTTTGGCAAGTCTGAGGTCTTCTGCCAGCGTTCAGTAGATGTTCTGTAGGAAGTTGTTCCACATGTAGATATATTTCTGATGTATTTGTGGGGAGGAAGGTGATCTCCGCGTCTTACTCTTCCTCCATCTTGAAGCTCCTCTCAAATGTCTTTTTAACAGGAAACCTTCATTAAGAGCTCCCACACCTTACATTATGAGTTAATTGTCTGTCTTTCAGGCCCACATAAAAGTTTATACTTATCTCCCAAAGTATTTTCTACAGCATATTTATCCTGTGTTTACTTCTCTGTTGACCCCACGATTTTGACCACTTTTTGAATGAAAGTGCTTTCCTTCTTTGATCTTTGCATCTCTTTGCCTAAGTTATCCAGGGCACATTGTGAATCTCCTCAAATACTATCTACTTGTCTGAACAACAGTTAGTTATTTGGGTTCTAAATGAATGGTGCAGCGGAATAAATATTGAAATGCAGTTAATGTTCTTCCTTAGTCTCTGCATAACCTTAGGAATATTATTTAAATTGTTAGATCCTCAGTTTTCTGATACTCAAACAAATATCTGGGCTCACAATTTTAAATAGTCTCTTCTAACTCCATAGTTCTTTGGTTTTAATTTCCCTATTTTGGAGGGATTTTATGGAAACAGTTATAGTTGGAAAATCATACACAATATTTGGTCACTAAATATCATCTGCTAAGAATGCTGAGCTCTCTAATTATCCAAGTCTAATCGATAATATATCATCTGCTAAACTTAAAAAATCAGTAATTTGAGAAGTATTTCTCTTATGCACACATTTCTATTTAGTAACAGATTCACTGGTAATTAGCTTCATGTATAGTAATAACTTGCTCAGTATCAAAGGCCATAGGTTATTATCCTGGGGGGAATAGGTTTTGTTATATAAAGAAGGTAATATGAAAGAGCTAGGAAGTTGGTTAAAGGTCATCTAGTTTAAATTCCTTATTGTAAGTACTGGTAAAGTGAATATGAAACTCAGAGTAGTTAAATAACTTGCTTGTTGTCCACAGTCAATTAGGAAAGAGAGAAGGAAATGCCACTTGTAGATTATCCTATTTGTACCAGGCCCGTCATACAAGGTTCTAAATATTTTCAACATAAGCATCTTTGCCACAGACATTTTTGCTACAAGGCTTTTTGCCACATAATTAATTGGCCATGATATAATTTTGCCATAAAAGATAAAATAACAAAAAGTAAAAGAGGGACAGTAAAAAGTACATAATGAAACATGAAAAATTAATAACAAAATTAAAAAACTCTATTCCAAAATATAAAATATTTGAATACATTTAAAATGTGTGTAGATTCATGGCAATACTGTACAAATAACTGATTTTATTTTGTGAGTTATACCTAAGGACTCTTATTCGAACTTCTTCATTTATAATATTATACACTTTTTGGCTTGTTGATTCATCTCCTTCTTTGGTCTCACACCTTTATTTATTTATTTATTTTTGGTAAAATGTTTTCCTTCATTAAGAGAGGTATCAGTGTCTAAATACTAGGAGGCATACATTTGTAACTGAGCTTTGTATTGCACTGTGAAAGCGTCTACACCGTTGTTTGTTATTGGCATGTTATCACATGTACTTTGACAAACATTCCAGAATTCTATGGGAACTGTGAGATTAACTCTGTACCTTTGAGGTCCTTAGCATCTTTCTCCTCCATTGTAGTGTGTTTCAAATTAAGAAAACAACTCTTGGGCAGATGGTCGTCTGTCAGCTTCATAAAGCCACGTGTCAACTAGATGAAACCAAATGGTCCACCAGTAACTTTATCTTTTACACCACAATTGTTTTACAGCCAGTTTGTTGTACAGCAAAGATGTTAATGGCAAAGAAGCTTACATTGAAATTACTGGACACGCTTCACACACATCGTGTTATTTAATTCTGATATAGCTTATTTAGTATTTTCACAGATTCCCGTACTCAGGTACCCAAAAATATAATTGCCTTTATTTTTCTAAAATTTAAATTTGACATTGAGATCTCTTTCCACCAGACAACTCAATTATACTCATTTTAGACTTAAGCTCATTATATAAACACCGTAAATATTTCCCCCATATCATTATCATCTTCTCATGTCATATTTGTGTGGTAAATACTGTTGGTTCACACACTGGTCATTTGTACATGGAGGGCAAGCAGAAGCCGAAGAAAGAGGCAGATGCTCCAGGTTGGTAGGTGGCAGTTTTCAGAGACAAGGGAACTAACATACATGAGGCTTGTTCGGGACGGCTGCAAGACAAGTAGATCTAAATTTGCCTGCCAGGATTTTAAAAGTTTATATGGAGGCCTTAACTGGGCTTATTCCCATATACCATCCAGGTGGTCTAAACAACACAGTACTATCTCAAGGCTGTGTCCTTGAGCAGCTTCTAGTGTGGGGAAGGCTACTGGAATGCACATTCCAAGGATAGGGGAGGGGGTGAGGGACCTCTGATTGCCTGGGTCCAGCTTGCAGGTCAAGCAGCCGTCATGTCCTCTGGATGAACTCCTCCTACAAATATACCATAAAACTTACCATTTTAGCCGTTTCAAAGTGTTTAGTGATTAACAGTGTTGTGCAACCATCACTACTTTCTAATTCCAGAACCTTAGTATCATTTTGACTTATACACTGACTAGATTGTTTTTGTTTGTCTGTTTGGCTTAAAGGCCAAAAATGTAATCGCATTTTTCAATGCACATCTTTGTTTCTTAGTTCAAATGAAGGAATTACATGAGAATGAGGTTAACTTAGTCCCTTAACGACCAACCAACCATTACAAAACTCTTTACATATAATTCTGTCATTCGTTTCAATCGTGAATGCACTGAGTGAGGCTTAAAAGAATTAAGAAAAGTACCCAGGTTTCCCTAAGAAGCATGCTGCTTTAGGTTGGCTAGCTCTTGTTCATTGTAGTATGAATATCATCTGTTTAAATATATATGTTAATTTTCTTAGTAAGCGGCAGATCAGAGCTATAAATCTGTGTCTAATTCAAAACCCCACTACCTAACTACGAAAAATGACCATGTCTCTCAAGGGTGCCTCTATTTGTCTCAATACTATTATTTTTGAATTGATAAATATTAGGTTACTGGGTTTTGATCCAAACAGAAATCTGTGATATGACATAGAGAAGAGTCTGGATTTTTATTTAAAGACACTGTGGCTTGGCAAAGATGAAAGAAGTATCTTTCATTTAGGAGTATTCTCATCAGTAACATTCTAGCAGTCACTGCAGTAGAAGTTTATGTTACACAAAATAGACACTTTCTTAGCTGACCTCTATTTAGTTCACCAGATCAATAAACATTTTTCCTTTCCCAGTGGATTCAGAGCCTAAAAGTCCTCCTTTAAATCGACCTGGACCATTTTGGGTTCACCATTTGAGTTGTGTGTGTAGTAAATGTCCCTTGTGTCTGTCCCCAGATGTCTTGCTCTCATTATTGTAATCAATACAGTACTTATTCTGATGAAATATGAATACAGAAAGAAAAAGAGCTGTGGTTTCTATGCAAACTAAGTTAAAAGATTTGACTCCATGAAAGTAAGCCACTAAAACAAAATGACTGTCAGAATAGATGTGGAAGAAGTGAGTATGAAAGATTGAGGAACAAAAGTTATAAATGTCTGGAAACATTTTGTACTGGGATTTGTTTACAAGTGTTTTAAAACATGAACTTCACCTTAAGAGGACCCGTACTGGAAATTGTATACAATACATTAATGGTGTGAGGGTTTTGGCGATAAAGGCTGTACAAATCACTGGCAGATTCATTCAAGGAAGAAGCCTTGGCTCTATATCAACAGATTCCATAATGAATGTACATTTTTTTATGTCTTAGGCTAAAACAGATTAAGGTACATATATATCACGTTTTATGATTCTTGGCTTCAACTGATTTTTCTAACCTACCAACTCTTGGTTCTAATCTCGTCAGGCGAGAAATGTTCTACTGTACATAGCTGCAAATGTCCAGTCACTGGAAATGGATTTTAACTGGATCAATACTGAGCATTTTATCCATTTTTCTCTGGGGCTTGTTTGCCATTCCAATTTATGAAGTAATGGTTCCCAAAGAAATTATGCCACGACTCAAACATTTTTCTGTGCTTTGTGACCCCTAAATAATAATAATAAATAATAATGGCTATTATTTATTATTATTATTTTTTTTTTTTTTGCCGTACGCGGGCCTCTCACTGCTGCGGCCTCTCCCATTGCGGAGCACAGGCTCCGGACGCGCAGGCTCAGCGGCCATGGCTCACGGGCCCAGCCGCTCCGCAGCATGTGGGATCCTCCCGGATTGGCGCACGAACCTGTGTCCCCTGCATCGGCAGTCGAACTCTCAACCACTGCGCCACCAGGGAAGCCCTATCATTATTATTAATGATAAAACAATTTAATTCTGAATGTAGTTTTATCCTTGCAATGTGAAAAAGCCTAAGTAATTACATGGAAGAATCATGATGGAATCTATTCAGTTTGCAAAAATGGTCTGAGCTGAAACTTTTAGAGGGCAGTGAATGTGTTTTCAGTCCTTGCAATCAAGGTTTGTTCTGTGATATATTTGTGTAGGCTTGATCCCAGCGTATTAGGTTAAATAATTTGGCCTTTTTGTTTCTCTCTGGGCTTCTCCTATTCAAACTCCTAAAGAGAGGATTGGTTGGTTGGTTATGCTGTCCCCCCCCCCACTCCCTCCCTCCGTCCCTTCCTTCCTTCCTTCAACAAATATTTATGATGCACCTAATATGTTCAAGCCATTTCCCAAACGGACACAATCTATAGCCTCAGGAATCTTATACCCTGGTGAAGAGACAGTACATAAATATTCAGATTTAATGAACTATAATTATGGTAATTGCTATGAAGGAGAAGTGCCTAGTGTTACATAAAGCATCAGAGGGACCTAATTAAACTAGTCTGTGGCAGTAGGAATGACTTCATTGGAGAAAGTGACATTAAAGTGAAAACCGGAAGATGAACTAAGTGAGCCAAGAGAAAGAGGGGAGAGTCGGGAGAGTGTTCCAGGTAGATTGAAGAGCCTGTGTAAAGGCCCTTTTGGAGAGTTCCTTGGCTGGGGAAGAAATCAAGGAGGTAATGACCAGAATTATTGTAATTTTAGATAAGGGTATTATTGCAAAATTAGGTCTAGGGAAAAGCTGGGTCCGTCTGAAGTTAGCTAAAAATGAAGATTACTGAGACCCACTCACGAACTCCTAATTGAGCGCAGCTGGAAATGGAACCTCCTTCTAAGCAAATAGCCAGGTGGTTCTTATGGACAATACAAGTAGTTTGAGCTTTGCTGAATTAAACCAATGTACTTTCCAAATTTCTTACTATATCCAATTGAAGAAATGAGCACATAATGTCAAGCTTTAGGATTAGAATCATTTCTGGAAACATTTAATCCTTTTTTTTCTTTCTTTTTTTTTTTTTTTGTAGTCTCTTTTTTTCCTCCGAGACAATAATAAATAATTAGATGTAGGGAATGTAGTAAAAATTTTTTCTTCTACTTTTAACTACTGCCTTATTTCTCCTCATAAACTATCAAAGAACTAGGTAGGAGCATCTGTTTCTCTCATGTTACACATCAGAAACAGTGGTCCAGAGAGGTTAATTGCCTTTCTGGGAATCACAGTTTG
Source organism: Lagenorhynchus albirostris (assembly GCF_949774975.1). NCBI lineage: Eukaryota > Metazoa > Chordata > Mammalia > Artiodactyla > Delphinidae > Lagenorhynchus > Lagenorhynchus albirostris. The sequence continues at coordinate 21,144,301 of NC_083103.1, read as the reverse complement.
CCTGAAGTAGTGAAGAGGCCTTCTGACTCCAGTGTCTACTTTCTTGCCCCCTAGATCCCCTGTGTCCCTTTATCTCATCTGGGGGTCATTAGTATTTGTTCTCTTCCCCAAATGGCACTTTTCACATGAACTAGATCTATACTCAAAGTAAAAAAGAAAACAATAGGAAATGCTAAATGTTGAACTTTTCACAGGTGATGTTCTCAGAAATTGATGTCAAGACTAAAATAGCTGTTGGCAGTTACAACTGTTTGGATGTCATTTTACAAAACAATTGCCTGTGAGGTCTGCGTGGATTAAAGTTTTCACATAAATTGGGGAAATCTGGCTGCCTGCTCTCCCTCTGACCTCCTCTCCTGGGCATTTTTTTATATAGCTACACAGAACAGTTGGTCTTCAGATCTGCCAAGCTCTTTTCCGGCTAAAGAAATTATAATTATCAAGGAAGAAAAGCTTCAAATGGAGGAGCCATAAAAAGCATGAGGGCTGGTCCCATTTATTAACCAGTGTTGCAATGACAGCACCTGCTGAGCATGGGTGATCCTAATCAATTGTGAAAGGGGACTAACCTCATCTCTAGAGATTGTTCAAACCTATTAGGCTCAGCTGTATGTAGGGATAAGACGTTGGGAAGAAGTTTTGCCCAGAAATTTACTACTGAATTTCTGAAACAGCAAGTATACTATATGATGGTGTATGGACTGTATGCTTGTGTTCCCCCTCCCCCAAATTGTCATGTTGAAATCCTAACCCCCAACGTGATATTAAGTGGGGCCTTTGGGAGATAATTAGGTCATGTGAGTGGAGCTCCGATGAATGGGATTAGTGCCCTTATAAGAAGAGATGTGAGAGAGCTTTCCTCGTCTCTCGTCTCTCCAGGATGTAAGGATGCAATGAGAAGATGGCCATCTGCAAACCAGGAAGAGTGCCCTCACTAGACACCGGATCTGCCAGCCAGTGCCTTGATCTTAGACTTTCTAGCCTCCAGAGCTGTGAGAAATAGAAGTTGCTTAAGGCACACAGTCTATGGTAATTTGTTATAGTAGCCTAAGCTGATTAAGGCAGATGGAGCCTTTCCTGTGCTCATTTCAGTGAAGGGGAATAATTAGCAAATCCCCACGTTGATGTTTAACAGGGAAACCTCATATGGCAGACAAACTCTTTGGTGGTCCCCAGGATTCCCATCTCCTTGTAGTCACGCCTTCTGCATTTTCCTCTCATTGAGTGTGTGTGAGACCTGTGACCTGCTTCTAAGCAATAGTATACGACAAATGTGGTGGGATACACACGACTGCATGTATGTGATTACAGTACATAAAGTTGTAATGTTCTTCCTACAAGGAAACATTCTCTCCCTTGCTGGCTTTGAAAAAGCAAGCTTCCATGTTGTGGGCTGCCGTATGGAAATGGCCACATGACCAGGAGCTGAGGGTTAGCTCGGCCTACAGACAGTAAGAAACTGAAACCCTCCATACAGCAACTTGTAAGGAAATGAATTCTGCCCACAACCAAGTGAGTTATTAGCAGATTCTTCCCCGGTGGAGGCTTAGATGAAATCACAGTCATGGCCAGCAGCTTGATTGCAGACCCTAAGTTGAGGGCTCAGATAAATCATTTCTGGACACCAAACCCCTATGAGGTAATAAATGTGTGCTATTTTAAGCTACAAGTTTTGTGGCAATTTTGTGATGCAGCAACATGTAACTAATACACCTTAGCAAATCATTAATTTGTGTAGAATGTAGATTCCTTAACAGAGATCATTGGCAAGGAGTCCATTCTCTGAAATGGAATAACTGAGTCTCAAGCTGGATAATTAAGCATGAAGAGGGTTGAGAGTTAAAGATATTTGGGTGGGTCAACTTCTCGAAATGTGGGAGGTTTGAATAATTACTAAGGCAACGGTAAAGCAAAGGATTTGGCATACATTTCTTTTTAAACATTTGTCCTATTAGATGAGTTCCTTCTAGCAAAATGTTCATAACCTGGCTTCTGCTTATCTCATAGCCTAATTAGTGGACATTGTTTTTTCTTCTCCTACCCCTTTAAACCAAACTCTGTCTCTGAGCTCCACTAAACTACTAATGGGGTTATGGTTACGGAATAGTCTATGAACCTCATCAGTCAATCTTATACCTGTTCTTCAACTTCTTTATTTTCTCTTTAACATTTCTGTTTTTTTCCTTTCTCTTACCTATTCTTCATTTGTCAGTTTAAACATCACTTATTCTAAGGAGCTTTCCATAACCACCTAAATCTAGCAGAAGAGTTTTCTCCACTTACTTCAGTAAGCATTTAACAGGCCAGAATATACTTGTCTCTTTATTGATGTTTCCTTGTCATTATCCTGTCTCGTTCACTAGAGTGCAAGCTGAGTGTAGGAAGTAGTTTCTTAGTCACCTGTTTATCTCTTATGTTTTAATCGCTGGCTTTCTATATAAGTGCATGATCAAATGACTTTAAATAAATATAAGAGTATTATAGTGAGAAGATCAGGAACACTGGAGCCAGATGAATCTATATTCAAATTTCAGTTCACTCTGTGACTTTGGGTAAATTACTGAATTTGTATTAGCCGTGATTTCCTCATCTGGCAAAATGAGGGTAAATAGCTGTCATTCCTTCAGTGAGTCATTCAGATATGAATCCATTTTTCCAGCAAACACTTATGTAGCTTTTATCATGTATGAGGCATGGCTGTAGGGTTGAGGATACAGGAGTACACAAGCGAGTCAAAATCCCTGCATCTAGAAGCATAAAATATTTAGTTAACAAGATGGATGAAATACAGAGTATGTTAGGTAGTGATAAGGAGAAAAATTAACTGCAGAAGCAGTGTAAGAAGAATTGGGAAGTTCCAATTTTAGATAAGGTAACAAGGGAAGACTTCACTGAAAGGTGACATTTCTGTAATTACATGAAAAAAGTACTACAGCAAGACGTGACAGTAACTAGGAGAAGAGCATTTCTGACAGGGATTGGGATAGTTGTAGAGATTAATTTGCCAGAATAATCTACTACACAGTTCCTGGCACATAGAAGTTCTCAGGAAATGTTTACAACTGCCTCACACACATTCCCCCCAACCCCATGTTGGCATTTGTTACTTTCAAACTACAGTTGAGTCTTGAACAACATGGGTTTGACTGCATGGCTCCACTTGTACGTGGATTGTTTTCAGTAGTAAATATTTCGGAAGTATATGATCTGTGGTTGGTTGAATCTGTGGATTGGGAGGAACTGTGGATTCAGGGTGCTGGCTGTAAATTATACTCAGATTTTTGACTGCTCAGAGGGTCACTACCCCTAACCCCTGATTTGTTCAAGGATCAACTGTATATGTTCATTAACTGCAGGGTTCACTGTTTATCCTTGAAAAAAATGCCTAAATCCTATAGCCTACCATCAGACTTAATTTATCACATATGCAGTGGAAAAGTCCCTTTTGATTTCTCTAAATAGAAATTTAGAAGTTAACTCTGTAGGTGGCAGGTAGGCACTAATTCTTTTTCAGTTTTCCAAGTAGAATGACAGAACTTCAATGTCCTAGGCATTTCCATAAGGAAACTTTAAAGATACTTAAAACCCTTTATTGTGAGGGTGCATCCTGACCACCCAGGGTGGCAGTCCATGCATGGCACTTTGAAGCACGGTTCACAAAAGTGTATCTATTTAAATCTTTTATCATATAATTCTGACTTTGAATCTTCATACTCTTAGACTTGGGAGGATTCAACCTCAGCCATTCTTGGAGCTCCAACACCCTGGAATAAATAGCTTTGAATCCTTGGAGAGGCCCTTTTACTGCCCCAGTTCACATTTGTCCTCAGGTCCACTGGATTGACTGCTTCTTTACCACTTGTGGGGTGCAGTGAGCCTGGGACTCCCAGTGCCCAGGGTTTGTTCTCCCTATCCTCATCCTACAGCCCTCCTGGCCAAGGTTGGGTCCCATCTAGAGGGCATTGTCCTGGAATAATATTTATTGTTCTATTCTCTGCTTCTCTACATGTCTGTGTTTTACTTTATATTTGGTGGATATCAGTAAAATTAAAGTTCATATGTAATATCAGTGATAAGTTGCATCAGCGCTCTCTCCTTCATCCCACTATTATTTTCTTTTGCACAACCATGGGCTTCATAAATATTAGACATACCTGCAGAAAATTCCATGTACTTTGAATATTATACTGAATATCTAATAATAAACAGGCCAACACTCTTTGTGCGTCATCAACCTCAATTCCTTTTGGATCAATGGATCACAGTTTGAGGAAATATGAAGATAATTGTGATCTATTCATCTTCTTTTCTAGTAAAGAGTGTTTTGAGTGTCCTTTAGGAAGACTATCAGAACACGGCTCAAAATCATTGACCCAAAATCAAAACATAATAAATGACTCTCTGAGACTGTAGCTAGTAAATACTTTTGAAGTTGGTTGCAGTGATATTTACCTACATCGATTGCTAGGACTTCAGCCAACACAACAAAAGCACTACTCAAATGTGGTTAGTCTAATATGCTTAAAATCACAATATCTCAAAGAAAAAAAAGGAAGGGATATTATTAGTTATTTTATTTTGAGATCATATTTCAATAGATCCAAGCTATGTTTCCATCTCCCTACCACATCTATGGAGTATGTCAACTCTCACCTAACATCCTTTTGCACTGCTTCCCATAGAAAGACAAGAGGATTTCTATAATTCACAATTTTCTTCCCTTTCTCTGAACTACTATAATACTATGTTCTGAATCAGGCAATGTATTTTATAATTAAATCCTGTGCCATATTTTTATTTAATGGTTTCCTATGGGCAAGTTTTAGTTCTTTAGTTAGACTATAAATTTCTTGAGAAAAATAACATGCATGGATTTTTTATTTTATTTTATTAGATCTCATGAATACTCTACTATTTGTGCTGGGCAGCTTAGTGCTGGGCAGGGGGTGGTGGTGAATACATCTCTTCTTTTAAGGTATTTGAGTACTTACTACATGCAGCTTCTCTACTAGTATTTCATATACCCAATTTAATGCTCATATTAATAAATAGTGTATTATATATTTTTTCCTAACAAGTGAACTTAACGTTGAGACAGCTAAGTAACTCACAAAAATGTTTCCACAACAAAGACAGAGCACAAAGTCATGGAACTAGAATTTGAGTACATCTTTCTCTGACTTCAACTTTGTATTCTAAGCCAATATGCTGTAAAGATACTTTGTAAGCTGAGTGCTTCCTAAAAGGTAACGGAAGACTTGTGAAACTATCCATAAGTAGATGTCAAATTTTTTATGCTATACAGGAAATGTAATTTTATTCATCTTTTCTCCCCTTGAAGAATGTTCATTCTTTTAGAAATTGCACGTGATAACCTGTTACAAAGAAAACTAATTATTGTAACTGAGGAATGTTACAGGGAAGCCTGGTGATTAGACTTATAAGCTGTGTAGAATGATGTACATACTCCAGAATGGCAATATTTCAAAGGTCATATAAATGGATTAATTCAGTAAGCATTTATTGATACCAAATCCCAGGCCCTGTGTTAAGTGTCATGAGTACAGAAAAGAATGGTATACTCCTCAGTCTTTACAAGCTTTCAATCTTGTACTGAGAAAATATATATGTATAGAGAAAACAATAAAATTCCTGATATAAAATAGCCTCTCATTAAATGATATGTATTGGATTTAAATTCCTTAATACATTCATGGGAGTATATATGGATGAGTGATTAATTCTGTCCAGGTAGGATGGTGTGAGAGATTTAGGATTCCCTCAAAAAGATGATATTTAAACTTTAATTTGAAAGATGAGACAGTATTAACTAGAAAAGGATTAATGGGAGGGGCATGCCAGAGAGACAGAGAGCATTTTCTGAGATAACAAAACATGACTTTTTTAGGGCCTCCAATGCTGATGCTGTGTGTAAAAAGTGGAAGCAGAGAAATAACAGTGGAAAGTTAGATGGGGACAGATATTGAAAGACTTTTCTTTCTTTTTTAATCTCAATTTTCTTCAATGTTATAAATTCCTTCGTATTACCATCCTGGTAACTAATCAGAATTTTACCCAGAGCACAAAGATTTTATAATACAAAGATTTTATAAAATGGACATAGTCCAACAATCTGGATTATCTAAAAATAAGGATCTTCTGATTTGGTCAAACATAAATTGCAGGTTTTCCAAGTAGTTTAAATGTATGAATTTTACTACACTGAAAATATCATTTATGTAGTTGTTTGCATCTCAATTTGGTACTTTCTTTTGACTCGTGTGGCCATATCAAAATCCATTTCCACCTTTGAAACACAAGGTGGAAACTCAGTATATATAGATAAGAAATCTGGTGAGCAGGGTGGTACAGCTCTTTGTAATAAACTTCTAGAAGAAGATTCATTTAAATCAGCTAATTTCAAGGCATTCATGTAATTATTGCAAAGGAAAATGAGCTCTCTGGAGGGATAAAGCTGGATTCATTTTTCTAACTTACATTTTTTTTTTTAAATTTCTGTCTAACTAGTTCTGACAATTCAGGAATAGTTCTCTCCATTTTCTCCTATTCTGTAACCATCTTTTCACCGTATTAAAATGCATTGCCTCTTATACCATTTAGGGCTTGGTGGAAAAAAATGAACAGGAACAGAAAATGAGGTCACCTATCTTTTTCAAACTTAACAAAGTTTTCTACTTGATCTTAAAACAGACAAGGGTTTTCTAGTTAAACATGTGCAAGCAGACAATAGTGTTTTTTGTTTTTGTTTTTCCCCAGAAGATCAAGTTGGACATATTTGTGGAAAAAGAAATATCAACATGTAGATAGATAGAAATACTGGGTAAATTATAGCAAAATGATCTCTGAGATTGGAAATAACCTATCTCTATAAACAGTGCATGGAACAATGCTATTGCTTTTAATGTAACACTCTGAAAGCAAGTGACTTTTAAAAATATATTTAACGTACCACTTACCATGCAACATTGTTATTTTTATTTAAAAGACCTGTATGTAATAATACTACAAATGTGAAAAATGTGCAGTTTTGATGCTTTGACATATACATACATCTATAAAACTTGTGCTTCTTTGTTATTCCTTCACTATGTCTCTCTTTGCCTTCCCAATTCCCATAGTTATCAGTTTATTGTCACTGTAAGCTAGTTTGTATTTTCTAGAATTTTATATAAATAGAATAATAAGCAAGTAATTTTTTTTCTTTTTGGAGAGACTTTTGGCTTCTTTCCCTCAAGAAAATTATTTATAGCTACATCTATCTACGGTGTTACATGTATCAACAGCTTATTCCATTTTATTGATGAGTCATGTTCCAATGCATAGATGTGTCAAAATGTGTTTATCCAGTCACCTGTTAATGAGTTTGTACTCGTTTGTTAGGGTGGCCATAACAAAGTACCACAGACTGGGTGTATTAAACAATGGAAGTTTATTTTCTCACAGATCTTGTGGCTGGAAGTCAGAGAGCCGGTTATCACCAGGTTAGATTTCTTCCCAGGTTTCTCTCCTTGGCTTGCGTATGGCCATTTTCTATGCGTCTTCACATGGTCTTTCCTCTGTGCCAGGCTGTGTTCAAATCTCCTCTTCTTATAAGGATACCAGTAATAGTGGATCAAGGCCTACCCCATTGTCCTCACTTAGACTTTGTGCCTTTGAAAACCCTTTTGACAGAACAGTCACATTTTGGATATTAGGACTTCTACATATGAATATTTGAGGGACACAGTTCAGCCTATAAGATGTTTCTCTCTACTTTCTGTCTGTGAACATTCACATATAAGTCTTCCTATGTACATATGCTTTTATTTCTCTTGGGTAGATATCTGGAACTATAATGCCAGGGTCCTGTGGTAGGTGAAAATTTAACTTTAAGAAATACCCATACAGGTTTCCAAAATACTTGTACAGTCCCACTAGCACTGTGTGAGAGTTCCTGTTGCTATACAACATTTGTTGTTATTAATCTTTTTTTAATTCTTAATTTTAGTCTCATTGTCATTTTAATTTGTATTTCCCTAATGAGTAATGAAGTTGAGCTACATTTTCTGTTCTTATTTGTCACCCATATATCTTTTTTAGAAAGGGTGTGTTCAGATTGTTTGCCCCCTTTTAAATTGGGTTGTATGTTTTCTTATTTTTGAGTTGTGAGGGCTCATATTCTGGATATGACTTTTATGAGGTAAATGATCAAATATGTTCCCTCTGTGACTTGTCATGTCTTTCTCTTATGATGTCTTTCTAATTGCTGAAGATCTTAGTTTTGATAAAGTCCAACTTTTCATTTTTTCCCTTTTATAATTTGTGCTTTTGGAGTTGTGGGTAGGAATTCTTTGCTGAATTCAAGGTCACATAGATTTTCGCCTCTTTTTCTAGAAGTTCTATAGTTTTGATTTTTTAATTTATATTTTGAGCTAATTTTTGTTTGTGGTACTTTATTTTGCATATTGATATCCAGTTGTTACAGCATTATTTAGCTGAACCATTGTGCTTTTTCCACTGAATTGACTTCAAACCTTGTCAAAAATTAACAGACCGTGTATGTACATGTGTATTTCTGAACTCTGCATTTTATTTCATTGATCTGTTGGTCTAAAGGCAAAACCACCTTGTCTTAGTTATTGCAATTTCATAATAAACCTTGAAGACAGGTAGTATAAGTGTTCCAGCTTTGTTCTTATTCTTTCAAAAATGTTTTGTCTATTCTAGGTCATTTGCATCCAATAAGAGTTTGAGAATTGATTGACTAATATCTAAAAAAAAATCCTACTGGGATTTTGACTGGAAATTTATTGAATTTACTGATCAGTTTGGAGAGGATTGATATTTTAACAATACTGAGTCTTTGGACCATGGACAAGGTGTATCTTCCCAATAATTTATCACTTCTTCAAGTTTGCTCAGCAATTTTTATAGTATTCAGAGAACAGGGTTTGCAAATCTTTGTCAGATTTATACCTAACATTTCATATTATTTGATATTATTGTAAATTGTATTAATTTTTGTATGCTGATTTGTCTCCTGAAAACTCATAACTTATTAGCTCTAGTAGCTTTTTTGTAGAATACATTGAATTTTGTACACAAATGAAAATGTTATCTGTAAATAAAGTGTTTGACTTCTTCCTTTCTAATTAGGATGCCCTTTGTATCCCTATCCTTGCCAGCCTTTGATATTGTCAGTGTTCTCGATTGTGGCCATTCTAATAGGTGTGTAGTGGTACCTGTTTGTTGTTGTTGTAGTTTTGGGAATTTGCACTTCCCTAATGACATACGGTGTTGAACATCTTTTTGCATGATTATTTGCCATCTTTATATCCCCTTGGGCAAGGTACCTGTCAAAGTCTTCGGCCCTTTTTTTAATCGGATTTTTGTTTTCTAACTGTTGAGTTTTGAGAGTTCTTTGTATATTTTGGACGATAGTCCTTTATCAGATGTGTCTTTGGTAAATGTGTCCACCCAGTCTATAGCTTGTCTTCTCATTCTCTTGATAGTATCTTTCACAAAGAAAATTTAAACTTATCGAAGTCCATCCTATCAATTCTTTCTTTCATGGATTGTGCCTCTGGTGTTGTATCTAAAAAAGTCTTCACAATACCCAAGGTCATTTAGATTTTGTCCTATGTTATCTTCTAAGTGTTCTATAGTTTTATATTTTACATTTAGGTCTATGGTCCATTTTGAGTTAATTTTTAGGTGTAAGGTCTGTGTCTAGATCTTTTTTTTTTTTTTTTTTTTGCATGTAGATGTCCCATTGTTCCAACACTATTTGTTGAAAAGACTTTTTTTTTCATTGTGTTGACTTTGCTCCTTTGTCAAAGATAAGCTGACTATATTTATGTGGGTCTGTTCCTGGGCTCTCTGTTTCAATAATCTGTTTGCCTGTTCTTTTGCCAATACCACACTGCCTTGATTACTGTGGTTTTGTAATAAGTCAGTTCTTTTCATTTGTGTTTCTTCTTTTGAGATTCTAAAACTGAAAGAGAAAATCATTGACTTGAGACATTTACTTACCTACTATAGGCATTTATTGCTATAATTTTCCCTCTAAACAATTGTCTTGCTATATCCAACACATTTTCATATGCTGCATTTTTATTTTCACTAAGTTCAAAAATATTTTCTCATATCCTTTCAATTATTGCATTGGCTTACAGGTTCTTTAGGAGTGTTATACTTAGTTTCCAAACATTTCAGGATTTTTTAGATTGTTTTTCTGATTTTTTATTGATTCATGAATACTAATTGATCTTTCTCTCTGGTAATATTGCTTATCCTGAAATCTTCTTTGTCTGATATTAATATTGCCAGTAGCTTCTCAGTTTATTTTGATTAGTTTTAGTAGAGATTATTTATTTATGTATCCTTTTAGCTTTAACCTACTTTCATGTTCAAAATCAAAGTGAATTTCTTGAAGGCCTCATAGAGTTGGGTCCCTCTTTTTATCTAACCTAACAATCTCTGTCTTTTAATTAGGTATTTTGATCATTTATATTTTTTTATTAATATGGTTGATTAGAATAAAAATGCATTTTGTCTTCCTTTTGTCTTCTCTTTTTCCCATCAGTTTGTTCCTAGTCATATTTTTCTGCCTCTTTAAAATTATTTTTTTAATCATTTTATATTATCTCTTTTGTTGACTTTAACTATAAATTTTTTGTTTTTTCTTTATGTTAGTGATTTCTTTAAGGTTTATAGTATACATCTTTAACATCAAGTGTTATTAAGCCAGTTCGTGTATAAAATAAGAACCATAAAGGTTACACTTTTATATCTTCCCTATGTCCTTTGTGCTATCATTGTCAATACACTTAACTTTCACATGTGTTATAAATCCTGCACTACATTTTATAATTTTTATTTAGTCAATGATCTTTTTAAAGGTTTGCTTGCACATTTATCCAATAAGTAACCATTTCTGTTGGCCTTCATTTCTTTGCTTAGATCCTGGTTTCCATCTGGTAACATTTACCTTCTGACTGAAGGACTTCTGCTAACATTTCTTGTCATGTAAGTGTTGATGATGAATTCTTTCAACTCTTCTATGTCCAAAAGGTTTTTATTGCACCTTCTTTTTTGAAATATATACTTATTGGACAAATAATTCTAAATAGACATTCTGTTTTCATTAAGTACTCTAAAGAGTTTGCTCCTGCCTTCTCACTTGCATGTTTCCAATGAGAAATCTGCTAATATTCTAATGTTTACTATATCTATATATAACGAATCACTTTTCTTTGATCCCTTTTAAGATGTTTTTCTTTATTATTCAGTTATAGCCATTTTATTTTAATATACCTTGTATTTTTCTTCATGTTTAATGTTTTTGAGGTTTATTGGAACTTCTTGGAAGACTTTTGGCCACTGTTACTTCAAATATGTGTATTTTTGATTCCCAGCCCACTATGGGGACTCCAATGGCCCATATATTTGGGTGCATAAATGCATGAATTGTCTCCCACTTCACTGATGCTCTATTTTTTTCATTCTTTCTTCTTACTCTTTCATTTTGAATTATTTCAATTGCTATCTTTTCAAATTTATAAATCTTTTCTTCTTAAGTATTTTATTTGTTTTAATCCAGACATTAATTTCAGTGAATAAATATAATGATGACATCTCATTACTAATAATACATCATATAATTCTCCATTTAGCCTCTCATTATACCTAGCTTCTATATACACTGCTTCTTCATACATTTTCCAAATAGGGACATTCATGCTGTTTGTTTCCCCATTTTCTACCTGTTAAAAATTAAATTGGTTTATAAAATCTATGTTTGTGAAGCCTTATATGCTATCTTTAGAAACTAATCTTTACCTTCATTATTTTGCCAGAGTGATTCTTTAAAAGAATATTCTCTTTAGTATTAAGTTCATTCTGATTCTGCCTTCTGCTGTATTTAAATATTTAGGGTTTTTTTTTTCTGTTTTACATTGTTATTATCTTGAGGCCAAGAACTGTATTTTCTTTATCTTCATATGTTGATCCCCTCCTCAGTTTTCCCCTTCCCAGTGCTCACTGTATGAGTCAAAAGGAAACATCTTTGTTGTAGCAATATTTCAGTTAACATTTACCTTTATCCCATTATCAAGACTTTTAAGGACATTTTCCATAGAACTTAACTGTCTGGAAACTATGAATCACTTAGAGGTTTTATAAAAATAGTTAAACTAAGAAGTTGTTATGGTTTGGGGTGTTTCATCATGGTAGTTGTTCCTTCCCATGGGTCCAAACATACCTAGAAAAGGCAGAAATAAAGTCAGTTCACAGTAGCTAATGAATTTTTATTATCCTTTTGAAGGCATGATACTCAGTCAGATGGAACAAGGCGATATCTCAGATTCTTTCAAAGGACTGTGGTTTGACCCAGGTGCATAGATACACAGATAGATCACAGAAATCTTTTCTTTCCAGTATACAGCAGGAGTTTTGATATCTAGCTTTCTAGAGTCCATATATTCTTTATGACTTCCAGGCCAAATGACATTCCTGGAGGTCTTTTTAACATTTCACATTTGGTGGGGGAAGGCCAAATCTAGTTTTTGGAAATTTTAACTTAATCAAACTTTTACAGACAAGAGGGGAATGTGAATTCCTCTGAGAAGTACAAGATTACTATTTGCAAGGAAGTTAGGGAGAAAGAGCTGGGTTGTCCTAAAGCAATTAGCCATGTTTATGGCATTTATGAAAGGAAAAGACTCTTTGTAGATGTTTTGACCTCCAACCTGTTCATTCTGATACATTCTAAAAATGATTGAGGCATAGGGAGTGGGGTTCTGAAACTAGTCCGCTTTCCTGAATCGTGTATTCCGTTCTGCTTAATATTCAGTATTCACAATCCTAATAAATAGTTAGTATGCGTTGTCAATTCCCTTTTTTATTATAGATCTCATTCACCTACCTTTCAAGAGTCAGGAAACTGGTTGATAAACTATGCTGCCTGAATAATGAAGTTAGCTTGTGACCCTGCTAATCAGTGTTTCTGAAATCTTTATGTATATACGGATCACTTGGAGAGCTGGTTAAAATATAAATTCCCTTTAGGATAACTGTGTGTGGCCTGAGGTTCTGCATTTCTAATAAACTCCCAAATGATACTTATACAACTGATCCATGGACTATACTGTCATGAAGTTGTTGTTGTTGTTTTGCGGTCCACGGGCCTCTCGCTGTTGTGGCCTCTCCCGTTGTGGAGCACAGCCTCCAGACGCGCAGGCTCAGCGGCCATGGCTCACGGGCCCAGCCGCTCCGCGGCATGTGGGATCTTCCCGGACCGGGGCACGAACCCGTGTCCCCTGCATCGGCAGGTGGACTCTCAACCACTGTGCCACCAGGGAAGCCCTGTAATGAAGTTTTTAATGTCATGAATTCTTGATTAGAAGCTTATGTTCTGTAGTTGGGTCCTATTCTGGTGGAAAGAGAATCTCAAATTTGGGGGCTGGGCAGAAGGTAAATGGCCTCAGCATCATAACCTAGTTTTTACATCTGCAGTTGCCCCATTAGCTTGAAGTTCTTATCTGGATCACTGACTCTTCGATGTTTCTGTGTCTGGGGCATACATCCTTGCCTGGACTGCCTCTCACTGCCTGCCATTGCCTCATGGCACTGTTTCTTAAAAGTCATCCGGTGACCGCCTGGATCATAAGCTGCTGAGATACTTGTTAAAATGCAGTTTCTGGAGGCTCTTCTAGAGCGTAATGTCTGTAGGTGATTATCTATAATTTGAATATGTGCTCTGAAATAAGCACCAAAACTGAGAACCACTGTCATACTGCCTTCCTTGTATTCTACTACCAAGTTGTGTGTACTTCTTTGCTGTCTATCTAAATTTAATTCAATGTCTTATTCTTATCTGTGAAGAGTCCCACCCAAGAATGCTTACGTGGCCCGAGTACCAGACTCTGTCTTGAACTCTGTCCTGCTATTCTTTCAAGGCGTAGTATTTTCTAATACCTAACCTTTGTTTGCCTCACTCCCTGCCTGTTTCTCTCTTTTTCAGACATATCTTTCAAGCTCTGTGTTTGACTCCTATTCACCATAATGCTGAAAACCAACCCAAGAAGTATTACTGTCATTTTCACTGTAGATGTGATTACCTGATGTCAAATAAATTAAATTCAATATATATTTAGTGAGCATTTGTATATGCTTGACCATAGGCTAAGTTGCTGTGAGAGATGCAAACATGATCAAGATATAGCTTCAACTCTTAAAGGGTTTATAATTTATCTAGAATTAAGGGCAATTTAAAGTTAGAATCACTTCATCAGACTGTGAAAACATTAAGAGATACTGTTTATTTCTGCCCAATGTATTTAGGTTTTTATTGCTGTTGTAACCAATTACAACACATCTAATAGCTTAAAATAAATGCTGTCTTGCAGTGCTAAAGACTAGAAGTTCAAAATAAGTCTCAATGGGCTAAAATCAAAGTCTTGATTGGACTGAGTTCATTCTAAGGCTCTAAGGGAAAATTCATTCCTTGCCTTTTCAGTTCTAGAGGCCCCATACCTTCCTTGGCTTGCAGACCCCTTCCAGCAATGGTGTCACTCTACTACTTCCATTATCCTGTTTCCGTCTATGAATCTGACTTTCCTGCTTCCCTTTTTATATGGATCCTTTGATTGCATTGGACCTGTCCAGATGACCTGGATAATCTTTCCCTTACAAGATCCTTAATTTAATCACATCCCCAGATTCTTCTTTCTCATGTAGGTTAACATTCACAGATTCTGGAAATTAGAACAAGGTCATCTCTGTAGAGGGAGAGATGACCTTGTTCAGCTTACCACATCTTCCTTTCCCAGTTAGGCTCTTGTTATACCCCCACTCTGGATAAAATCTATAACACAGACTGAGAAGTTAGAGATATCCACCATGCTGACCACAGTAATAAGTTCTGGAGCGGGTCTGTGACCCAAGCTAAAAGCAAGTATGATAACTTCTTGTTCCTTTTGTCAGAATGATTTTTAAAAGATACTCTTTCTCCTGGGTTTACTAAGATTGCGAGATACGATTCTTGAGTAACTGATAGCCATATTTTCCCCAGTAAGGGGAAAGGAAGGCTCTTACTGGAGAATAAAATGAAAACAGAAACACTGATGAGAGATGGAGACAGGGAAAAAAATTCTGGTGACATTTTTCAGAGCTCAATAAAGAAGCTAATAACACCATTCTCCTTTTCTTCTTCAGTTTGAGCTGTTTTCTGTCACTTAAAAGCAAATCAAACTGTGAATATAGTTATGATGGATTATCTGAATCACAGATAAAAGGAAAAACAGGTCAAGTCAAGAAAACAGCGTTTTGCCTCAATGGGTAGAAACAAAAGTAGAAAAGGTGGTGAGCAGGAGAATCATTAACACCACTCCAGGGCCAGTGATTCTGAACTTTTGGACATTTTGTGAATAACCCTGAATATTCTTTGTATGGGATGGCCTCTCTGTGTTCCAGGACTGGGTGTAGTAGTTTAAGTAGCTGTGTCAAACTGCCCAACAGCGTTGCTATGTATATATATGATTCAGTAGGCCTGCTAAATATAGTGGATAAACTTCCGTAAGGTTGAATTAAATTAAAATGTCTAGAGTAGAGTGGGACATGTTTCAAGGAGGAACACAACCCATCTGAAGGAGGGATGATTGAGTCAACCCTATGACTGAATTTATTGTAAAGAGTTGAGTGAGTTAACTGGGATTAATAGTATTAGTAGAGATAAGCGTAAAATTTTTTTCTTTTCTTATTAGGACTTCTAATGTAAGATATACCTATGTAATGGCCAGTTATTTTTCTTCCTTGTTTTATGGAAGCAGCTCTAACAGGCAGATGGCTTAGCTCTTCCTCTGTCTTGCACAATTCTGTGTACCTTCCACTCATTGGGATGCCCTGGATTTAAAAGGAGATTGCCAGCAATGTGGAGGAGATGACGACACTGCAGATCCAAGCCCCAAACAGCAGGTTTTATGGCATAGGAGTGGGGCATTCATATATCCACCAAGATTAGAAAATATCAGAACGAGTTGCTTGTGAAAATCTGCACTGACCTTTAATTAAAGCTGTAAGGGAAGCAGAGAAAGTACCTTTTTTTTTTTTTCCAAAGCTGCTGTGAATAGATGACACTTGCAAGATTTATTCCACCAAGAATTTAATCAGAAAAACCTATTTTCTTTCCTAAGGATGCAGTAAATTGTTTTGTTATATGGAGGAAAAACACAGTTGCTTATTTCTAAGTCCTGTTGTTTTCCTGAACATTGTGAAATCTTTGGTTCTTCTGCTTGTAATCAGGCATCTAGATATCCACATCAAGGGGGCCCTAATATATTGCATTCAAGTTTTAGTTATGTCTAAAAAGAATATGTTTTCCCATCTCCATTTAACAAAGATATAACAATGCCAATATAATTCAAATTGTTCATGAAAGGCTGGTCCCCTGGCATTTTCCGAAGTATTTGAAAATACAAAAGCCTCTAAAAAGTAAAAGCAAACAGAAAACTCCTTTAACAAAGTTTATTAGAAAATATATAATATAAAAATAACCTTAGTGATAGGCTTTGTCCAAAATAAATAAATAAATTTACCTGTAATAAAGTTAGACTTCCTGTAGCAGTTTAGGCACTAGCCCTGCCATTTGAATTTAATACCATATATTACTTTCAATAGTAAAGTTGATTATGTATTTAATAAAACTTTAAGACACTCTTCTACCAACCACTTCATGGCATTTCTGGTTGACTCTTTTAGGGAGTCTGTGTCCTAATGAAAAATAAAGGAGCCAATATTTCAAAAACCGATTTCATTTTTAAATGCCATGTAGAAATAGAACAAGGGAGAGAAAGCACAGCGAAAGGCAATTATAATAGTAAAGAGGGGCCCAGAGCAATGTGCAGGAAGATGCACCCCTGGCCCCAATTTATGTCAACATGACCCCCATTCATGACACTGAAGTCGATTCACAGGATTATAAACAGGCAGTGCAGTAACGGAAGAATGGCTAAGGCAGACCTCCAGCTTCAACCATTTCCCATCTGATCATTGTCAAAAGGATAAAATTCACTCCTCGGCCTCGTCTGTTCTTATTACAATCTTTGTCATTGGAATGAGACACCGGAATGTTAATAACCACTGTGGGCCAGGATAACTTGTAGTCTGCAGCACTGCTGTAACCTTTTCAATATTCCATATTTGATTGGCTTCGCAATCCACTCTGATTTCTCACATGAAGCAGAGGTTGTAAAAGGTGATAACAGAGACAGCCATCCAATCAAACTGCAGAACCTTGAAAAGGTCAAGCACATATAGAGTTACCTCTCTGAGAACGTTATCAGAGAAATGAAATAAAGGCCCTTTTTCTTACCCATGATTTTATAATACCAGTCCTGGAATGGAACAATTTAAATCACAGGAGTTAAAGGAAACAACTTGTCTGTCTCCATGAGGAATAAAATATTGCTATGGAGTGATTTTCTCGTTTTTGTTTCTAAATGAACTTAAATCTCTGCTGGATACTATGTGCATATCAAAGTCATGCAAACAGTGTAGAATAATATTTAAGATAATTCAGGTTTAGAGATTTGAATAATGGGTTCTAATTCCCACTCTAGCACTTATTAGTTGAGTAACTTTGATCAACAAACTTAGTAGCTCTGAACTTCAATATTCTTATCAGTAAAACATAAAATTAATGTTTCTTAAGGGATTGTTTTAGAGGTAGGAATAACATAATCATTCATTATAAAGTAATCAGAAGGTGGAGGCACACAGTAGTAGTAGCAATAACAGTTGTGGTAATAAAAAGTAATAGTGATAAAAGTAGTAATAATAGTAGACACAGTAGCAGATGCAGTAGCAGAAACACTTATTTTCATATGTGTATATATCAGGGAAGGGAAGTAAGTTAGACTGTTTTTACCAATTAGCTACATACTCAGAGGACATATTTTTTAAAAATATATTTTGATAAAACAAATGTTCAGGAAACACATCTAAAGCTTTGGCTTGTGATCCCAAGAACTCAGAAACTTCTATACAAGGAAAGTTAAAGGAGTAAATTAATGTAATTTCTAATGGAGACTGAGAGTTAAATTAGATCTATGCTTCCTAACCCAAACTGTATTCTAAATTTGAACGTTTCTTGTATTATCTGTCTTAAACTCTCCTGTAAGAGTAAATGGGAAAGAAGGGAGTAACCAAGCTGTAAGCAGTTAACCTAAGAGTGTGTTTTACCTGTGAACAGACCAGCAGGTAAGAAGTTCTGGCTAGAGACTAACTGAAGGCCCCTCCTATTCTACAAGTCGTGCGTGTACTGCAAGTGACCCCATAATTTCACTTCTTTTTCTCCTGTCGTGCCCCACCCCTCAAATTCGGATGTAATTTGAGCTGTCTAGAAACCTAGACATAGTTCATTTACAAGAAGAACAGCCTTACTAGGGTCAAAAACTTGGAGAGTCTATCAAAATTAGTTTTAACTTTGGGGATCTGCAGATTGCCACATCTAATGAGAAATTCCATGCCTAAAAAAATAAATAACAAGTGATCTTGTAATTTGCTGATACATTATCTTCAACAAAGCAATTATTTCAGAACCTCATTAATACAAATTAAGGAGCTGCTATTCATGGTATAAGGTATCGTGGTAGCACTGAATTGTTTTATCACAGTGATATTTTTTAGAGAGATTTTCAATAACTACAAGATAGATCTTTAGTGTTGAGAAGAGTGTATTGGGGAGCTAGATAAAGGCCACTTTGATGGGGGGGCACTATTTATAACTCCAGATTTCACAAGATTTCACTCTGAGAGTAAAGTTCAAATATGCGAAAGTAATTAAGTATTCTGGGATTGCCCAAACAAGGAAAAGATATTAATAATTTTTCTTATAATGTGTTAAATGAAATATGGAAAATGTCAAATGAAATCATTGATAATCAAATGACAGACTCAGAACTTTAGAATAAATAAGAATCTTGAATATGATGAAAATCACTTTCTAATCACCTCTCCCCCTTCTTTCTCTCTATGTTTCTCCATTTCTGTCTCTCCCTCTTTCCCCCTATATTCACACACACACACCACTGGGAGGGATGGGTTGGGGAGGATGGTGGTAGAAGAGACAGAGAGACAGTTATTTAATAACCAAAAGAATACCTTTCAATCAACAGATGTTTATTGACTATACTGTGTTACTTACTCTGAGTATAAGTGTGTTTAAGGTGACTGATACAGTGTTTACCATCCTGGATCTTGAAGTATAATAAGGTAGACACATTTAACAATGTAATTGCCCCCCCGCACTGCAAAAAATTGGACAGATAAAATAAGAATTCTTTGAGAATATGCAGCAGGAGGGTTTGTCATAGTCTGAGATCTCAGGGAATAATTGGATTGTGGATATTTGAAATGAGATCTGACAAATGGGTAGAATTTGACTATGAGAGCAGATAAAGGATAGAGAATATTATATGCAATGGAAGCAGCATTTTCAAAAATGTGGAAACTGGAGGAACTGAGAAGGAATAAAAATAAGCTAGTTTTGCTGAAGGCCAGAGAGGAAAGCGACAAGTGGTAAGAGATGAGGCTGGAAGGATATATGACCCAACCACACAGACTTCTGAGGTCATATTAAGTGTTTCTTCTTTATCTTAAGAACATTGAAAAGGCTTTGAAGATTTTAAACAGAGAAACAACATTGATTTGGGTTTCTAGAAGACCATCCTAGATATTATGTACCAAATAAAATGGAAGAGACTAGAGTGATTGGGAGAATGAAAGACCTTTTAAGAAGAGAGAACAGTCTAGATAAGAGAGAATGAGGTAGCTTAGGCTACTTAGAAGTTTAATTGGAAGCAAGAATGCAACACATACAGGGTAGAGGCATCTGCATTAATGCTCCCAATATGGATATGATAGGACTCTGAAAGAATGTAAGCCTGTGGCTTCTTGGCTTTTAGCTCTTAGAAACCAAATGGATGTAGTTTTTGAATGAGTGCCAAGGTCAGAATGCCATCTAAGGTGGAGTGGGCCAACCTTGAGAGGGTTATGGAGATGGTTTATAAAACAAGATTCCTGGGGGCAAAACACAAGATAAGCAGACATCAAGAGTACTGCTCAGTTAATGCAATCAATGTTAGCTAATATGTCTGATAGGAGATTGAGAGCCGTCCCAACAAAATATCACAATCCCTTGCTCAGTTTTCAATCTCAAGATACTTTTGAAACCCTAAAGAGGTCGATGATTGTGTGTGTACCGTGGAAAGGGGAATCGGCAAACATTTTGAGGACTATTGGAATTGAGTCTGAGTAGACATTGGTAATCAGGGGCCTGAAGAATCATTATATGTCCCCTGTTAGAAGTAAGATAAGAGGGATTTCTGGTCCAGGGACAGTTCACAATGTCTTAAATGGCAATTTCCGTATTCTCTGAATATTGAACTGGAGTAGGCATACTTCGTAGTTGACAGAACCCTTACGTTGTTTTTTAGCCTAAGAGGTAAGAGCTGTCATAGTGGAAAAGGCCAAAGGAAAACTAGGAAACTGCTCTCTTCCCTGGGTAGAGTGGCAAAAATTAGTACCATCCGTAGAGAACTAAAGGATGCATGCGTGTCGGTCCACATTTTATTTCCACTTAGTTCAGCAGCCTGGGGCTTTGCAAACAAGACAGATACTGAAGGATATCAGAGGACTAACATAAACCTAACCAAGGAGTAGTTCCAATTGCAGCTGTCCTGCCAGTTGTGGTATTTTTGATAGGCCAGATTAATATAGCCTCAGGTAAATGGTAGCTGTTAATCTGATAAGTGTATTCTTATCTATCCCTATCAGAAAAAAGGATTCAAAACTGTATTTAATTGGAAAAGATAAAATATAAGTTTACCATCTAATTCCAGGTCTCTATTAATATTCTTGCCCAGATATAATATTATTTAAAGATGCCTGGAACAGCTGGGCATTCTACAGAATATCATACTGGTTCATTATGCTGATGACATCATACTACTTAGATGGGGGAAGTGGCTAGTATATAGGAGGTCTTGGTAAGACACATGTGCTCAAGAGGGTGATAGATGAAAACTAGATTCATGGAAAACTACTGTATGAGTAAAATTTTTGCGTCTTTATTTTTAATTAATTTTATTTTTAGTGCCGTTTTAGGTTTTGCAGAAAAACTGAGTAGAAAATATGAGTTCCCCCTCCCGCTGTATATTTTCCCTGATATTAATATGTTGCATCAGATACAATTTATTACAATTTAAAATATAATAGTTCTCACTTATGTGGAATAGCCCATCCACTTATTATAAATGAGACTTATTGTATACACATCTTTAAACAGATGCTTGATAGAAAAAAGACTTTGAACCTAAAAAAATAAATTATGCTTTTCTCATTTCTCCTTCAACTCTTCTACATTTTGTTCTTCTTTTTCATCTTGTTATTTCTTATTACCTGTTCTAAGACAACAGGAAGGACTGGGAAATTAAAATTTTTCTAATACTGTGGCATCTGTATAAAATAATATTAACAGGCTTCTAAGCCCCTAAGTATAGTATCAGCAAGACAAGAAATCAAGGGTGAATTTAAAGGGAAAAAGTTAATGAAGAATAGATATTAAATATTGGAAAATAATGGATGTATTAGTTTCTATTGCTGCTATAAAAAATTACCAGAGACTTGATGTTTTAAAACCACACAGATTTATTATTGTGCACTTCTGGGGATCAGAAGCTCAAAATTGGTCTCACTGGACTGAAGTCATCATGTTGTCAGGGCTGAGTTCCTTCTGAAGGCTGTAGGGGAGAATCTGTTCCTTGCCTTTTCCAGCTTCTAGAGACTGCTTCCATTCCTTGATTTAAGGTCCAACCCCTCCACTTTCAAAGCCAGCAACATCTGGCCAAATTTTTCTCACACTGCAGTCTCTCTGGTTCTCTATCTTTTGCCTCCCTCTTCTATTTGTAAGGACCCTTGTGATTGCATTGAGCCCACTTGGATAATCTGAGACAGTATCCCATTCCAAGGTCAACTGATTAGCAATCTTAATTCTGTTTGCAATCTTAATTTCCCTCTGCCATATACCTACTTACATGCTCCAGGAATTAGGATGTGGATGTCTTTGGGGACGGGGGTTATTACTGTGTCTAACATTCCAACATTTGGCCCCCAAGGATTCATATCCATCCCACTTGCAAAATACATTTACCTTGTTCCAAGACCCCCCAAAACTCTCAATGAATCATTGCATCAACTTAAGCCCCAAATATCTAAATCTCATTAGCTCATCAGTTCCACATTTCATCATCTAAGTAATCTAAAACAGGTATGAACCAAGGTGTAGATGTAATTTATCTTGGAGCAGAATTCGTCTCTTTTTCTTTAATTATACTTCCAGATTATCTTTAAGGAGAATTACTTTCCAACTTTGAAAGGTAGACAGATACTGAAAGAAGAAATTTTAAGACAATGTTATATAAAAAGGTTGGTTATAAATAACATAATTTAGCGTCAAGAGTGCTGTTTTACTCATAATGAACCATGAAAAGAGACTTAAGGCTGAATTTAGTCATTTAATAATTTTTAAATCATCAGGTGATAGAATAAGAATAAAATAGTATATATGTTAAGATCTCCTGACTCCTTAAGAGATAGAAATCGTGAGTTTTTCTGACCATGGTTTGATGAATCTGGTTAAAAGCAATTTTTAAAGATTGAATTGTTAAATAAAAAGGGCAACAGATATCTCTAGAACTCTGAATGAGTTCACTAGACAAGTCAGTGAAAACTGACTCCCATAGTTTTTTGTTTTGTTTTGTTTTGTTTTTTCTGTCTTGCACAGTGTCATCAAGCTGGTCCATTGGGGAAAAGCTATAGAGTTTCAACAAAGTGTTTGATAGATGTCATGTGTATCACATATAGTTAGCTGTATATATGTAATCAGTTAAAAGACTTCTCATAAAATAAATACAGATTAAATTGTTGTATGCCTAATGGCAGTATGGCATGACCTCAATTCACTTTTCAGTGATTTGTAGGAAGACATTAAGGGCCTGGTAATCAAATGGGTGGAGTATATCAAATTGAGAAGTGTAGTGAAAATGCTACATTACAATAACTGGGCTTCATATCATATCCTTCAATAAATGCTAGAATAGGGTCGAGACTTGAAAACATACTGTATAAGTAAGGTTTGAAGGAACTAGGACTGTTTCACTGGCAAGGAGAAGTTTGAGAAAACACAAAGGCCCTATGAAAATGTTTAAGACCTAACATTTTGAATAAAGATTAAGCTCATTTTATTTATTTCATATATTCATTGAACACATATTTATTGAATGGCCAATTATATACTAAGTGCCTGATAGAAATGAGTACACACTGGAGAGAAAAAGCAGGCACAATTGAAGACATGTATCTTTTAAAAATGTATCTATTTATCTAATGAGGCTTATATTTTTAATAGGTCAAATAGAAAAAATTTAATAAAAAATATGAAATTTTCACCTTAATATGGACAATAAAGACAAGTTATATTTTGCTATGAGAGTATATGGAAAGGGAATTGGCCCACAAAAATCAGGAAAATTCACTGATCTAGGACATAGATATTTAGGAGTTAAGATGAGACTAGAGGGACAGAAGTTTCAGGAAAAGAAAATAATGTGTGCAAAGGCTTTGGGGAACAAGTGAGCTTAGGATGTTCAAGAGAGTAAAAAATACCAGTGCAACATAAATAAATACCATGATAAAGAGCACTGTTATAGGAGATAAAGTTTAGCTTAATATAAAGAGCTTCATAAAAATTACAGCCATTCACTAATCTGCATGGGATTTCATGGGTCCTGACTTTCTGTCAGTGGAGGTATTAAGCAGTGGTATGGCAAGACCTGCTTTGGGTGAATATTCAGCCTTTTTTGCTTATATGAAGTGTTTTCACTTGCAGTTCAACAAATGTTTTTATATTATTTGATATGTTGTTCAATTAAAAGAAATTGTCAGCATTTTAAGAAAGGGGTCTTTCAAAATCCTCCAGATTAATGATATTAAAAATTCTATTTTTCCTGCAGCAAGTATGGTCAGAGTGTGGAGTGCTCTGTTTTAGTCTTCTTAAAGAACACGTCTTTGCTATAGGTATGATTAAACTAACTTGAGTGTGTGTGTGTGTGCACGTGTGTGTATGTATTTTTCTTTTTGCGGGATCATGCTTGGTTGCTTATTTAAATCCAGATTCTTCTCATGTGAGATGCTGTTTCAGTGTTTATAATTGTGCTTATGGATGAAATATGAAAGCATGCAATTATTTTTAATCAGAGATAATACTAAATTTACATAAACTTTTAGAAAATAAAGGGGGAGAGGACTATTTCCAAATCATTTTATGTGATCAATAAAATCCTAATATTCAAACCTAACAAATGTGATTCAAGAAATATCTCTTATGAGCAAAAATATAAAAATCTATGACAAAATTTTAGTTAGTCAACTCTAGCAAAATTTAGAAAAGGAAAATACGTTATGACTAAGTGTGTTCTGTATACAGAGTGCAATAATATACATAGTATGGTATTTGGGTCAAGGAAAGACAATTATATTAGTGGAGCACAACAGTCAAGAAAGAGACGCTCATATGTACAGTCAATTAAGTTTTCTTCTTTTTAAAAATAACTGTTTTGGGCTTCCCTGGTGGCGCAGTGGTTGAGAGTCCTCCTGCCGATGCAGGGGACGTGGGTTCGTGCCCCGGTCCAAGAAGATCCCACATGCCGAGAGCGGCTGGGCCTGTGAGCCATGGCTGCTGAGCCTGCACGTCTGGAGCCTGTGCTCCACAACGGGAGAGGTCACTGCAGTGAGAGGCCCGCGTACTGCAAAAATAAATAAATAAATAAATAAAATTAAAAAAAAAAATAACAGTTTTATTGAGATATAATTCACATATAATATGTGCTAGGCTGAAAAACAGACCCCAAAGATGTTCACATCCTAATCCCCAGAACCTGTAGATATGCTACTTTCTATGGTAAAAGAAATGCCACTGAGCTAAATAAAGGATCTTGAGATGGGTTATCTGAGTGAGTGCAGTGCAGTCACAAGGGTAAGAGAGGCAGTAGAGTCGAGTCAGAGAGAAGCTCACATGAGGAGGGAAGGCAGAGATTGGAGTGAGGGACTCTGAAGGAGAGAGAGTCCTCAAGCTGAGAGATACAGGTAGCCTTTAGAACATAAGGAATGGATTGTCCTAGAGCCACCAGAAAAAAACAAATCTTATCTACCCTTTTAAATTAGCCAAGTGAAACTCATTTTAGATCTTTGGCCTCCATAGCTATAAGAGAATAAAGTCATGTTGTTTTAAGCCCCTGTATTTCTTACAGCACCCTAGCAAAATAATGCAGTGTACAATTCACCCATTTAAATTGTACAGTTGAAAAACTTTTAGTATATTTACACAGCTCTGCATTCATTACCACAGTTAGTTTTAGAACACTTTCATTATCCCCAAAAGAAGTTTTACTCCCTTTAGCTGTCACCCCCAGTCTTTCCAACCTCCCACCTTAAACAATGACTAATTTACTTGCTGTGTCTATAGGTTTGTCTGTTCTGTACATGTCATATAGATGGAGTCATACAGTATATGATCCTTTGTGACTGGCTTCTTTCACTTAGAATAGTGTTTTCAAGGTTCATACATAGTGTAGCATGGAACAATACTTCGTTTCTTTTGATTGTTGACTAACATTCCATTGAATGGATATATCATGTTATATTTATCCACTCATCAGTTAATGGACATTTGGGTGGAGTCCAATTTTTGGCTGTTGTAATAATGCAGCTATGGACATTTGTGTGTAAATCATTTTGCAGAAATATGCTTTCATTTCTCTTGAGTATATACTTAGTAATGGAATTACTATGTACTGTGGTACTCTATGTTTCATTATTTGAGAAACTGCAGATTGTTTTCCAAAGTGGCTGCACTATTTCACTTTCCCAATAGTAGTGTATGAGGGTTTCAATTTCTACACATCTTCACCAACGTTTCTTATTTTCTGTCTTTTTTATTACAGCTGTTCTAGTAGTTATGAAATGGTAATGCGGTTTTCATGTGCATTTCCCTGATGGCTAAATATGTTGAGCAGAATCTTTTCATGTTCTTATTGGCCATTTGTAAATATTTTGGGCAGAAACTGTCTATTCTTATTCTTTTTCTATTTTGAGTTGTATTTGTGTTTTCATTATTGAGTTGTAATAGTGTTTTACATATTATAAGCCCCTTATCGAGTGTATGATTTGAAAATATTTCCTCTCATTCTGTAGGTTATATTTTCACTTTCTTGATGATGTCCTTTGAAAGACAAAAGTTTTTAATTTTGATGATGCTTAGTTTATCTAATTTTTCTTTTGTTGCTTGTACTTTTGTTGTCATATCTAAGAAACACTTGCCTAAGGCAAGGAAGTGAAGATATACATCTATATTTCTTTCTGCAAGTTTTATAGTTTTAGCTCTTTATTTATGTCTTTCGTCCATTTTGAGTTAAATTTTATACATGACGTGAAATAGGGTCCTAACTTCATTCTATTGCATGTGCATATCGAGTTGTCCCAAAACCATTTGTTGAAAGACTATTTATTCCCCATTGAATTGTCTTGGCAACCTTAGCAAAAATCAGTTGACCATAAGTGTGAGAGCCCATTAAACTTTAGTAAAAGTGCCAAGGATATTCATTGGGAAAACTGAAGTCTTTTAACAAATGTCACGGGTATAACTAGGTAAATATTTGGGAAAAAATGAATAAATCTTAAAGCTTATCTTACACCATATACAAGTATTCATTTGAAAATAAAATAAAATTTTTAAATATCAAATATCTAGAAGGAAACAAAGGATAATAACTCCCCAATCTTGGAGTGAACAAATTATTTATATATAGAATACTAAAATTTTTAAAAAGAAGAAAAAACGTTATGAAGTTGAAATTTGTCAGTGTGAAAATCTTTTGCTCAGAACTGTGCATCTGGCCATAATGTAATGAGTGAAACAGGACTATCTTTTTAGTCATAAACAGTTATAAACCTGGAGTAAATATAGGAGAAAACTGTTTTCAGTGTTTGAATAGCAGGCAATATGAAATAGCAAGTCCTGAAAGAATAAACATATTGGTAAACAAAGATCTTTGTGCTTTGTAAAGATGAATAAAATATACAAACTTCTTGCAAGACTGACAAAAAAAGAGAGAAATGAAATAAATTATAAATATCAGGAATGTAAACAACAAGGTCCTACTGTATAGCACAGGGAAGTATATTCAATATCCTGTAATAAACCATAATAGAAAATAATATGAAAAAGAATATATATATATATATAACTGAATCACTTTGCTGTACAGCAGAAATTAATACAACATTGTAAATCAACTATACTTCAATAAAATCAATCAATAAGTAAATAAATAAATTTAAATAAATAAATATCAGGAATGAATTGCAAGGAATCACTATAGATCCTGCAGATAGCAAAAGGACAATAATGGAATACTACAAACAACTCTATACACATATGGATTTGATAACCTAGATGAAATGGATCAATTACTTGAAAAACACAAGGTACCACATCTTACCTTGTATGAAATAGATAATTTGAATGGCCCTATGACTGTTAAGGAACTTGAATTCATAATTTAAAAACTCCCATGAAAGAAAACTTCAAGTCTAAATGGTTTTGCTGGAGAAGTCTACCAAATATTTAAAGAAGATTTAGCACCAATTCTTCACAATCTTTCCAGACAATTTCAAGAAACACTTTCCAATCCATTTTATCATGCTAATATTACTCTGAAAAAGGATAATACAAAGAAATACAGTACAAAACAAAACAAAACAGAATCTACAGATCAATGTTTCTCATGAATATAGAAAAAATTCTTAACAAAGTAATAAAAAATAGAATTTAGCAATAGATAAAATGAACTATATACCATAACCAAGTGGGTTTTCTTTCAAGAATGCAAGGTTTGAAAATCAATTAAATTTATTCACTGTATTAACAGGCTAAAGAAGAAGAATCATATGATCATATCAATTGATACAGAATAACCATTTAACAAAATTCAACATCCATTTATGTTAAAAAACTCTCCGAAAAATAGTAATAAATAAAAATAGAAAAGAAACTTCCCCAACTTGGTAAAGAAGTCTAAAATATCTACAACTAACATTTGCTTAACAGTGAAGATTGAATGCTTTTTCCTTAAGATCTGGAACAAAGCAAGGATGTCTTCTCTTACCTCTTTTATTCATCACAGTGTCGATAAGTTTGAGCCAGTGCAAGAAGGCAATAAACAAACAAATAAGTAATAGAAGTCATACTTCACTTCTACATTAAGCTGCCCCTATGAAACACATGCCTTAGAAATTTTCTAAGGTATAACATAACTAAATTTACATGGGAATTGGTAAGTGATCCTAATTTTCTGAGTAGATATATGAATACAATTTTTTTTTGATGATAAGCTCAGTAAAAAGTGCCTTGCAGCAACATGATATTCAACATAGGTGGAAATGCATAGCCATTTTAAAGAAATGTAATAGGGCATACCCAAAGCAATACTCCACTTCATGGGATGGAAATAAATACTTTTGTGTGTGTGTATGCAAAGCTCAAAACAATAATGATGAAGTGCACTGTGTTATAAGTTTAAATAATTATTGAATCCAACATCAAAATTTTGAAACAAAATCTCATATATAATATTTGAAAAATGGGGCCTTTCTGATATTCACAATTATTTTCCTTGGTTTCATGAAGACATAGTCTATCGCTTCTATAATCCTAACATCCCTCATGAGTAGCTTACACGTTAAAAGAAAATAGTATGAAGATCTTAAATAACCAAAAATGTAAGGATAGTAGTGTTGATTTTTCAGTTTAAGAACTCTATGGGGAGGAAAATAAAGATAACTTATTGAATTTGTAGTTTACTTCCTTGACACAGATATTTGACTGTCAGACTCTGAGTTTAAAAGATTATTAGCGGGCTTCCCTGGTGGCGCAGTGGTTGAGAGTCCGCCTGCCGATGCAGGGGACACGGGTTCGTGTCCCGGTCCGGGAGGCTCCCACATGCCGCAGAGCGGCTGGGCCCGTGAGCCATGGCCGCTGAGCCTGCGCATCTGGAGCCTGTGCTCCGCAACGGGAGGGGCCACAACAGTGAGAGGCCCGCGTACCGCAAAAAAAAAAAAAAAAAAAAAAAAAAGATTATTAACAATGATTACTTCCAGCAATCAGCTGTTATTAAAGTATTCCATTCTTTACACACAATAGTTACTGTGGAAAGAGGTATTTTTCTAGCTATCAGTATTCAAACATATCTGTTAGAAATTATATTAGTTGGGAGTCATTTAGGCTACAAAGCACTGAAAACCTTAAATATAAATGCCTTAAACAAGAGACATGATCCTCTCACAGAAAAGTCCAGATAAGTGGTCTAGGACTGTTATTGAGTATCGTGTTTTAAGACCTAAGGTTTCTTCTAGCTTTGCTCTGTGGTGCATGGACCCTACTCACAAGTTATACCCAGCTCCAACCATTGTGTCTGAATTGCAACCATCAGAAATGCAAAGCGCAAGTCACCTCCTTTGTAAGATACTTAATAGAAGCTGCTCCACAGACTGTTTTCAATTATATCTCATTGACCAAAGCTTGGTTAAACATGTACACGTAGTTTCACCAGAGGCTGGGAAATAGAATCTTTACTCTGTGTTCTTATTTCCCAGCTAAAATCTGGCGAGTTCTAATTATGATAGGAGGTAAATATTTTGAAGTTAACAGCCTCAGCCACAGAAGAAGAGAGTACAATTCTTTATAAGAATGACAGTTTGCAACAACTAAGTCTCAAGACAAATATAGATGAAAAATAATCAGTGTGATATAGGATAGTGTTTCCTAAACTGTGTTGTGTATAACGCTGATATGAGGTTAGAAAAAAAAGAAAATGTGCTGGGTCCCTCAGGTTAGAAGAGGGATTCTATAGCTATAGGAAGCCCAGATAACAGAGACAAGAAAGAAACTACATTATTTGAATCCTGTTATCTGCCACCTATTAGCTGTGTACGCCACTGTGGAAATTATTTAACTTCCTGTGCTTACATTTCCCTGTCTGTAAAAATAGTCATGTCTTATTTGTTACAATTTTGTTGAGCATCAGCCACTTTCCTGGAGCTGAGGATATGGCAGTAGACTCCATAAAACTTTTTAGTCTCAAAGGATGCACATCCTAGTAGGGGACGGGGTGAGTACATATTACACATAAAAAGAGTAACATGTTTTTTGTTATATGATAGGAAGTGCGAAAAAGAAAATGAAGTAGAGAAAAAAGTTAAGATGTGAGAGGAGAGAGAATGTTTTGTTCTACATCTGAGTGCTCATTGGAAAACTGATGAGATAAGTAACTTGACCTTACAGACACATGGGACAAGAGGGTTCCAAGAGGAGGGAAGAGCAGATGTTCTTGATTTGAGTTAATACCTCAGCCTTAGTTAACTCCCAAATGAACATGATTGTCAGCTAAGGACTGTTAATAACCATCACTTACTGAGTGGTTTCTATGGGTCAGATATTCTGAGTAGGCAATATTATCCTTATTTTATACATGCAGAAACTAAATGTCAGAGAGATTATATAATTTGCCCCAAATCACATACGTGGAATGTAACAGGCAGTTTTTTGTTTGTTTGTTTGTTTGTTTTTGCGATACGCGGGCCTCTCACTGTTGTGGCCTCTCCCGTTGCGGAGCACAGGCTCCGGGCGCGCAGGCTCAGCGGCCATGGCTCACGGGCCCAGCCGCTCCACATCATGTGGGATCCTCCCGGACCGGGGCACGAACCCGTGTCCCCTGCATCGGCAGGCGGACTCTCAACCACTGCGCCACCAGGGAAGCCCTAACAGGCAGTTTTAAACACAGTCTGGAGTCTTCTGCCCATCTACTTCTTCAAACAGAGAGAAGGATGATGTCAGGAATTCAACCAATGTTTATTGAGCCCTGAACTAGTATTTGAGATAATCAGTAAACAAAGAAAGCAAAGAAAAACCCTGCCTTTATTTGAGCCTACAATCTCCAGTGAACGGAAATTAAAAATAAATAGTGTGTGTAGGTAATTAAGTAAATTATATACTGTATATCTTTCTCTCTGTATATTCTATAATTAGAAAGTGATAACTGCCTTGGAAAAAATAGAGCAGAGTAAGGGGATTGGATTATGAGGTAGGGTTGCAATTATAAATAACTTTTAAATTTGCTAAGTTTTTGCTTAATGCAATTTGACTAAGGCTATCTAATCCTAAAAATCAGGGTAGAATAACCTTCACAAAACATGAGGAAAATTCTCACCACAAAAGGAAGCATTTTCTGGAGTATTATGTTACAGTCATGCATTTTTATACAGTTCTGAGAAATGTTCAAAGGAAATATAGATTTCTGATCATTCAGTGAAGTCCATGGTTCTCAGGGTGAGGGAAGTCTGCCCTTGCAAGCAGGACTGCTCATTATGTATGTTTGTGTGTGTATACAAATACATAAATACACATATACCCATCCATCCACACAGCTATATACATACACATGCACATACATATCATACAAATAAATACACACAAAAATGAAAAAAATAACTATAGAAAACATATTTAATTAAGGTAAGTAAATAGTTGTTTTACATATCTATTTCATTATATTTAATAAATGACACCTGGTTCCTTCAAAGTGTTTCAGAAAAATATCACTTTAAACTTAGTAAAAAAATTTCACCTGAAGTTATTCATACTGGGGGAAACTGCAATGCAAGAAAGAAAAAATGTGAATTACTCTGAAATTCACCAGTTAAATAGTATCCTTCTGACTTTTAGAACTTCAATAATAGGATTCTTCCTCAAATAGAAAAACCTCCATTTAAAAGAATTCTCCCCTGGGTAACATTTACCTTTCTTAAGCAGAAGAGAAAGTGTCAGTGACAAAATGCTATAAATACAGTCTCAAGGAATATGGTATACTGTCAAATCCTATTTTTAAAAAAATCATTATTTAAAAGGGAGAAAAAAGGCAGTAACATTAATGATCAAAAAGCAAGGCTGGTATCCAGTTCTTTCTTTGTCCTTTGGTTTTCTCCTGATTGTGGCCTCTTCACCTGCCTCAAAATAACCTGTTCATAAGCTCTTGCTTACTCAGAGTCCAGGGCTGCTTATCCATAGAGCTCTGGAAAAAATGGTAATTCAGTCTTTCTTCTCCTTTCACCAATGCCAGATGCCAGGAGTCTTAGATGCAAAGCTTAGCATACTTTGCTCCTTGAAATCAAGCCAATTAGGAGTATTTATTTCGATTAATAGGCCCTAAGTTGTTAGGAATGACCTGCATATTTCAAAAATTCAAATGGAGGAGAATAAGAAACATGAGGAGTGAAGAGAGTTAGTCTGGGAGAAGTGTTGGGCTTAGGAACTGCACATTTATCCTTCCTCAGCATATGTCCATTTTGTAAGGCAGAATCTTTTTGGAGCACTGACTGGAAGCTTGAGACCATTCTCCTTAAAGCTGCCTATATTTTATATCTTTTTCTTCCTATTTTTTATTGTCTTTTTTGCATGTGAATTGATATTTATAATTTTTGATCATTCTAAAATAAATTTCTTATCTTCATAGTTTATTGGGCATTTGTGTTTCTTTTGTAAATTGTCTGCTCATATATCATGTTCATGTTTTCTATTAGGTTGTTTATCTTTTTTGTAATTGATTCCTAAGACTTACATTAATTTGGTTTTTATTAGGTTTCACAGGTATTTTATCCATTTATGACTTGTGTTCTCACTTTTATATGGTAGCATTTTTTTTCATCAACCTAAGCCTTAAATTAAACCTAAGTTTTGCTGTGGTCAAATTTATTAGTTTTTTATCTTATGTTTTTCATGTCCTTATTTTGTTGTTGTTTAAATAGTATCTGTCCATGCTTATTCATGCTTCTTAAAAGTCAGGATAATTCACAGCAATCAAAAGATTCTATTTAACATTGATATAGTTGGCACAGATTAAGAATTTTTACATTACCAAGTGTTGGCTCAAATATGGATTAACAGTATCTCTTACACATTGATACTGGGCATGTACATTTGTGCAAGTAGTGATTACATTTTCAGCATATACCAGAGAGAAACTCTTGGCCGTGTTTCTCAGGAGACATAGCTGTGAATATTCATAGCAGCATCATTTGCAAGAACCAAAATCAAAGTCATTAAAATGCTCGTTAGAAGGATGGGCAAATAAAGAGTATTTTAGCAAAACACAGAATATTATAGTGCGATGAAAATATGCAACAGCATGGTTAAATCTTATGTAACGTAATATTGTGAAAAAAAATTTTAAAACTATTCTTAGTATGATACCCCTTCTATCAATTCAAAAAATTCAGAAACAAGCAAACACAAGCAATTTTACTATTATAAAATCAATGGAATATATAATATAAAATTCGAAAGAATGGTGGCCTGGGTTCAGAATGTTGAGGTTGGAGATGGTATTCAGTTAGGGAAAAGCACATAATTAGATGTAATCGTTGAGTAACAGTCTGTTCTTTTACTAAGTGTCAGGGGCTCTGTATTCACTATGTTTTAAAACAAATGGATAAATAATGTAGGCAATTATGGGCCAATTATAATAGTGTGATGGACCAAGTAGTATGATAAAACCAATTTGAGGCTCAAAGGAAAAGTAATATAGCAGGCATCCAATGAGTGCTATGAAAAGAATATGTAAAAGTTTTTTTCCTTATCTTGCCCGCCTAGCCCCATTTCCTGGAGATATTCCACTATTAACTGTCCTTCCAGAAATATTCAAGGCATAAACATATATGTTATGCTATGCCATGTTCATATCATATTATATTATATTTTACCCGTTCAGAGAATACTTGAATAATGTAAAAATTAAAACCCTGCAACTTAGAGTATATTCTTATCTTTTTAATAGCTGTTTATATCTATATCTGTGTTTGAGAGAGAGAGTGTGCACCTATGGTGAATATTCTAACAGTATTGTTAAACCGTTTACAGTTACCTAGCCCTCACAGATGTGTTATTCAGTAAAGAAAGTCTGTTAAAATACTGTGCACACTCTCACAGAAATTCCAAGTAGCTGTATGCATTTCATAGGAGAAAAGTTTTAGAGAAACTACATGAGTAGTTTCCAATATTTATGTAAATATGTAAAATGCGATTCCAAGGTATTTTAAAATTATACATTTAAATAGATATAGATAGGTGTAAATACAGCTATAGATATAGGTATAGATATACATAATAGTTGGTGAGTTAAATGGAAGGATATGTTCCAAAATATTAATAACAGTAACTTTTGAGTAATAGAATTATGGGAGATGTAATTATCTTTGCTATAATTCTCTATATCTTCAAGTTTTTATCTCCTCGATGTGTATTGAATTTATAATAAAAATGGACTATAAATATTACTTAAGAAAACAGTCATCCTTACAAGCAATCAAATAAATTAGGAGGCACTGGTTTTTTGGGTTTTTCTTTAACATCTTTATTGGAGTATAATTACTTTACAATGGTGTGTTAGCTTCTGCTTTATAACAAAGTGAATCAGCTACACATATACATGTATCCCCATATCTCTTCCCTCTTGCATCTCCCTCTCACCCTCCCTATCCCACCCCTCTAGGTCATCACAAAGCACCCAGCTGATCTCCCTGTGCTATTCAGCTGCTTCCCACTAGCTATCTATTTTACATTTGGTAGTGTGTATATGTCCATGCTACTCTCTCACTTCGTCCCAGCTTACCCTTCCCCCCTCCGTGTCCTCTAGTCCATTCTCTAGTAGGTTTGCGTCTTTATTCCCGTCCTGGGCATATACCCTGAGAAGACCATAATTCAAAAAGAGTCACGTATCGCAATGTTCATTGCAGCTCTATTTACAATAGCCAGGACATGGAAGCAACCTAAGTGTCCATCGACAGATGAATGGATAAAGAAGATGTGGCACATATATACAATAGGAGGCACTGTTTTTCATCTATCAGATTAATACCCCAGCTGTAAAATGTGCTGAAAAATTCAATATTAATTTATTGCTAATGACTGTATCAATTAGAACAAATAAAAGAGAAAGCCATTTAGCAATATAGTAAAGGGCCATCAAAATTTCATATCCTTTGGCCCTGGATAGCAACTTTAGCAGGCAGTCCTCTATCTCAAAATAATACAAGACAGAACAATCAACTACAAATAAAGATGATCTGAATACATGCAATGTTTATTAGGAGTAATGAGTTGGAAAATATTCTATGGTCTTATAATAAGGGAAGAGTTTAATATGGTACAATTATGTAATAGATTACATGATCATTAAAGATGGTAATGAAGACAATAGTTTTGAAAGCTTGTGATATAAGTACAAAGCAGAATGTAGCATTGAAGTTGCATGATTGTTTATTTTAAAATCTGGGAGGGAGATAAAAACAGATGTGACATAATCTTTATGGTCATGGGGTTTAAAATCTAATTTGGCTGACAATAAGTGAAATACAAGAGTTTCTCAAACTTAAATTTCATTCCATTTTGCTTTTTTATATGCCAGATTGGAAAACAGGGTTTGTTACATTTATATCATGACTGAATCTGCAGTGAACTCTCTAAACATGACCTTTAGAGACCAACTGATAGTCCTTTAAGAGATTATTTCATGCAAATTGAAATAATAATGGTATGGTTTTTTTTTAGTAAGGCATAGTTACCATTTATATTATTGCATATCCTTGAACAAGTTATGTAACTGTCTCAACCTCAGTTCCTTTGTGCGCATGAGTGTGTGTGTGTGTGTGTGTGTGTGTGTGTGTGTATGTGAAAGAGAGAGAGAGAGACAAAGACAGAGACAGAGAGACAGAAAGAGAAGAGGGGGAAGGGATGAGAGGAGAGGAGATTAAATTTTTCACATAAAGTTTTGGATTTGGCACAGAATTTTGTATCTATTGTGAGTAACGTAGAAACAACTTTTGGAAGAGTGTGTAAAAAAAGATATAACCTAGAACGTGAACATAAGTAGATTTTTAACATAAAAAAGTTAATAGTGAATGAGATTTTGCTTTTTCTGAGATTATATTTGCAATCACTTATTTGCCTGTCATCTCAGTGTGACAGGTATTTTCTTTGTAGCTGTTTCCAGTGTTAACCTGTAAAAGATTTTTTTAAAGTTCAAAATTCAAAAAGATGAAAAACAAAAAAGGACCAAGAACCCATACCGTATTTTCTTTCTCTGAATCTTTTTTTTTTTTTAAATGCAATCTGAGTGTTGATTTACTTGGCCAGAACTCCTCAAAGCAACGCATTGTTTTCTTTTTTATGCAAACACATTTTCTCCTTCATTCCAAATTGAGCAATCTAAATGTTAAAATGAAAAATCCTATCACATAATTTACCCCATTCTGGACCCACTTATTGAAAAGCTATTGCAAAGCTCTGTAAGAAATAGAGATTTTAGGTTTGTGTGTATGTGTGTGTGTGTGTGTGTGTAAAAATTAAGCTTTTTTATAGAGTTATAAACCATAATAAAACTTAATAGAAGATTTCTGACAACTTTGAATATGAAGAGATTTCCTCTCAAAAAATTGGCACATGCTAAATTCTCATAAATACCATTTTAGGTTTATTTTCTAACTGAGAACCTGATGATTCTGTTCTCTAGGTCATCACTAATCTTTCTTTTTTTCATTTATCTCTTCAACAGATTTGGAGGGATTTTGCCACTGATAATACAACAGTGAATAAAATAGACAGCATCTCCACTATCATCATGTTTCTATTAGTTTTTGCTGCTGTTGTAGCAATTACAACAAATGTAGTGACCTTACACTATACAAATATATTGTCTTATGGCACTGGATGTCAGAGGACTAAACTCAAAGAGTTGCAGGGCTCCATTTCTTCTAGAAACTTCAGAGGATAGTTCTTTTCCTTACCTTTTTCAGTTTCTAGAGACTGCTTGCATTCCTTGGCTCATGGCCCCTTCCTCACATCACTTAGAGGATGGAACCTCTTGCTTCCATCCTCACATCTGCTATTCCTAACTCTTATCCTCCTCTTACCCTCTTAGAAGGACCCTTGTGATTATATTGTGAACCACCCAGATGATGATCCATAATAATCTCCATCTCAAGATCCTTCACTTAATCACATCTGTAAATCTTTTATACCACGTCAGTTAATATATTCAGACATTCTATATGAGGATTAGGATGTGGACATCTTTTGGGCTGTAGAGCCCCGTTTCCTGAGGTGCTTGAGTTTTAATAAAGGAGAAACTAATGGACCATCATAATGAATCTGAGCTTTTAGAAATTAGAAAATTACCATTTTCTAATTGTGGGAGTTTGGGAAACTTCCTTAATCTCTTTACCTTTGCTTCTTTGTGCGTAAAATGGGGATATTAACAATACCTACCTCATAGGTTTGTTCAAAGAATAAAATGAAATAATGTATAGGAGGCTTAGCAAAGTTTCTGATAAATACTAAGATCTCAATGCATTTTATCCATAATTACTTCATTTTTTTAACATCTTTATTGGAATATAATTGCTTTACAATGATGTGTTAGTTTCTGCCTTATAACAAAGTGAATCAGCTATATGTATATATATATCCCCATATCTCCTTCCTCTTGTGTTTCCCTCCCACCCATAATTACTTCTTATCACCTTTATTCATATAAATATTAGATTGGGATAGTGCAGACCAATCTAAGTACACAGATGAAGAACATATCAACAATTTGTTTGTCAAATAATAAGTAAATCTGAAATAGGTGATCAGATATCTGGTTATACTCCATAATTTGCCACACAGACAATTTGAATTTCATCTAAGAATGCAGAACAGAGTCTTAAGAAAATAGTACAGGGTAAAAATAAGAGATTCCTTAAGTGTACAGAGTAAAAATAAGAGATTCCTTAAGTGGTTGGCAATTGCTCTCTGAGGTAGATTGAATTATTGGCCTCTATTCTTTTTTCACCTTTTCTTGTATCCGTACCCTTTGCCATGTTACTTTTTGTTCCTCCTTTTAGGAGCTGAGTGCAATCCTTTCTCCCTTTAGGCTGGGCTCAGTGAGGTAAGCTGCTTTGCCCAGTGGAAGGTGATAGTGTGCATTCCAAGCCCAGGCATTAATAGGCAACACAATTTTTTACTTGCCCTCTTTTGCCCCTGCCCATACCATGAGAAACAGGCTGCCCCAGGGGGCCTGTTTATCAAGGAGGATGAAAAACACATGAAGTAGACACAGAAACAACCAACTTAGAGCTGCCCAGCTGAGCTCACTCTACATCAAATAAATGCCTGTTATTGTATAGCACTGAGTTGTGTTTTTTGGTTTTATTTATTTGTTTATTTTTGACTTGCTTGTTATGCAGCAGTAACTCACTGATACTCTCCTTAAAGTCATAATGCAGCAATTACTTCTTACTTTCCTGGGGCCTAGTATATTCTATATATTCTAGTATATTTTGATCAGGAGTATTAGGGCACAATTTTTAAGACTACTCTGTTTTTTCAAGGAGTCAGTACCACCTCCCTTTCCCCAGTGACATATTTGAATAATTTTATGTCTAGTGTATATCAAAGCTATAACAGAGTGAAAGAATTGCAGTGACTAAAGTTGGCTCTACTCTCTTCCAGTATTACAAGACTGGTAGATACGAATTATCTATACGAATTATGTATACGATTTATACAGATAAATCGTATATGAATTATCAGATACGAATTATATATCAGAAACAAATGGTTAAGGAAAAGATTACTTTTCAGAAGAGAAAGGAATGAGAAATGTAAGTCACAAAAATATAATAGAACCCACTTAATCAGCCCCCTGCTAAACATGCCTTTCATTATGCCTTTCATTATGCCTTTCATTATGATAATTTTCAGTGAACACTCTCAAGGTGGCTCAGTGCAGCTTCATGACAATAAATAGTGGCTAAGTAGGCACCTGGTGTTACCTAAAGCTGATTCACAGTGGCTTGCGGAAGCAAATTGGTGTGTGCAGGTTAAAAATAAAATATTTCCACATATTCAGTGAGAGGTGTTTTATATTATGTTGTTGTATAAAAGGCAGGGATCTAACGGATATTCAGTAGTTTTCTAAAGATATAGAAAGATTGAAGTTCGTCTGAATTAGCAAAACACATTCCCAGAAACTCAAAGAGAGAAAACAAAGACTAACTTTGAGTCGCAGCATAATGGTATTATTTCCTTTCTCCTTTCGAATATAGTTTTCTCAAATGCTTCCTTTGATATTTGCTTTAGGTTTTGCTGCTATGTCTCAAAATGATCTAGAATTAGTGAATGAGTTACTTATGTACCTGAGGTGAGTGGGGCTCTAAGTTAGAGGAAGAAAGGAGTTGGAGAGCAAGAAAGAAGTATTTAAATATTTTCCTCTAAGCGTCAGCTACTGTGCATATGTAATGGTGGTGATGATGATAATAATAATAATAGGTGATATATTGTTTTTTCATATGTACCAAAGGCTGTGCTAAACATTGTACATGGACCTTCCTCCAGTATCCTAATATTTGTAACAAGGAGGACCTATATTAATATAGATAGGAGCCAACATTTATTGAGTACATTCTATGTTCCAAGGATTGGAGTAGGTACATTAAATGCTTTCTCTTTTTAATTCTGGCAATAACTTTGAGAACTAGATATTAATGTTGTGTTTGTGTGTGTATGTGTATGTGTGTGTGTATTTAAACTGGGCTTCAATATGTGATTGAAAAACCCAGCCTTGACTGAAGAAGTTTGGAAAGAAAAACAAAACAAAACAAAAAGGTCTTCGATTATTTGGGACTTAGAATAGTAAAGAATGATTGTAAAGTATATAATACTCAAAAGTAGTATCTGTGTAAAGTAATTCATATAGAACATACTGGAAAGAGGATGAGATTAGCATCAGAGATGGGAAGTTAATAGCACCAATGGCATAGTAAAAGAGAGGATGTTTACATATGGTTTAATATTTTATTACCATTGTGTTATTATTACTGTAAGTAATAGGTGGAAAATTTAAGTATACATGGATCATTTTTAGATTAAGATTCTGGAGAGGGAAGGCACTGGCAACATAAGTTTACGAGACAGATAAGTAAGTAAAAGGGTCAAAACCCCATGATGTCGAAGATGATCTTTACTATCTTGTAACCTGAAATAGGAGCAGCTGTGCTCTGATGCACGTGACAGTCAACAGAGAATGACTGTGGGGTCAGAGATCTGGAAGAGATGTCAAACACTGAAACAAATTTTGAGTGTGCATCCAATATATATAAATGTATTTATTATAAGGGTTATGCTTTTTGTGTACTGTTTTCGTACAGAGACAAATGATGCAGAAGTTAAGAGTGGAATCTCTAGGGAAGTTTAAAACCTGTATCCTCAGGGCTTCCCTGGTGGCGCAGTGGTTGAGAGTCCGCCTGCCAATGCAGGGGACACGGGTTCGTGCCCCGGTCCGGGAAGATCCCACATGCCGCGGAGCAGCTGGGCCCGTGAGCCATGGCCGCTGAGCCTGCGCGTCCAGAGCCTGTGCTCCGCAACGGGAGAGGCCACAACAGTGAGAGGACCAAGTACCGCAAAAAAAAAAAAAAAAAAAAAAAAAAAAACCCGTATCCTCTCTTGGGAAAATTAAATAAACTTTCTATGCCCTGGTTTCCTTCCTTTTAAAATGGATATAAAAATATGCCTTGCTTGAACACTTGGTATAAGAATGTAGGTGAATCACCTGGAGTCATATTTGTTGCATAATGAAGACCCAATAAATGCTGGCTATTGTTGTTATAAAGCATTCAAAACAAAAGTTTAAAATGTAACATAAAATATATAGAGCAAAATTCAATTATGAGTTTTCTTCCTATAATCCGTTAATCATCTTACAAACCCTTGGATATATATACCTCAGTTTGAAAGCTACTGTTCGATCTGGATTTATTAAGGATTGGACTTCATACTAGGACTCCATGGCCCTAGAAAATTCATGGCTAAGGGGAAAATTAATGCTTTACTGTTATCTCAACCTTGCAGAGGCTAGGAAGTTTAATCAATAATCACCACAATTATTTGACATCATCCTAGAAGTACTAGGCAAAAGGAAAAGAATAAATAAAGGGTATAAATTTTGGCAAAAATGAAACAAAATTATCATTATTTACCGATAAGGTCGTATGTTTGGATGTCAGAATCAACTGAAAGCCTGAGATGATATAAAAATCATCTGAAGATTGCTTGTAAAAGAAAATATCATATAAACATCAATAATTTTATACCAGCCGAAACCAGTTAGAAAAAAAAATGCCTAAAGAGAGCTCCATTCACAAAAGAAACAAATACTTAAAATCACCAGGCACAAACTTAAGAAATTCAGTGTAAAGAAGATGTTAGATTTCTACTGATGGATATATGAGAATGCCAACTAAATGTAGATATATGTTTGTTCCTAGAAAATTCAGTACTGTAGCGTGATAAATATTCCCCAAATTGCCATTTAATTGTATTGCAATCCCATTTGAAAACCTAATGGATATTTTTTATATATTTTGGACCTGATAAAAGCATTCAAATGATATCTGTATGCATAAGTATAAAAGAATAATAGGAAATCTTAGAGAAACAAAAGTAATGGGAGATTATTCCCTCTATCAGAATTAAAACATTTTATGACACTACAGTAATTTAGATCATGTTGTAATTATGCACAAAGAGACAGTTTAATGAAGTAGAATTGGTAGCTTAGAAATATACCCAACATGTTTAAAAATTTAGTATTATATAAAAAAAAACTGGTTTATGTTGGTTAGAATAGTATGGGCTGAAAGGTGTTTATTTCTTTCTATTGTAAAAGTCCAAAAAAGAATTTATTCATCAACAGAGGGCCTTCCTCCATGCCCTTCGATATTGTTACTTCCTTTTATTTTGGACCACTAGTTCTCAAATCTGGTACCAGAATAGCAGCATCACCAGCACCAGTGGACTTTATTAGAAACGCAAATATCGGGTTCCCTTTCAA
Source organism: Lagenorhynchus albirostris (assembly GCF_949774975.1). NCBI lineage: Eukaryota > Metazoa > Chordata > Mammalia > Artiodactyla > Delphinidae > Lagenorhynchus > Lagenorhynchus albirostris. The sequence goes on along the minus strand of NC_083103.1, from coordinate 21,102,203 downwards.
ACTTACTGAATCAGAAGCAGGGTGGTGGGGGTCAGCATTGCTTGTTTTTACAAACTCTCCAGGTGATTCTGATGCATGATAAGGTTTGAGATTTAGCCCAGGGAGTTGTTATCAACTACACTGGCTGTGAAAGGGGATGTGGCTATTATGGTGGGCTGAATGGTGTGCCCTCAAATTCATGTCCACCTGGAGCTTCAGAATGTGACCTTATTTGGAAAAGGTCTTTGCAGATGTAATTAGATTAGTTAAGAATTTTAAGGTGAAATTGCTCTGGCTTTAGACTGAGCCCTAAATCCAATGACTGGTGTCCTTATAAGAAGAGGAGAGGACAAAAGAGACACACTGAGAAGAATGCCTTCTGGAAAGCGAGGCAGAGATTGGAGTGACACGGCTACAAGCTACACAATGCCAAGGATTTCTGGGAGCCACCAGAAGCTAGGAAGAGACACAGAAAGATTCTTCCCTCTAGGCTTCAGAGGAAGCATGGCTCTGCCAATGCCTTGATATCAGATGTCTAGCCACCAGAACTATGAGTGAATAAATTTCTCTTGTTTTAAGCCACCAAGTTTGTGGTAATTGATTATGGCAACCCTGGTAAATGAATATAGCTATTAAAAAACTCTAGCCCAGAAATGGCATACTTCACTTCAGCTTGCATGCCATTGGCTAGAACTCAGTCACATGATTTCACCCAACTGCAAGGGAGAATAGGAAATGTAGTCCAGCCCAGGATGAACTGAAGACCATAACTTTTGGAGGATATTTACCAATCTCTGCCGTAATAATATTTCAAATTATGGGGAAAAAATAAATGATCTCATAAATAATTTTGAAAGAACTGATAAGCTATTTAAAGTAATTATCATGGTATTAATACTTCAGTAGGGCTTAGAAGAAAACATGCCTGATTAACAAAGATTACAATGATTAACCAAACCTGGTATTTGAGAAGGTAAGGAAAAACAGGAACTTTCATGCTCTCTTGGTAAAAGTGTAAATCCAACTCCTCTGGTGAGCAGTCTAACAGTATTTGTTAAAGGGTACAATAGCATATTCAATTTCTGAACAATTGCAGAGGATTTTTACCCTAAGAAGATAAAATAAAGAAGTATTCTTTAATTAGGAGCTTAGTAATCAAAGTGCGATACATGTATAAATTATCTAATCTTATTGATTTGAGGATTGAAATACCCATTTGAAGAAATGGAAAAACTACCTACAACATACTTGTGTATGGAAAGCACCTTTGCAATAGCATGTTTCGCATGATTCCATCCATGTAAATATTTACTCTCTCTCCATATATTTTTATCTATATACCTGCCCATTTCTGCTTATACACAGAGTGAAAGACCAACAGATATATTCACTAAAATATTCTAGGGGTTATCTCCAAGACGTGGTGGTCATGTCAGTTGATGTTTCTTTTGAATTTCTTTTCTGTATTGTTCAAAGTTTTGCCAGTGTATGCATTGCTTGTCCAAACATACTATATTTTGATCTAGACTGTTGGTTTGCTTGTTTAAATGGCATTGGAACTACACTAGGATAGAGCTGTCCATTGGTAGGTGACAAATGTGAATTATGCTCCAAGATACAGATTCTTCCAGTTTTGAGGCCAACTTGTCTCAGGCTGGCTGTAGCCACTAACGTGGTCATATGAGGCTACTAGTCTTCATTAGAAACTCTTAGAGTGCAGGCCAAACAATATAAGGTCTAGTGGCATGCCCTGAGGTCTTTTCATGAAGGAAAAATCAGCACATGCAGCTCAAATATTGTAAGCTGAAGATAACTAGGGAAGAGTTTAATCTGTTACAGGCTGTTTTTCAACAGTGAATATAGAACACACCTTGGTGGAAAAAGGGATCTGTGGAGATATTGGATCAGTTCCATTTCAGATACTCAAAGAGTGTAGGCAGTCAGCCCAAAGGAGCTTAGGCAGAGGCTCCTGGTGAGTAAAGTGCAGAGGTTGACCCAAATGGGTTTCTTCTCATACATCATATACATCTATCCATTCTGTGTTTGATGTGACATCCTAGTGGCATGGAAGCCAGCTTCAGGGTGGCTTTCTAATAATATACATGTTCTGCAAATTGGAACTGGTTTGATATATTTGATATAAAAATTTCCACTGAATTTTAAATCAGTTTGCATTATCACAAGAACTTTCGACATTATATGTGTCATGAAAGAAAAGGCAGAGCTGTTAGAGTCTTTAAAAGTAATTTCTAACGATCTAAATTTTTCAGTGGTTATGAAAAGGGTGTTAAATATTTTATCACCTTTCTGTTTGAGCAGAGTTTCTCCTTGATGGTAACTTTCAAGAATTTCAAAGAGATCATCATTAAAAATCTTGTTTAGGAAATTCCTGTGAACATTTTAAATATAAAACCTTACATAAAAATTTTATGCTAACAGAAGCATGCTCCCAATTTCTTATTTAAATATTTTATTTGCAAGTTTTATAAAAAATATTTTTAATATTTCCAAATACTTCATGATTATTTTCTTATCATAATTGATGTAACATTCTTTTTGCAAATCCCATATGAAAGTCCCACATTTTCTTTCATTTTCTCTGGTATCTTTACAAATATTATCAATTTTACCGAGTGTTATTGTGGTGAATAGCTAGATATTCACATACCCCTCCACTCCCAATAATCCCCACTTCTGGTATTCACATTTTTGATAAATCCTCTCCCCTGTTTGTAGGTAAGCCCTGGGGGTTGCTTCTAACCAATAGAATATGTCAAAGGATACCACTTTCGTAGTTACGTTACATTATCTGGCAAAAGCGATGGAATGCCATTCTTATGATTTTTATGTTATATAAGATTCCATCTTGGTAGTGGATCTGCTCTAGAGAGTTTCATTTCTGGCTTGATGAAATAAGCAGTCAATATAGAGGAGGCCCACGAGGCAAGTAACTACAGGTAGCTTCTAGGAACTGCAAATAGTCTCTGAGAGATGAGGTGTCTTCTAGGAAATGTCTAGGAGCTGAGGGTGGCTTCCAGCTGACGGCCAGCAAGAATCCAGGCCTTCAGTCCTGCAGACAGAAGGAAATTCTGCCAAAAAGATTGGGAGCAGATTCTTCTGCAGTTGATGCTCTGGATGAGAATGTAGTGTATCAGAACCTGAGCAGAGGACCCGGCTAGGCTGTGAGGTGAGAGACGTGTGGTGTTTTAAGATGATAAGTTTGTGGTAATTTGCTACATAGCAATAGAAAACTAACACAGTCATGTTGTGAATAGTTGGAAGGAATTTCACTAGATAAAACCTAGCTGTCCATAGGCAAACCATGTTCATCAATACCAATGAAATCTTCTATTGAGTAAAGTTAATTTCACTAGTGTTCAGTCCTGATCTACTTATTATAGAAAAACTTTAGCAGTTTACAAAACCATGTGCATCTAAGCATTTGTTGGCATCCCTCATGATTTTATTTCAATAGTCCATGTGTCAACAATCCTGGCTGTTACTTTTCTCTGATCCCTATTGTCCAAAATTCTATCATTTTTTCTGCCACTAAAGCATTCTTCAGTCCAAACACTGCTGTCATCTCAGCTGGTCTTTATTGATCTGAAAAAGGCCATTACTATAACCATTAGTCTTTGCTGTTTCAACAGGAAGATCACTGAAGATTAAAACTCATTTATGATGCATGTTGTCTAACTTGAGGTGTAAGAAGGAAGCAATCTTTCATTAAATACGAAGCGAGATGACTCCGTGTTGTTATATTCAAGTGAGATGACTGTGTGTTGTTATATTGAAATGAGGAAATCCCACAAGCTAACTCTATTGGGTATTAAGTTTCAAGAAATAATGATATATTTTAACTTATATTTATATACTCTTCGTTGTTTGTGTACAGGCTTCAGATGGAATGGTTGGGATAGAATCAGATTCCAGCTACCATGGTATTGAACAGTGGTTCCAAATGTGTAAACTGGGGACCACAGGGAGTCCTCCAAACCGTCCCAGGGTCTGCATGGTTAAAGCTGTTTCCATAATAATACGAAGAAATTGCTTACAGTTTTCTTTCTATCATGAGTACACAGTATTTTTGTGTGTTTCATATTTCTGTTTAATTTCTATATTAAATATGGAGAAATACAACCAATGATAGATTTGTAAACTGGCTCTCAAAAAAGTCCCAATTTTTAACGTTTTCAGTTCAATTCCATTATATGAATATTCCCACCATGGCTGATTTCAAGCTACCAAGTAACATAACTGAATGCAAATTTGACAAGAATGAAGGACTCTGTGCTCAGTACAAGGTGGCTCCAGCATTCTGCTGACTGTAAACCTCATAAACTGAGGACCCTTAGTGTCTTCAGTAATTTTGGAGTCTAAAGTAGTCCTGAGATGAAAAAAATTGAGCAGCACTGTCGCAGAGGTTCTATCAGAATCCTCACACCACATTCCTTCCTTTCTAATCCTCTCAGAGGACTTCTGTAATCGTTTCCACAGACTTCCAAATGTACTTATATCTGTTGACATCTCACATTTGGTTTGAAATATTTTTCCCTTAAGAACCCATTATGAAAATCAGTGAATGGAAAATATCAGAGGAGGGGTTACCACCCAACCTCATTTCCAAGATATACTTAGATCTTACTTTCAGCTAAAAAGCATCCCTGTAACATATATATATTTTTAATTAATTTATTTTATTTTTGGCTGCGTTGGGTCTTCTTTGCTGCACGCGAGCTTTCTCTGGTTGCGGCGAGCGGGGGTTTCTCATTGCGGTGGCTTCTCTTGCTGCTGAGCGTGGGCTCTAGGCCCGTGGGCTTCAGTAGTTGTGGCTCTCGGGCTCTAGAGCTCAGGTTCAGTAGTTGTGGTGCACAGGCTTAGTTGCTCTGCGGCACGTGGGATCTTCCCAGACCAGGGATCGAACCCACGTCCCCTACATTGGAAGGCAGATTCTCAACCACTGCGCCACCAGGGAAGCCCCTGTAACATATTCTGAATGTAAAAATTTAACAAGCTCTTAATAAAACTTTGGAAACTTATCTAAGAATTCCTTCCCCTAGGAGAGAAAAATGAACATATTCAACACATGTTTTATTGAATGATTACTATGAGCTAGACACTGTCCTCTATTCTGGAGACAAAACAGATAATAAAATATACAAAGTCCATGACCTCTTTGAACTCACATTCTAGTGAGGGAGACAAAAAGTGGATAAACACACACACATAGGTAGAATACAGAATATATTACAGACAGTGATAGTTGTGAAATTATACATAGCTGGAAACAGGGCTAGTGAATGATGGCTACAGAAGAAATATTTTATATGTGTTAACTCAGGAGGAGGATGCAGATAGGGCAACAGCTGAGCAGAAACATGAAAGAAGTGATGATATAAATCGTGTAGTTAATTGATAGAACAGTCACAAGAGCTCTGGGGCGGGAGCATGCTTAGTGGATTTAACCTTGGTATACTGAAGAGCGCTTAAACAAGGAGATCTTGTAATCTGGGAAGGGGTGGTCCCATTTAGGAGTTTGGGTCATTTAGAAGTGGAAACAAGGAAATTGGCATTCAGGAAAGTAGAGAAACAGAAGGCACCAGAGCAGTATAATCTGAGGTGGGCATACCACAGATAAGTACTAGTGGCCCTAGCACTGCAGGCAGGGTGATAGATTACCACACCCAAGCATCTTCTAGGCAGCCCCATTGCATTGATTCACACATATGCCAGTTTCCACTAGGATCATACAACTGCTGACTCCAGGATGTTAAAAACCTGGGTGAACTGTTCCTACTAATAATACTCCGAGGGCAATACAAGTGAACCCGGACAATGATTCCAATTTTCAGTATTAATGCTTCCAAATCTGGCCTTTCCAGTGCTATTACCTTGACTGGGTTTCTCTCCTCCCTTCATCTAGTTCATATCCTTCTTGTCCATCTGGTGTCATTTCAGAAATTACATCCTCCTGGACACCATTGCTGTTCTCTGAAAGACTTACCTGTAGCTTCTATTCACTCTCATAACACTCTGTACTTATTCTTTTATTTAATAACCATGTAATAGAATTAAATATTTACAGTCTTTATCTCCCACCAGGTTGTAAAAGAATTGAAGTTGGTGCATGGAAAGAGATTTAAATATGTGCTTAAAGAGTGGGTGCTTAGTTATGTATTTAATCATTTTGTGTCATGATTTATGATTTTTAGAAATAAACAGACATTACATTTTATCGAATGCATTATATACCTTTGGAAATTGATCTTTGAGAGATAAAGTGATTTTGTCCTAGGTCACTCCTTGAGTTTGTTAAAAAGTCAAAGTGACCAAGGTCTTGGAGCAATTGTATCCAGTTTTTCCCCACATCAGGCTTTCTTATATCAGTAAAGACATAGGACAAACATGGTTTAATCCTTTGGTATTGCTCTGTTTTTTTCAAGAATGCAAGTTAAACTATTTGAGAATAGAATAACAAATGACTTTCCTTATCATCGTGCTTCTAATAGAGAAGAAAATTAAATACACTTCTATAAAATGATTTCAGATTCTTCATGAAAAGATGCTACTGACACATCTATTTTAACTGCACTATTTCTATTTGTAAAGCAGAATAAGGAAAACTATTTTGAATATTTATCTCTGCAAGTATTTTTTTCTGGCTCAGAAATTTTGATTTTTAAGATACTGCTTTATTTAACTACATTACTTTCCTTCTATTAGCTATCATTTCTTCTCTTCCAAGTGTTCCCTTATTTACTATCCAATATCATAATCAAAGCTTTGTATTCACAACTATGTAAAATCTTTATCTGTCAAATTGATAAATTCACACATAATAAAATCTTTTTTTCCCCACCATGCTCTTCCTTTAGCAGTTAATTGCCAGAGACATTCAAATATATATTTCAGCTATAAGATGTGAAATGTGTTAATTACAACATTTTTGTTCCTTTTTTTCAGGTCAACTCTCAGTTATATTTTATTTTGAGATAAAGGGATCATTCTCCTTTACACTAATATGTAAAGCCATTAATTACATGTTGCTATTATATTAGAATATACAGTTGTTAATACTGTCGGCATGTAGTCATTACCAGCTAATACCGTGATAGAATTTTGCACATTCCTTATCAGCTTGCTCAGTGACAGCCTTTTTATGCTATTAAGCAAAATAATGTGTTGCTTGTGATATGTGCAGAATTGATAACCTTGATGATTGATATAGAGTTACCCAATCAATGGACCACTGAATTGGTATTCAGGATTGGCTGAGTCATTTTCCTCTCCCCAGATCTCAGACTATTCACAAACTTTGTACCTCCTTACCATAAGAGATAACAACTGCAAATAATTTAGTATTTTGAAAAAGGTAGAGGACAAGTAGGGGGAAAAAAAACCTAGTGTATGTGTGAGAGTGAGTTTATTTAATAATGGATAAGTAACCTCTTTTGCTATAATCTCAGAGACTTTCTGTTTCCTCAATCATTTGTTAAACTACCTTGCCTAATTTTTTTTTACTTCTGCTTCCCATATTACAACATTATTGGGAAGCATGTGTTCAAGGATTAATTCATATATGTATCTGATCGATAACATTTATAAACTTTCTAAGACACATTTTATATATGTGTGTGTGTGTGTGTGAGTGAGTGTGTGTGTATGATGGATTAATGATAAACAAGTTATTATTCATCCAATCTAATAATGGAAATAAGATATGGCCATTAAAAGCCATCAGTAACCAGCCTGTGCTCTAGAGCCCATGTGCTGCAACTACTGAAGCCCATGCGCCTAGAGCCCATGCTCCACAACAAGAGAAGCCATGGCAATGAGAAGCCTGCACACCACAATGAAGAGTAGCCCCCGCTCACCGCAACTAGAGAAAGTCCGCGTGCAACAGTGAAGACCCAACACACCAAAAATAAATAAATAAATGAATTAATTTTTAGAAAAGCACATGTGCAGAAATAATGTAAGTTTTAGAATATAGAAAGCACAGTTGTCTGTCTTTTAATTTCTCATGTGAAATATTTTCCTAGCTGTATTATATTTTTATGCATTTTTAGACCAATGTTAATTCACATGACTATTGAAGTAAATCAGATGAGAGAAAGGAAATCGATATATATTGCCTATATAAGCCAGGAGATTTGCATCAGTTTGATTCTCACACCTATCCTAAGAGAAAAGTGTCATTAATAACCTTATTTAACAGACAAAGAAATAGGTTTGGAGAAGATGAATCACTTGCCCAAGTTCACATAACTTGTAAGTGGCAGGACCAGGGCTTTAACCCAGTTCAGCCGGATTCTGTAAACTGCTCTGTGGTCTTTTCATTAACCAGTTGAAGTGATGGCAATTTGCAGGTAACATCCTGCCTGCGCTTTCCTCAATACACATTTGTACCCACAGACCACTGCCCTGTCTCTTAGGGATTGTGTGTATGTGTGTGTCTTTGAGTGTCTGTTTCTGTATATTCAGTCAGAATGACAAGACTCATATTTAGTTCTTATTCAAACCAATTTGTTGACAAAAGTTCTAGGGTGAAAATGTTAAAAAGTGACAGCATCTTTAGGTCAAAGGATAATTACAGTGAGAGATTAGTATAGTCACATCAGAGGGGATTCACTTCGGACATTTTTCTAGTGTCGGCTGCAATATTTTCCACTCAGTAATGGGAATCCAAGCTTTCTTAAATAAAGAAATATAAAATAGCATTCATCAAAGGAAAGAACAATGTTCTTTCTGGTTGGAGTGGATTTATAATTACTTTGTTCCATTGTAGGAGTAAACTCTAAATTGCTTTCTCCTTTTTTTTTTTAAATAATTTCTTGAGTAATCCTTACTGCCCATGCACTGTTATCTAATTCAGACATGCTGTGCAGAAATATTCTACTGGGTGGGGATGCCTTCGGGACTGAGAAAATGCTCACAATTTTTCTCTGCTTCTCTCGTTAGGATAATGGTTCAGAAGCATTGCTAATGTCATGAATATGGGTAATGATTATTGTCTATAAATTTCTCCACATTTTTCAATTTCACCTGGGATCAAGTTAACATAACACAAACTATGCATTTGAACCATATGGTTTTGACATGTACAGATATTAAAAACAGTGGTGTTGCACTGTTGTCTTACAATAAGTTGTGTTGCAAGAAACATTTTTATTAAAATAATCTATGGAAAGACATTTTCTTCCATACCATTTAACATCATATTTATAAGGACCCAAGGGAGAAATTTTCACATTGCCATATAGAAGTGAAAACTTTTGCTTACACAACAGATTAGTTTCTATCTTTTGAATTCTGTCCATAGGATAATTTTTTAATCTTGTTTATTCTTATGGATTTATGTACCTGACAGTGGCTTCTTCTATGGGGCCCACTCAAGTGTTACCTTGATGCTATGCTCAAATGTCAACTCATAATAGAAATCTTAATCACTCTTATAAAGTAGTACCTCCACCCACTTGGTCCCAGAACCATTTATCCCTCTTACTCCACTGTTTCTCTCTTTATCATATGTAATCAGCTAAATGTTGTTTATATACTTACTATCTCTCTTCCTCCACTAAATGAGCTCCAGGGAACCAAGGGCTTTATCAGTTTGTTCACTACTTTATACACAATGGGAAGCATAGTTCCCAGGATGTAGTAGCAGCTTATTGAGTAAATGAATGCATGAAAAAGTATGTATGATTTTTTTTCTACCTGACCATAATCTCTAAACTAGCACAGACAAGCTTCCTAATTTCATCAGTGTCTTTTTTCTCAATGGTTATGATGCTATTGTGCTTCTGCTCAATACACTAGAATATCCATAACATACAACTGGGTCAAATTGGAATTCTTTGGCCCTTACATCTTGTGTGTGGCATATTTGTAAATAGCTTTCAATGCCCACTTACCAGGAAACTCCTTTATAGAAGAGAAACAGCTGTTCCAAAAATATTCTCAGATCATCTTTTTATCATCCTGCTTCCACTTTGAGTTGGTTTTCCTGCCTGATTACCTACTTTTCCCCTCTCTATTTTCTGCTTTCTTTGGTGGTAGCTTTGCTTTTTAGTTCATTCCTTCTGAATCTTCTGCATGGACTTTTGATTGGATTTTGCTCAACCACACAGCTCTCTTCTAAACTTTAACCAGTGATTTGGGACCCAATCAGGAGTTTATCTGTTGCAATAGATTACCTTGTTGGGAGTATTTACATACTAAAAAAAAACTCGTGTCTTATTACATTCACATACGTCCTTTGTTCCTTATCTAAGATAACTTCCATACAAAGTATTCCTCCTTCTTAGCATTGTTCATGATAACCAACTTTTCAGTGGTCATCATTTTCCCACCTTATCAGACAATACAAGAGCTGTTTTTACTTGCTGTTTGTTTTAAAAGTGTTCTTTGTCATCTTCCTTTGTCTCAGAAACATTGTCTCAAGAGTCAGGAACCGGAGTGGTAAACCTTAGCTCTGTTGCTACTAAACCAAGTGACAGTTGTTACAAAGAATGTGTATTAAGAAGCACTGAACCCTGTGTTCTCACAAAGACAAAACCACAAAGTCATTCATCTGCAATTAGTCCTTTATTTCAAGTATACTGATATATTTTCAAGGCTCTTCATTGCAATCTAACGATCTTTTACTTTACTTAAGCTTTATCCCACTTTGGTCCTCTAGCCTGATGTTGCATTTTTATTGACTAATTTAGATGTTACTCTAGAATAAAACTTGAGCTTTCTATTTCTACTTAATTGTGCATAGTTCAACAAAGTTTCTTGAATGAGTGAATGAAATTGTGTGATAGAGGATGTCTTGAAGGTTTAGGATGCAGACAGCTAAAATAGCTTGAGGACATTCTTTGGGCACGATTACATTTATAATCCTGGCTTTATGACTCCCATCATCTAAGTGGCAGAACTAATGGACCACTCACCAGGTCAACCATGTATATGAGGAGGATACTCAGCAAAAGTGACAAAGCTAATGCAATGGAACTCTGTAAGGCATAAAGAACATATGGAATTTCTACAGAATTGCTTCTATATGCCTTATCTAACATCTGCAGTATTGTAAAATAAATTTTAATGAAGGAATTATAATTAGGCACAAAGTTGGTATAAGTAGTGGCTTAGGAATTATATGAAACAATTTTTTAATGTATTTGAGTATATAAAGCTATAGTAATCAAGTCAGTGTGGTATTGGAGAAAAAAATAGACAAATAGATCAATGGAACAAAATAAAGAGCCCAGAAATAGACCCACATAAATATTGTCAACTGATCTCTGACAGCTGAACAAGAGTCTTCTCAACAAATGGTTCTGGCACAGCTGGACATCCACACACAGAAAAAAAAATGGATCTAGACACAGACCTTATACCCTTCACAAGAATTAACTCAAAATGGATCACAGAACTAAGTGTAAAACACAAACCTATAACGTTCCTAGAAGATAATATAGGAGAAAACTTAGATGACCTTGGGTATGGCAATGACTTCTTAGATAAAGCACCAAAAGCGTAATACAGGAAAGGTGTAATTGCTATGCTGGTCTTCATTAAAATTAAAAAATTTCTGCCCTGCAAAAGACAATGTTATGAGAATCAAGCCACAGACTAGAAGAAAATGTTTGCAAAAGACACATCTGATAAAGGACAGTTACCCAAAATATTCAAAGAACTTAAAAACTCAACAATAAGAAAACATTCTGCATGGGAAAGGAAACCATCAACAAAATGAAAAGGCAACCTACTGAATGGGAGAAAATATTTGCAAATCATATATCTGAAAATGGGTGATATCTAAAATATATAAATAATTCATACAACCCAATAGCCAAAATAAAAACAAAAAAAAAAAACGTTATTGGGGCAGAGACCACTAATCATCCCTCGTGTATATTTGCCATTTAATAATAAAAATGTTGAAATTTACAGTTTTAAATTTTAATAATAAAACCCTTCAATAATAAAAACATTGAAATTTAGCTTTTTAGAATAATGACCACATGTTATTAGTCTCATTAACAGATGGGTATGGCAATGTGACCAAATTGTGGTCAATGGGATTTCAGCAAAAAAATGATGACTGAAGTCCTTGGTGATGCTCCTAAAGGGTAGAGCATCTTTCCATTGTATCCCCTTCCAACTAGCTGGGATAAGGTCATGATAAAGGGCATATTGGCCACAAGACAAAAGCTGCATGTTGAAGATGACACAGCAGCATGATAGTAAGGAGCCTGGGTCCCTGACGGTTATGGAGCTGCCATCATAGCTTCAGACAACCTACTGGACACACATGACAAAAAAATAAGCTTCCATCTTGTTTAAGCCACTGTAATTTGGGGTATTTATGTTATTAGAGCAGCCAAATAATATCCTATCTAATACATTAGCAGAAGGTCAACCATAGTCTGAACAGATCCAACTATCAAATTTTAGATATTGAAAATTATTAAAAAGCAGAACATTCCAGGTAAATTAAATGAGAGAATATAAGAATTTTAGCATAGCACCTGGCACATAGTAATTGAACTATTACCATATTTTCAATTATTAAAACACAAGATAACTATTCATAGAAAAAAAAAGGTGGTTTTAAAACACAAGACCAATGCTAGTAATTCAGATACTTGCCAAAGCTATCTTCAATTCTGTTTTATATATTATCTGCCATATACCTAATAAATACATACACTGCATTGTTCTTATTCTGAAGATATGGTGATCAACAAGGAAAATAAAATCCCCAGTCTTATTTTCCAGGTATATGGGGAGTGACATAATGAATAAGTGTGAATAAATAAATGAACAAATTGTGAAGGTAGTTATAAAGAACATAAAAGAAAGGGATGTGCCAGAGAATGTCTGAGTAAACTATTCTTGATTGGGTGGTCAGTGTGTGTGTGTAAGGATACAGCAGAGAATGAATATGAACATATTCAGGATTTGGGGTCTAATAACAGAAAAACTTACATCAAAAAAAAAAAAAACTCACATAGAAGCATAGAATTTTTAGAGCTGGAAGTTAAAGGAGATACTACAGTCCAGTCTCCTCATTTCATAGACAAGGAAATTGAAGTCTGGAAAGTTAAGAACCCTGTCCAATGGGAAAATTTAACTCAAAGCGAGTCTGTACCAGAGCTCAGGCCTTTTTACTCCCAGTTCAGAGCTATATTCTCTTCATCAAAATTGAATCATTTGTAATGGTTACCAAAGGAGAAAGGTGGGGGGGAAGGATAAATTAGGAGTTTGGGATTAATGTATACACACTACTATACATAAACTAGATAATCAACAAGGACCTACTGTATAGCACAGAGGACTGTACTCAATATTCTGTAATAATATATATATGGGAAAAGAATCTGAAAAAGAATTGATATATGTATATGTATAACTGAATCACTTTGCTGTACATCTGAAACTAACACAACATTGTAAATCAACTATACTCCAGTATAAAATAAAAGTTAAATTAAAAAATAAATAAAATTACATTATAGATGAAAAAATAAAATTTTCAAATATCAAAAAAAATTGGAAAAAAAAAAAACCCAAACACCCAAGCAATCCAATTAAAAAATGGGCAGAGGATCTGAATAGACATTTTTCTACAGAAGACATAAAGATGGCTAATAGGTACAGGAAAAGACTCTCAACATGACTAATTATCAGAGAAATGCAAATCAAAATCACAATGAGCTCTCACCTCACACCTGTTAAAACAGCTGCTATCTGAAATACAAGAAATAACAAGTATTGGCAAGGATGTAGAGAAAAAGTAACCCTTGTGCACTGTGGTAGGAATGTAAACTGGTGCAGCCACTATGGAAAACAGTATGGAGCTTCCTCAAAATGTTAAAAATAGAACTACCATATGATCTAGCAATTCTACTTCTGGGTATTTATCCAAAGAAAACAAAAACACTAACTCAAAAAGATTTATGCATACCCACCTTAATTACAGCATTATTTACATACAGTCACCAAGATATGGAAACAACCTAAGTGTCCATTGGTGGATGAATGGGTAAAGAAGTTGTGGTGTGTATGTGTGTGTGCATGCGTGTGCACACACACACAATGGAATGTTATTCAGCCATAAAAAAGAATGACATCCTGCCACTTGCAACAACATAGATGGACCTTGAAGGTATTATGCTAAGTGAAGTAAGTCAGATGGAGAAAGACAAATACCATATGATCTCACTTGTATGTGGAACCTAAAAATAAGAAGAAAAAAGAAAAAGAAGCTCATAGATAAAACAGATTGATGGTTGCCAGAGGCAGGGGTTGGGGTAGGCAAAATGGGTGAAAGGAGTCAAAAGGTACAAACTTCCAGTTATAAGTCATGGGGATGTCATATATAGCATGGTGACTATAGTTAATAATACTGTACAGATCTTCCACAACTTATAATGGAGATTCATCCTGATAAACCCAATGTAAGTTGAAAATATCGTAAGATGAAAATGTGTTTAATACGCCTAACCTACAGAACATCAAATCTTAACCCAGCCTACTTCTAACACAAAGACTATTTTATAATGAAATGTTGACTATCTCATGTAATTTATTGAATACTGTACTGAAAATGAAGAACAAAATGATCGAATGGGAACAGAATGGTTGTATGGGTACTGAATGGTTTTAAGTGTACCAGTTGTTTACCCTCGTAATCACGGAGCTGACTTTGTGCTATGGCTTGCTGTCACTGCGCAGCATCACAAGAGAGTATTGTACCACAGCTCTATACTCTACCCTGGGAAAAGACTAGAGTTCAAAGTACAGTTTCTACTGAATGCACATCACTTTTACACCATTGTAAAGTTGAACCATAGTAAGTAGAGGACCACGTGTACTGCATATTTGAAAGCTGCTAAGACAGCAACTCTTAAAAGTTCTCATAGCAAGAAAAAATTTCTGTAACTATATATTGTGATGGATGTTAACTAGACTTGTTGTGGGAATCTACTATAACGTTGTATGTCAATCATACTTCAAAAAAAGTCTAATTAAAAGATGGGCCAAAGACTTCGACACCTCATCAGAGAAAATGTACAGGTGGCAAATGAGCATAGAAAAAGATTCTTCACATCATATGTCATTAGGAAATGCAAATTAAAACAGCAATGAGATATTACTACACACCTGTTAGAATGGCCAAAATCCAGAACACTAACAACATCAAATGCTCTTGAGAATGTAGAGCAATAGGAGCTCTCATTCATTGCTGGTGGAAATGCAAAATGATAGAGCAACTTTGGAAGAGAGTTTGGCTCTTTCTTACAAAATTAAACATATTCTTACTGTACAATCCAGCAATCATTCTCCTTGGTATTTACTCAAAGGAATTAAAAACTCAAAGCAAAATACCTGCACACAGTTGTTTATAACAGCTTTATTCATCACTGCCAAAACTTGAAAGCAACCAATATGTCCATCAGAAGGTGGATGGATAAATAAACTCTAGTACATCCAGATCATGAAATATTACTCAATGCAAAAAAAAAAAAAAAAAAAAGAGCTACCAAACCATGATAAAACACAGAGGAATCTTAAATGCATAATACTAAGTGAAAGAAGCCAATATGAAAAGGGTTATATGTTATATGATTCCAACTATAAGACATTCTTTAAAAGGCAAAACTGTGGAGACAGTAAAAAGGTCAGTGGTTGTCAGGAATTTTGGAGGGTGGATGGGGAAGAATGAATAGGCAGAGTGCAAAAGACATTAGAGCAGTGAAAATACTCTGTATGATACTATAATGATGGATACATGCCATTATACATTTGTCCAAATTCAGAGAATGTACAACAGGGAGAATGAACTGCAACTATGACTTTAGGTTCATCAATTACAACAAAAATTGTAACAAATGTACCACTCTTTGAGAGTCCGCCTGCCAATGCAGGGGACGCGGGTTCGTGCCTCAGTCCGTGAAGATCCCACATGCCGCGGAGTGGCGGGGCCCGTGAGCCATGGCCGCTGAGCTTGCGCGTCCGGAGCCTGTGCTCCGCAATGGGAGAGGCCACAGCAGTGAGAGGCCCGCGTACTGCAAAAAAAAAAAAAAAAGTACCACTCTGATGGGGGGATGCTGACCGCGGGGATGCTTTGTAAGCTTGGGGGACAGGGAAATCCCTGTACTTTCCTCTCAATTTTTCTCTGAACCTTAAACTGCTCTAAAAAAACAAATTCTTAAAAACTGCATTTGGGTGAATAGTAATAAAATTATTTGCAGCAAATCAGAACTATAAATAAAAAATAAAACCCAAGATGTTTTCAGAAGACAAGTTGTTAATGAGTTTCAAAGTAATGGTAAAGAAAAATATGAACTAGATGAAAAAGGAAAATTAATGACAGAAAGGATGTGAGAGGAAAAAAAATAGTAATCAGCATTAAATGTAGCACATTATGAAGTCAACACTTCACAATCAAATTTGCCTGATTTGTTGACTTGTGTGATAGAACTTAAAATTTTTGAAATGAAAGAAAGAAGTGAGAATTCAGGAAGTCAGGAATAAGGATCATAACACTAAAGCAAATGCCTGGGAGAGACAAATCTCTAAGCTACATTAAGTGTATCCTATTTAATTGTTCCAACCACACCGTATAACAATTTATTTTATTGGTGGAGACTTTGTACAAGTGTATATAGTACACTCTTTTGGTATCAATGGCCTCTCTGGAATCATTAAGTATATGTAGTGACCAAGACATTATAATGTCTATTAGGACAAATTCATTCATCACTTGTCCCAAATAAGGGAGCACAAATTCATCGTTCTTTCCTAGATTTCTTTCCTTTATTACTCTGCATGCACTTCTTGGGGAGTCATCTACTCCCAAGGCTTTGTTCACTATGTATGTGATATGAAACTACCCCAGACCTCTCTCCTGGAATTCGTAAATATATATCCAGCTGCTTACTGAACATCTCTTTCTATCTCCCAAATATTTAAACCCAATACTCCCTAATCCAGTACCCCTTACTTCTCCTCTCTACCTTCTTGTTCTTCAGTGTTATCCATTTGAGTACATGGAACCACCATCATCTAACTGTTCAAATTAGAAATGTGAATGTTTTTCTTGACCGCTCCCTCCGCCTTATAATCAAGTCTAATAAACTATAAATTCTTATGTATTCCTCACCCTACATGTGTCTCAAACAACAAACAACAATTTTTCCCTCCACTCTCACTATCATTTCCCCTTTTCATGTTAACAACTTACTTAAAACACTTGAAAATCCTCCTTGAAAATTCTAGTTTTCTTCCTATATTCCCCCCCATTCTTTTTTTTTTCTTTTCCTCCCCTTTATTTTGCCCCCAAAAGAATCTTTCTAAAACAACAATCTGATCTTTTCAGTCACCTGTATAAAACCCAGCCATGGCTATCCATTTACCTTAGTATAAAGCATATAGTTTTTATGTTCATTTTTTAAAATTTCACATAATCATAGATTCACATACAGTTATAAGAAATAACACATTCAGTTATCCCCAATAGCAACTTACTGTATAATTATAGCATGCCATCACAATCAGGAAATTGATACTATCCACCGACCTTATAATTTTTTATTATAATTTTTTATCAAACCCTCATGATGTGGCCTCTGCTTAACACCTCCATCACTATCTTCTACTTAGCCAACTCTCAAACATTTACTTGACTATGACAAGTAATAATTACACCCTACATTTGTAGATTGTTTTACAACTTTCATAATGCTTTCACATCTGAGATCTTATTAGTTTCTTGAAGGTACCCCATTACATAAGAAAAGTATATATCATCAAAGTCATCATTTCGCAGATGAGCAAAGTATGGAAAATACATTGTTCAATTTGGGATGACAAACCAAATCAATGGCACTGGGGTGAAGTGGTAAAACATAGAGAATTGAATGTTTATTCTGTACCTAGACCTGTACGTGTGTTGTATCATCTAATCTGCAAAACTACCCTATGAAAGGACCACGCTGTGATATGAATTGTATCATCTCATTGGCAAAACCACTCATTGTATAGATGAGGCTCACTGAGATTAAATAGTTTGCAAAGATCACAAACTGATAGATTTTACCTTTGCCACCATCTGCTTTTCAAACTCCATGAAAGCTTTAGCTCACTTATGAATCACTTGCAGAAGTTTGGAATTATTCCTTGCAAGTTTCTGTAAGAAGTTAATTCTCATTACATAAATACTCTTTTTTTTTTAACATCTAAGAAAGTAATTAAGAACCTGAAATTTGAAGAAGTTTGTTGTTTTAGGAGCCCACTTGTCTTGCCCTGGTCATTTAGAGTAAATATAAGTGCTTATGACCAGTTTCATGTTAAGACCTCATTTTCACTCTCATGGAGAGACGATGATCCTAAAGTTCCCATTTGCTTAGTAAGAAATGGTTTTAAGAAGGCAAGGATACAACAAAGCATCAATTTAAAAGGTATGTCAAGATGTAAGTTGTGGATTCTTTCCCTCTAAATGCAGTTTCACTTTCACAAATTCCTACAGAGTTGTAAAACTGCTTACTTCTGTTGGAAACTGTTGCCTTTTGTGCAGGCGGCAGATGGCATTTACTTGGCACAGCACAGAGTGGATTTGCAGAACTAGCAAAGAGGGGAGGAAACAGAGGAGGAGAGAGAACATGTTTTCCCATGACACTTCCTTCAGCAGCAGCTGCTGTGGTGCGCAGGTGACTTAGCATGGAGCATCCATCACCAGGTGAAAGGAGTGCAGGTCTCTAGGGACCCCATTAAAACTTAAATCACAAAAGAAAACATCCACCCCAATCCCCATCTGAATACTTTTTTTTTTTTTTTTTTTGCGGTACGCGGGCCTCTCACTGTTGTGGCCTCTCCCGTTGCGGAGCACAGGCTCCAGACGTGCAGGCTCAGCGGCCATGGCTTACGGGCCCAGCCGTTCCGCGGCATGGGGGCTCTTCCCGGACCGGGGCACGAACCCGTGTCCCCTGCATTGGCAGGCGGACTCTCAACCACTGTGCCACCAGGGAAGCCCCCATCTGAATACTTTATGGAATTCATACTTATTTGCAATGAGATAAAGGTCAGTTCTACCTGCCACCCAGTGCTGAAGTGGGAATTATGTATCACCACCTCTGAAAACAGTAATGCTAATTTCTCCTATTTTGTACCATATTTCATTGTTTGAAACAAGCTTGACCTGTAACAGCCACAAACTGGAAACTCTAGGATTACATCTTGGTTCCAGACAGGTTTTGTTTGCTCCAGATACAATTTGAAAAATAATTGGTGAGTTATCAGTATTTAAAAATGAGGCTTCATAGAAACATCTGGAAAAAAATCACAAAGCTCAGTCCCCCATTACTGTCAAGCACCAGTATGCCAGAGCTGATTACTCTCTGGAGAGTGTCTCATTTGCTTTTTTCCCTCATGTGTTCAGACCAATTTTTAATCTTAAGTCAGAGAATATGTGATCACTTATAAACTATTGTAATTACAAAAGAACATGTTGGGCTGGACTAAGTTCATTTCTGTTCTGGAGAACACTGAAGCATTACTAGACTTCGGTAAGGAATTCTGTGTTTGTTTTCTAGAACTGAAAGTGACATTAGATATCCAGTGACTTGTAAAATGTGGCCCATAGAATCCTTGGTATTGATGGAAGTGAGTCTATCATTCTACCTAAACCCCTTTTCCAATCAAAATAATTCCAACTATGTAAGTGTTTTTTATGTGGCAAGGATCACGTATCTTAAAGCTTTTACTCTTGGAAAAAAGAAAATAATTTCAAGGACTGTTTTAAACATAATCAACTTGCTTTGTGAGAGGAGGAAACACAAGCCAAAAGGTAAAGACATTTGCCCTAGAGGGATTGGATTCTTTCCTATAGCCAGGAATCGAGAACCAAGATCTTTTTACATATATTTAGATCAAATTTTCTGAGGCTATATCCTCCAGCCGGATTTTAGGAGCTTGGGCTGATGGGTTAATTGTTCTCATTTGGAAGTGTGAAGTCTAAATTACATTGCTATTCCCCAGACTCATTCAGGAGTATCAACATTTAGGGAATAAACAAGTTTGTGAAACCATAGCTCACCCCACACCCCAAGCACACACATGCACAAACATGTCTCCACTGAACATTCTTCTTCTACTCCCTCCATGATGGCTACTAAATGTTTCCTTACTAATTAAAGACTGCTGAAAGTTTTCCCCATAACATAGCCTTTCAGCCTTCCTTCACACCTGCAGCCCCACTACCATTAAAACATAGTGGCCCCAATTGTTTTTCCCAAGTACCCTGCTGGGAGGCAATGTAGTGAAAAGATGTGTTTGGACTTACAATGACTAATGTTTAGATTAATCTACTAGCAGTGCAATTTAAGCACATTACTTAAGCTCACTGAGCCTCAGTTTCTTCATAATTAAAGTGGAAATAATACTATCTACTTTGTATATAAATCCTTAGAATCAAAGATAATTTGAAAGTACCTAACATGCTGTCTGACAAATAAAGGTGAATAAATATCATCCCCCGCCCCCCGCTTCTCTCTGAGTGATCAGCTAATCCATTTGAAATATCCTTCTCAAATGGCATTTGAATTTTAGTAGTGGCCATTAATGCCTTAAGTCATGGGACTAAGTGTATGAGAATTTTAATTACTGCCAAAGAATTAGATGAGGGAAGTTTAAAAAGCGTCTTGATTTCTCTGCAATTGTACCTGAGCAGGGCCTTAACTTCAACTATTTAGCAACATCTGCAAAATAGTACCTTCTCTCCCACAGAATAATATCAGACTATTTGCATCTCGCCATAACTGCATATGTAGGGCATACTCAAAATAATTTCCAAACATACTGTTGGATTCTTTCCTTTTCCTCATATACAATTACTTTTAGAAAGCAAGTAGAGCCACGTAGGTAGCTTAAAGAAGCAGTTGATATTTGGAAACAGTGTTTTTTTTCCCAAGATCAATTCAACCCAACTCTAAGAAGAATCTTAAAACTCTTTGGTGACTTCCTCTGTCTCTTTTCCTGTAGAGTTGATCTGGAGGAGCCCTAGTATTAGGGTTGCTAAAAAGACATGTGTCCTAGGGAGTAAATGTGAACTAAATAAAAACACAGCAACAGGGAACCAGGCTTCATTTGTGCTCCTTTGAACTCTAAAAATAACACCCAGCATAGCTAAGAATCCCTGGCTGTTGATTACAATGCATAAAATAAAAGGCACAGGCCAAATGAAAAGCATCTCATTCCCAGGGACATACTTCTCATGGCTTTGCAATCTGAACAGCTACCAAATGCAGGGCTTCCTACTTTTCTTTTTTCTCTCTGTCTTCCAGGGGTAACCGAGTGCTCTAGATACAACCTCAGTTGGCCTTCTCTGGTTTAACAGGGCCATCTGCTGTGGCTTCTAAGACTATCTCTGGGATCTCTGTTCTCTTCCCTGAGCAAAGCAGGGGTCCTTCACTCTGTCTTGCATCAGTTGCATGCTGTTTCAATATATGTTCATTTCACTTTAAAGAATTTTTTTTTCCTAAAAGAAAGAATTTTTTTAAAAAAATTCTTTGAAGGCATTTGTGTATAACTTTTCTATTGACAATGTGGAATGAAATCGTTTTATAAAAAAGCAAAAAAAAAAAGAGATATTCAGTGTCTAAACAAGAACTCCTCTTTATATTTGTGAATAAAGCAGGATATATAAGAACACATTTAGCTCAGAATGGAATTTGTATGCATTAAGGAAATGGGTTTATTATGTGCTCATCTCCTTAGCAAACACATTGTGCTGTCAGAATGAATACTGTAGCTATCAGCGTCTGACTTCCACTGCTGGAATCAGTATTTTCAAATCATCAGTTTCACTGCATGTTATTTTGACTGAGCTTTGCTTAATCTCGCTTTCCTTCCTAAATCATAGATATTGTCGAAGTTATCATGGGGCATTCTACAGAGGGTACCTGTAGTTATTCTTTTCATGTTCTATAAAATTTTGAATACGTGCAAATTATAGAGGGCAAGAACTCACTTTTTCATGAATTTAAACCTGAAGATTGTTGTAGTGTTTATTGTCTATACATGTTGCTCTGGCATAAGGAGAGTTATAGAATTATAGATAACACTTCTTAAGGGTTTACTGTAGTCCAGACATTGTTCCAGCTTTGCATGAATTAACTCATTGTGTCTTTTGCTTTCATACTATTTTTAAATGATCACAGTTATGAAGACAGAAGCCACGGTAGGACATATGCCAGACTCGGATCACTTCAAAAGCTCTAGATTAATTTTGGTTTTATTTTTTATAACCTCTGGGTAGTCAGAGGTTATCATCCCTTCTCTGTGTCACTTAAAAGACTGGCTTATGTTTATTCTTTTTGTGATAGGGCTCTCACTATGATCAGCTGGTTCTCATTAATATGTTCATATTTCTGACTAAGAAATAGTTTCTCTAGTATCTGCTTTCCATGAAGATTTACTTACATGGAGAGATTGTGGCTGGCAGGCTTGTCCAGACAGAACTTCACACATCAGGCCCCTGTCCAGACAGAACAAGGATGGTGTGACTTCATCCCCAGGAGAGAGGAACATGCTCCATGAATTGAGAAAATTAAGTCCATGTGGTATTGGGGAAATGGGGGAACTGCCGAATCCCTCTCAAAGTCAGAGAACTACTCTGTAATGAGTGTAAAACATTCCCTGTGTTTTGATTCACAGGTAATTTATAATTATAAATATTTTAAGGTTTATATAACATTCTCTTTAGCTATTTGGCCAAATTGGTGCTTCCTCGTTTCAACCATGAGACTTCAGATTGTCCTATCAATTGGTGGCAAACTATCTAAATTGCAGATTCAGTGTTTTGAAGAGAAATGGAATGCTTTTGGTTTCAATGGATAAACCTGAATTTACATGTTGAGAGCAACTTCTGTTTTTATAGGAAGAGATAAAATGTAGAAATAGAGAAGCAGAAGGTAGCACTTAGGAGGAGAATTTGAAGTTTCCCATTACTGTGCTTTTACTTTGTTACCCTTATTCCTCTGATTGAAATTTAATATGCCATAGTCGTGGCTGGAGATAGACAATTTCCAAACCTTCTTCCAAACAGTTTTTGAAATGTACACTTTCTAGAAGGGAAAAATAACCCATTATCTTCCATCTGCTCTTCCATGTGCTTGGAAGTGTTTGTTTGTTCTTTTGGAGAAATTACAATTAATGGCTAGATGAATTGTTTACATTTTACATAGATAGAATCAGACAATTAGAGACAAAGTCATTTGACAAGGAGAAACACTTAAGCAAGAGGAGAAAAGACTGCCCCAGTAAAAATGCCAGAGTGTTAAGAGGCTAAAACTTAAGCCTTCCGATTTCCATTCTGCTGAGAATTCCATAGAAGACGAACGTAGAATTTCACATACACAAATGCAAGAGCAAAAGCAAAGGACAGAAAATTGGTCTCTTGTGGTATGAAAGTCAGGGCTCTAGTCAGTGGTGTTGTTTTAACTGATTCATAAAAATTTCCCACCCTTTGCAGCTGTTTTAGTAACTCAGACGACCAGGTGGATGATATTAAGAAATAAATGCTGTTTGCTTTGCCTACCTTTAGGGATAGACTGGAGGTGATAAAAGTATAAAACTAACTGGTAGAAATCTATCGCAGTGACCTTTAAAAAGAGAAACCAAGTAACTGTGGGGTTTTTTTTTTTTCAGTCACAAATTCATCCTCAAATACACTGTTTTATTTTTCATGAGATTCAGATCACAGTTAAATCTCTCTCTTTAGTGGATTGCCTATTTTGTCATTATTTATCATTCCTTATCACTGTTTAAGTATGCCTGCAGAACAGATCGTATCACAAATAAAAAGGGTATGCAATTATTAGTGTTTTCCTTCTACAGTTGATTTGTTTGTTCTTCTCAGCAAAAAAAAAAGAGAGTTTTACATAAAATACCTTGTTTTAGAAGCTTTTGAGTCTATCTGATAAATATTGTAAATCGTAAACCATCATGATTCCATTTTCTAGCATTTAATTTAATATTTATTCATAAATTATGACTGTAATGCATGATGACATATCACAGCCAGGAATGGGAACATAAGGCTTTGGCTTTCTCATTGCATTTTGTTCTTCATTTATTTAGCGGGGCTGCTCTTCAAATTCTAAATGTTGTGGATAAGGAAGACAAGGAATGACTAAGTTTAAATCTAATTAAAATGGAAATATGGGAGTTCCATTATCTTTTCTAACTCCATCATTACCGATTTTTTAACTCAGCTACTTTAGCAGGGGTAAAGAGCTGATTTCAAATCTGTCAAGTGCCATACTGTCTTAAGAAAAGATGCATCTGGCGTCTCTCTGAGTAGAGGCAGACCCTGAAGGAGCTGATGGCTAAAGGCTGGCTGTACATGGCACCTCATCTGGACAGCAAGTCCTTCCATGCAGGGGTATCTGGGTGGTGCATCTCCACGTCTACCACAAATATAAGAGAGAACCAGGAGAATATGGCGGAAGAGTAAGACGTGGAGATCACCTTCCTCCCCACAAATACATCAGAAATACATCTACATGTGTAACAACTCCTACAAAACACCTACTGAACACTGGCAGAAAACCTCAGACCTCCCAAAAGGCAAGAAACTCCCCACGTACCTGGGTAGGGCAAAAGAAAAAACAGAGACAAAAGGATAGAGACGAGACCTGCACCAGTGGGAGGGAGCTGTGAAGGAGGAAAGGTTTCCACACACTAGGAAGCCCCTTTGCGGGGGGAGACTGCAGGTG
The DNA here is from genome assembly GCF_949774975.1 of Lagenorhynchus albirostris. Taxonomy (NCBI): domain Eukaryota; kingdom Metazoa; phylum Chordata; class Mammalia; order Artiodactyla; family Delphinidae; genus Lagenorhynchus; species Lagenorhynchus albirostris. The sequence continues at coordinate 21,077,454 of NC_083103.1, read as the reverse complement.
GCGGAGGGGGGAAGATTCGGAGCCGCAGAGGAGAGCGCAGCAACAGGGGTGCGGAGGGCAAAGCGGAGAGATTCCCGCACAGAGGATCGGTGCCAACCAGCACTAAACAGCCCGAGAGGCTTGTCTGCTCCCTCGCTGGGGTGGGCGGGACTGGGAGCTGAGGCTCGGGCTTCGGTCGCAGCGCAGGGAGAGGACTGGGGTTGGCGGCGTGAACACAGCCTGCAGGGGGTTAGTGTGCCACAGCTGGCTGGGAGGGAGTCCGGGGAAAAGTCTGGAGCTGCCAAAAAGGCAAGAGACAATTGTTTCAGGGTGCGTGAGGAGAGGGGATACAGAGCACTGCCTAAACGAGCTCTGGAGACAGGCACAAGCCGCGGCTATCAGCGCGGACCCGAGAGATGGGCCTGAGACGCTAAGGCTGCTGCTGCTGCCACCAAGAAGCCTGTGTGCGAGCACAGGTCACTATCCACACCTCCCCTCCTGGAAGCCTGTGTAGCCCGCCACTGCCAGGGTCCCGTGATGCAGGGGCAACTTCCCCAGGAGAACGCACGGCGCCCTCAGGTTGGTGCAACGTCATGCCGGCGTTTGTCGCCGCAGGCTCGCCCCACATCCGCACCCCTCCCTCCCCCCAGCCTGAGTGAGCCAGAGCCCCGGAATCAGCTGCTCCTTTAACCCCATCCTGTCTGAGTGAAGAACAGACGCCTTCAGGCAACCTACATGCAGAGGCGGGGCCAGATCCAAAGCTGAGCCCCTGGGAGCTGTGAGAACAAAGAAGAGAAAGGGAAATCTCTCCCAGCAGCCTCAGAAAGAGCGGATTAAATCTCCACAATCAACTTGATGTACCCTGCATCTGTGGAATACCTGAATAGACAACGAATCATCCCAAATTGAGGAGGTGGACTTTGGGAGCAAAGATATATACATTTTTTCCCCTTTTTCTCTTTTTCTGAGTGTGTATGTGTATGCTTCTGTATGTAATTTTGTCTGCATAGCTTTGCTTTCACCATTTTTCCTAGGATTCTGTCTGTCAGTTTTTTTTTCTTTCTTTTTTTTACTTTTTAAAATTTTTTCATAATAATTATTTTTTACTTTAATAACTTTATTTTATCTTACTTTATTTTATTTTATTTTATGCTCTTTCTTTCTTTCTTTCTATATTTTCTCCCTTTTATTCTGAGCCATGTGGATGAAAGGCTCTTGGTTCTCCAGCCAGGTGTCAGTGCTGTGCCTCTGAGGTGGGAGAGCCAACTTCAGGACACTGGTCCACAAGAGACCTCTCAGCTCCATGTAATATCAAACGGAGAAAAACTCCCAGAGATCTTCATCTCAACACCAAGACCCAGCTTCACTCAACGACCAGCAAGCTACAGTGCTGGACACCATATGCCAAACAATTAGCAAAACACGAACAGAGCCCCATCCATTAGCAGAGAGGCTGCCTAAAATCATAATAAGGCCACTGACACCCCAAAACACACCACCAGATGTGGACCTGCCCACCAGAAAGACAAGATCCAGCCTCATCCACCAGAACACAGGCACTAGTCCCCTCCACCAGGAAGCCTACACAACCCACTGAACCAACCTTAGCCACTGGGGAAAGACACCAAAAACAACGGCAATTACGAACCTGCAGCCTGCAAAAAGAAGACCCCAAACACAGTAAGATAAGCAAAATGAGAAGACAGAAAAACACACAGCAGATGAAGGAGCAAGATAAAAACCCACCAGACCTAACAAATGAAGAGGAAATAGGCAGTCTACCTGAAAAAGAATTCAGAGTAATGATAGTAAAGATGATCCAAAATCTTGGAAATAGAATAGACAAAATGCAAGAAACATTTAACAAGGACCTAGAAGAACTAAAGATGAAACAAACAACAATGAACAACACAATAAATGAAATTATAAATACTCTAGATGGGATCAATAGCAAAATAACTGAGGCAGAAGAATGGATAAGTGACCTGGAAGATAAAATAGTGGAAATAACTACCGCAGAGCAGAAAAAAGAAAAAAGAATGAAAAGACTTCAGGACAGTCTCAGAGACCTCTGGGACAACATTAAACATACCAACATTCGAATTATAGGGGTCCCAGAAGAAGAAGAGAAAAAGAAAGGGTTGAGAAAATATTTGAAGAGATTATAGTTGAAAACATCCCTAATATGGGAAAGGAAATAGTCAATCAAGTTTTAGCCACAGCAATCAGAGAAGAAAAGGAAATAAAAGGAATCCAAATCGGAAAAGAAGTAAAGCTGTCACTGTTTGCAGATGACATGATTCTATACATAGAGAATCCTAAAGATGCTATCAGAAAACTACTAGAGCTAATCAATGAACTTGGTAAAGTAGCAGAATACAAAATTAATGCACAGAAATCTCTTGTATTCCTTTACACTAATGATGAAAAATCTGAAAGTGAAATTAAGAAAACACCCCCATTTACCATTGCAAAAAAAAGAATAAAATATCTAGGAATAAACCTACCTAAGGAGACAAAAGACCTGTATGCAGAAAATTATAAGACACTGATGAAAGAAATTAAAGATGATACAAATAGATGGAGAGATATACCATGTTCTTGGATTGGAAGAATCAACATTGTGAAAATGACTCTACTACCCAAAACAATCTACAGATTCAATGCAATCCCTATCAAACTACCAGTGGCATTTTTCACAGAACTAGAACAAAAAATTTCACAATTGGTAAGGAAACACAAAAGACCCCGAATAGCCAAAGCAATCTTGAGAAAGAAAAACGGAGCTGAGGAATCAGGCTCCCTGACTTCAGACTATACTACAAAGCTACAGTAATCAAGACAGTATGGTACTGGCACAAAAACAGTAATATAGATCAGTGGAACAGGATAGAAAGCCCAGAGATAAACCCACGTTCATATGGTCACCTTATCTTTGATAAGGTAGGGAAGAATATACAGTGGAGAAAAGACAGCCTCTTCAATAAGTGGTGCTGGGAAAACTGGACAGGTACATGTAAAAGTATGAAATTAGAACACTCCCTAACACCATACACAAAAGTAAACTCGAAATGGAATAAAGACCTAAATGTAAGGCCAGACACTATCAAACTCTTAGAAGAAAACATAGGCAGAACACTCTATGACATAAATCACAGCAAGATCCTTTTTGACCCACCACCTAGAGAAATGGAAATAAAAACAAAAATAAACAAATGGGACCTAATGAAACTTCAAAGCTTTTGCACAGCAAAGAAACCATAAAAAAGACCAAAAGACAACCTTCAGAATGGGAGAAGATATTTGCAAATGAAGCAACTGAAAAAGGATTAATCTCCAAAACTTACAAGCAGCTCATGCAGCTCAATGTCAAAGAAACAAACAACCCAATCCAAAAATGGGCAGAAGACCTAAATAGACATTTCTCCAAAGAAGATATACAGATTGCCAGCAAACACATGAAGGTAAATCAACATCATTAATCATTAGAGAAATGCAAATCAAAACTACAATGAGATATCATCTCACATTGGCCAGAATGGCCATCATCAAAAAATCTACAAACAATAAATGCTGGAGAGGGTGTGGAGAAAAGGGAACCCTCTTGCACTGTTGGTGGGAATGTAAATTGATACAGCCACTATGGAGAACAGTATGGAGGTTCCTTAAAAAACTAAAAATAGAATTACCATACAACCCAGCAATCCCACTACTGGGCATATTCCCTGAGAAAACCATAATTTAAAAGAGTCATGTACCAAAATGTTCATTGCAGCACTATTTACAATAGCCATGACATGGAAGCAACCTACGTGTCCATCAACAGAAGAATGGATAAAGAAGATGTGGCACATATATACAATGGAATATTACTCAGCCATAAAAAGAAACGAAATTCAGTTATTTGTAGTGAGTTGGATGGACCTAAAGCCTGTCATACAGAGTGAAGTAAGTCAGAAAGAGAAAAACAAATACCATATGCTAACACATATATTTGGAATCTAAGAAAAAAAAAAAGGGTCATGAAGAACCTAGGGGTAAGACTGGAATAAAGACGCAGACCTACTAGAGAATGGACTTGAGGATATGGGGAGGGGGAATGGTAAGCTGTGACAAAGTGAGAGATTGGCATGGACATATATACACTACCAAATGTAAAATAGATAGCTAGTGGGAAGCAGCTGCATAGCACAGGGAGATCAGCTCGGTGGTTTGTGACCACCTAGAGGGGTTGGATAGGGAGGGTGAGAGGGAGGGAGATGCAAGAGGGAAGAAATATGGGAACATATGTATATGTATAACTGATTCACTTTGTTATAAAGCAGAAACCAACACACCATTGTAAAGCAATTATACTCCAATAAAGATGTTAAAAAAAAAGAAATGATGCATCTAAATTTATACATGAACATTTTTTATTCCATAATCTTGAATAAATTTGGAAGGTGAAAACACTAGTATTTATTATGCTGTTATCATCTTTATAATTTTAATATTAAGTTTTATTCACTAAATACTTTGATAAAGGATTTGATTGGTTTGGGAATAGCGTGCAACCCACTTGTGTAAAAGTTTTAAAGCTGATGAAAGTTACTATCCCTTTAATATTGTAAAGGGTTGTTCATCAAGTTTCATGTGCAGTTTTTATTGTCTGGGTGATTACTGTTTAATTAATGTAGTCTCATCATCTCAAGATCAAGCCACGGATCTGTATGGAGGAAGGACCTGAAAGATGTCATCACAACCTTGCTATTTACCTGAGGAAGAAGAGCGTTCCTCAAGTAGAAAATTAGAACTGAGTAAAGTAACAGCCACAATGTAGGGCTGGCATAGGTACAAACAGGGCACATAGAGATACAGTTTTATGGGTTTTAATTTATTTATTTTTTTCTTATAACGTGTTAATATGAAGATTTCAAAAGTTTCTAGGTAAATAGTCTGGAAATTAATAAAAGAATCATAAGGACATGCTGGAAATGAAGGTCCTTGAAATCTCCAACTCTTCCTGATGTTCACAGTTAAGAAAATTGATCAGAGAGCATGAGGATAATCAATATCATCAGAATCAAGGAATATTGGTGAAAAACAAGGAAATATAATGAAATATATTCATTTAATCAACCATCCAGGTGGAAAAATATATATATATTTATGTAGATTATTATATATACATATATATAATACATACATATGTATGTATGTAGAGAGAGAGAGAGAAAAAGAGAAGAGGAGAGAGAGAGAAAGAAATGAAGCACATATAAAGAAAAAAGTGGAGAGGATAACTCCTATCAACCTCCATAGAGAATGGGCGCTCATATAGCATCCTTAGTTCCTCAGAGCATTCTAGCAACTGGTACTCATCTGGGTGACCAAGCTTTATCAAGCTTTATCTGCTCTGGGTTCCAAAAGATGATTCTATACCTGTTCATATTCCAGCTTATACTAGATCAAGGGAATGTAAACAGAATATTAAATAATCCAAGTAGAATTAATATTTTATTTAATTAAAATAAAAAGTACTCACAGTATGGTTTTCTGGATATAATAACATTCTATAGTTTTCTAATATGTTACTATTAGGGGAGGCTTTGTAAAAGGTATGTAGGAACCTGTGTTGTTTTTTCATTTTCCTGTGTAGAAAATGACCTAGCTTTCAGATACTGGTTTCGAATACTATTCTCCAATAAGAGAGTCCAGGACTCCTTAGATAAATGGCTGATTCTAGGACTGAGACACGAAATATACAAGATGAGCTGCAGCATCTTACAGTTCTAGAAAGTAGAAAAGTGTTAAAAAATAAAAGCTTTACAATGATAGGGATATGCTAAAGGGACCCAGAAGACAATGAAAGAACTCCCAGTGCCCCAAACTGGGAAAAATTGAAGAACAAGATAAACAGTATTGCATTCTAACACAAAGTGTAAAATAAGTATCCATGAGTCCATACTTGTAAAGAAATGATTGGATAATTAAGTAGGGGAGAATATCTCCTATGCCAAAGAAATCCAAATAATCTACATAGATACTTTGCCCTCAATGGGATGGAGCATAAATCCTCACTCCTCAAGCGTGAGCTGCTCCTGTGGATTTCCTTCCAAAGAGTATGGTATGAAAAGGTGAGAAAAAGGGTCACTCTACAGTAGAGCATCCTGACAATACTACCTTAGCCAGGTGATCACTGTTAACATCAAGAGTTATAAGTTATGTTACAGTGTGTACCATTGATCCGATGTGATGAAAATGCCACTACACTGCTGTGGTCTTCCTTCAAAAATCCCATAACCCCAGTTCACTCATGAGAGAAATATCAGATAAATCCGAATTGAAAGACATACTACAAAATATATGACCAATAATCTTCAAAACTGTCAAGATCATCAGAAACAAGGAAAGTCTGAGACATTATCACAGCCAAGAGGGGCCTAAGGTGACAGGATGACTAAATGTAATGTACCCTGGGTGGATCCTGGAAGATAAAAGGGACATTAGATAAAAACTAAGAGAATATGAGTATAGATTTTCCTTTATAATAATGTAATAATATTAGTTCCTTAATGGTGATAAATGTACCACACTGGTGTAAGACATTAATTATTAGAAAAACTGGGTGCATATCTCTGTACTATCTTCACAATTTTTCTGTAAATTTACAACTGTTCAAAAATTAGAAGTTTACTAAAAAAATATAAAAAACTATACTGACAGTAGTTATCACCCAGATTATTTAGTAAGTTAATTTTATAACCCTCTTTGTTAAATAAACCAAACCATCTCCATTTAGACTTTACACATACGCACACTATTTTGTTAAAAATTTGTTTGAGTACAACCTTGACTATTATTGTAATCAGTCTGCTTTGGGTCAATATGCCGTTTTCATTTTTATAACTTTACCATACATTTTACTGGGATCCTCTGGGTTTTCTAATTTTCTAAATGTATCATCTACAAATAATGGAACTATCCTGAAGAGTTCTAGTTCCTTCTCCTTTCACTTTCTCACTCCTGCCTCTCTCTGGCAAATAAAGATTCATTCTGTATGTGTCCGGCTTTTTTATGTCACTCATTAAAATGGTGCAGTTTTCTTTATGTAATCAGTGTGTATGTGTATGTATGTGAAGCTTTTTCCTGGGAATTTTATTATTCCATTGCAACAAAAAGGCTATTTGTATTTGATGATATTTTACAGCACATAAAAAGTAATAGCTTTTTGTATATTTATTTTGTCACTAAGATAGCTGAGTACCCTTAATAGATTTAAAAGTTTTCAATGCATTTTCTTTAGATTTTCAGTTTGATAATAATTATTCTACAAATAACAATGTTACTTTACAGTATTTAAATCTTTAATTTTTCCTTACCTTTATGAATTGTCCAAAACTACCCCCAGATTTGTGAAATTGCGATTACATTATGCATTCTCTTCTTTTCCTTTATATCAGTGCAGATACTATTAGTTAATTTCACTGTTAAACACAATACTTTGTTTGTTTACTTAGTTATCTGTTCAAAATACCATTTATATTAGCTTTGACATTTTTGCACCCTTATAGCACTCTTGTAGCTCCCTGCTGCTCTTTCAATACCTCCAAATGTACTTTTTTTAAAACTGTCATTCTCTGATTTTCTTTCTGTCTTTGAGCTCTATGAGAACAGAGTCTATATCACCCCAGCTCATCATAATTTTATATCAACTTAGCGTGTGATTATATTTGTTGACTGACAGCTTTAATAAAGAAAAAAATACTAAATAAGATATAATTAATTTGTTCATGTTGCTCTTGCAAAGGATTGATCTTAATTGGATTTACAGCCTGTATGTGTAGCAATTGGGTTAAAACATCCCAGAGATTGGTAATTCTATGCTGATATCCTTAGTTTTCAGTTTTGTGGCTAAGACTCTTTACAGTGTTTTCTTAGGCATTGGAAAGGAAGTTGAAAGAGGACAAATAGGTGTGTACCAACCACAGACTAAAAGAAAACTTTTATCCATGGGAAAGGGAAACATGAAAGAAAAAAAACTTTTATCCATGGGAAAGGGAAACATCCAAAAAATAGTATTTCTTTTTTCTTTTTTTTTTTTTTGCGGTACGCAGGTCTCTCACTGCTGTGGCCTCTCCCATAAATTCTTGACCTTAGTGTATATCAGATATAACAGACTTACAAATGAGTCTATATAAGTAATATAGAACAAGTTACCCGATGAGATAACATATAGGTGTGCTGTTCTGTTCTTCAAAATACTCGAACTCTTAGACACAATTTTTTCCCCAGTTTGAGTCCCTTTGTTTATTGATTCTTAAAATTTGACTTAGAATATATTGCTTATTGATCCTACAATTTCATATCTCATTGACAGTGTAATACAGACCAGGTCTAAATTAAATCATAGTGTTTTAAACTGTTACTGAACAATGACATGCCCTACATCTTTCTTCGTGACCTTTGTGCAATAATAAAATATCTTGTCTCCCTGGCATTTTTACTTTCATAGTCTTCTCTTCTTTTAGCTCTTTAGGGCACTTTTCCAGACCACCTCAAGTTTTCAAATAGAACTGCATGATTTAGGCTTAATAGCATATGACAGCAGTAGAGAAAGTCTTTCTTAAAGAATTTATGGATTTTTCAGAATGCTATCTGGGATGCCACCTCTACCCACATCACTGATTCATGAGTTCATCTTTGGCAAGACAGCCATAGAATTACTTTTCTACAGAGAACTGATAGCTTCTCGGGGAAGAAGAGGGTCAGCCTGTCACTGGGTGAATATCATACAACATAAAGCCCAAATGCTATAACACTATAAAAAGTCATCAAGTATTTTACAAAATGAGATTCTTGTTACATGGGTTCCATCAGACAGCAATTTTTACTCTGATTACCTAAGGTCCCTTCGTCTGTCTCTAAGCATTCCTCTGCCTGTAGCTTATCACTTTTCCTCTAAAGGGGATTTGATGTTCTGTCAATTTCCCCATTGTTTATGGCACTGTTTTGTGCAGATAGTATCTTAAAATAAAAAACACTCCAACCACAGAAACAATGTCAATCTGTCTTTGCCTCTTCACAGAATTTCCTAAGGTCTGTAAAACCTTCCAGCAATTGATGACATTAGAACAGAATCAGAGATCTGTGTTTGCGTCTCATACTTTTGTAAACCTATTTAAGCTCTTAAAAAAAAAAAGTTTCTCTTTTGTTTAGAACTCGAGTCTCAGGTAGCAAAAATTCTTCTGAACTTTTGTATCTCTCCACTGTTTAACTCGTGGCTCATGTCAACTGACTTGTGAAATCTAAAACATACTACTGAGAGTAATGGATTACTAACATAAAAATGGAGGGGTTTGTTATTTTCTGTATAGAATGAGAATATTTTGGCCTGTCTAGAAAGCAATTATTATAAAGGTAGAATGGATATTACTTAATGGGGACCTTCTAGTACCTTGGTACTCAATGGATCACCATGGGCTTCTTAGAAATACAGAATCTTGGATCCACCTTAGGCCCACAGATCAGTATCTGCATTTAATCAAAACCCCCATGTGATTTGAATGCAGATTAAAGTTTGAGAACGACTGTTCTAGAAACCATAGTGGCCTTTAGCTACTTTTTTGTATATAATCCTCTACACAGCATTTCAATGTAAACAAGTATTATTAATCCCATTCTAAGGATGAGAAATCTGGCTCAGAAATTTTTAATTAAAAATTTCTCAAGGTCATTCAGCAAGTAAAGTAGGATGAAATATGGGAAAGAATTTGTCAGAATTTTAACCCAGAAATGCCTGACCAAAGCCTGTGCAAGAACCTGTTCTTCATTTTGTGGTTTTTAAATACAATAACATTTGTTACATCTGATATAATTGCTCTCCACATTTTTGGATGTCTTCAAGAGATTAATCTGGGGCCTATATGACGTAACCGGGAAAACTGAGAAAGCTTCAACTTCCTCCAATGAGTAAAAAGTTTGATAAGAAAATTGCATAATGTAGAACTAATGCCACCAGGAATAAAAGCATGTTCAACAGAACATAGAACTTTCATGTCTTACAAACTTCATTTTAGGTGTGAAAATATGATTTCATGCTTTCATTCATTTGCCTCTCAAGGCAATACTAATGACAGTGTTTTTTCTAAAATACCATGGTAAGGCCTAAGTTAGACTAAATATGAATTTCAGTAATCAAATTAAAAGTTCATGGCGAGAAGTATGAAAGATTAATGCTGAGCTAGAGCATCTCCTCGTTTCTTTGTAAAGATTATAAAAATGCTTTAAAACTTGCACACTATTACTAGATGCTAGGGTGTGAAACACTGAACTCTTAAAATGAAAAAAATAACAAAATCAGAAAATAGGCAAGAAAAATCTATGCTCATGTCTAATGCAATAATTATGTTGATTGTTAAGACATGGCAGAAAACTAAAGGTTTGCTCTGCAGGTACTACTCAAAATAAGAGTGAATTATTAATACAGGGACTCTGTATTACAAATAAATGATCAGAGGTGATCTGACAAAGTATTTTAGTAAGAGATTCAGGTAGGAGCTGTAGTTTGAATGTGAAAATATTTTAATTTCCAGGACACCTTGGGGCAATTTATTAGGACAACAAAAGAACTCTTAAAAGTAAGAGATGAAAAAAAAAAAAAGTAAGAGATGCATGTTTCCCTTACCTGTAAGTTATATTTCCCATAAAGAAGCTCCAGGGCTAGACACAAAATATGCTCAGAAATAATAAGCTAAAGGGGATTCAGTACAATTTCAATGATTTTCAATTTCTTATGACAAAAAAGGATGCATTTTTAGTTCTAAACATTTGTCTTTTAGAGTCCTTGTTTATAAACTCTGGCCAAAAACTTTAATCTTTCCACAATAAAGAATGGTTTCATCTTAGCATGCCATATGTAAATAACAAGTTTTCATTTTTGATGATAAATACCAAGATGTTTTGTTCTTTGATGAGCAATCTTTATCAGTGACTTTTATTTCAAAGTCATTTATAAGAATCATTGAAGCTGGATATCAAAGAATCCATGAACTTTCTTCTAGGATGTCTGTAAGAAGAATCCTAGTATAACACTGATGACATTATATTATTTTCACATTTAATTGAATGTTAAAAAGAGACTGTTTGGGCTGAAGTCCCCAAATTAAATACAATTAAGTGTCAAAATGCCTTCTTTTAAATAGGTATGTTTGGCTATCTATTTAAACTTGTCCTCAGGGTGACTCTTGGCTTTTTGGACCTCTGACTCTTCACCCAGACTTAAACCATACACAATGGTAGGTCTCAGTATTAGGGAGACTCATGTTGAGGATTTCTTGGGAGAGAGATATTGAATGACTGACAAGTTCTCCCTTCTCTATCAGGATGGGAACAGGTAGTGTCCATCTTAAGCTAAGGAATGGGTCTTCAATATATCCCTTTTCAAAACTTGCCATGTGTTATCTGGGGTATGTAGGGGAGAGAAACAAGTATATGCCTTTTGCCTAGAACAGTCCAAAGGTGAGACTGGGACTGAACTGCATGTTCACTGATAGTCATGAGGCAAAGCAAATATTTCCTTGTTCAGAGTGAACTCTGAAAAAGGTGACCAAAGGTACATCCTCATGAAGGGACTCTCCTTAAGAGTTCGCCCTGAGGACCTCAACTGAAAGAATCTGCATGGAATGTAGGGCCAGAAACACACTTGGAGTGCGGGAATCATATGTTATGCTGACCAAAACATTTTAGGTAATTTAGTTACCAGCCTGTTTCAAAATGGTATTACAATGTTAAGTCAGTAGGAAAGATCTCTACTAGGGTACTTTGAAGACTCAGTCTTGGTGGCATCATTTAATGAGAAAAAGAGAATTATTAGACAGTAAGTATTTAAAACAAAAGGAAAGAATATCTGGTCAAAGCCACTAGACTTGAATGACAATGGACTAATGTTCGTTGATATTCATAGGGGCCCATGAGTAACTAGTTTCCTAGAATAGGCATTAATTTAAATAAAGTTCATCAGAAAATCCCTGAAGCATTGTATCATGTGCCCGTAATTTATCCCAAAAGGAGGTGGAGAATTAAATCTCTCCCAGACCAGATTTGGGCTTGGAACAATTTTTCTTCTATCCAAAGACTGTACCCTCCACACCCCCAAAAAATGTAATAAGAGAGTCCACACCAGGAATGAATAGTGACTGAAGGAGACAGGGAAGAGTAACCCAAAACTTCAACCCCTGAGAGAAAGGATCATTGGTGACCGTCTTTCAAAACCAAAGGGTGCCAACACCAGATTAACTGTATCTACCAAATCAATCTTTTTTTTTTTTTTTGCATCTTCCATCCACTCTTCCTTTGGAGGAAACACAGCCAAGGACAGCCTAGTGAGTGGGAGGGGAGGGGCAAAGGCTGAGGTGAAGTAAGGAAGCCAGTAGTGGGGAGTATAAAATCCAGGTCTTGAAATTCAGTAACCTTGTTATGCACATAAAGAGCAGAACATGAAGAATTGCTCTATTTAGAGGACCAAAATTATATAATTTTTATGAAACGTGGGGAACATGATTAATTATCATGCTTTTTTAGAAGTATTTAATTATTAATTTTTACCAGACACTTATACAGAGTGTTCTACATGCCAGGCAATTTTCTAAGCACTTTACAAATGTTCACTTATTTGATGATGAATAATCTTTACATATCAAAATCAAATTCTGAGAGACTTTTTCAGTGTACCTCTCTCATTTTAAACTTATTGGAAAGAAATTAGAATAAAAGATTACAGTAAATACTCACACATACCCATTTACCCTGCTAATGTCAGTATTTGCATTTTGCATAACCAAAAAAAAAAAAAAACATTTGCCAAACCTCTTTACCTGATGCTTTGATTTGGGTTAACAGGCAGTTTTGCAAAGACCTAGGAAAGTATAAGTTATAGTAGAAATTCACTTCTCTAAAGATTAAGGATACGCAAATAGCAGTTTGTTAAAACAAAATTATACTTGAAATGCTCATCGGTCGCTTTTTAACACTCTTCTAAAATACTGATTAAATTGATGCATGGCTGGTGGCTGATACGAGTCAAACATCTATAAATTTTATACCTGGGTGATCCTCAGGAAGATCTTGTATAAAAATAGCAGAGTTTGAAAGCAATTTGTTAAATTGTGAAAAGAGCTAAAACCTCTAAGCTCAGCCCCAAATTCATTTGGAGAAACTGAAGTAAAGAAATAACCCTTGCTCTACTCCTAAACTACTCTATTTTTAAAACGATAATGACTGATTCATGTGAATAATACACCGTCCATTCTCATCTCAAGATACACAAAATAGAACTATGTTTACCAAATTTGAAACATGTAAAATGTTAAGAATGAACTCTTTCAAAATGGCAGTTCAGTGAATGTTTTATCAATTTATTTTTAACAGCTTAATTGAGATATAATTGGCATATAATAAACTGGATGTATGTGAAATGTACAATTTGATAAGTTTTTATATAGATTTGATGTATATATGTATAAAGTCGTCAAATTATCAAATATATTTATATGTAACATCAAATATACAAAAATACATAAATATGTAATATCAAATATACATAACTTATCAAATATGTGTGGAAAATATATATTTGAAATCATTTTCAAGTCAATATAATGAACATATCCATCATCTGAAAAAGTTTCCTCCTGCCCTTTTGTAATCCTTCCCTACCACCTTCTCTACCAGGCCTCTTGTACCTACCTAGGCAAATGCTTTCTGTCACTATAGATTAGATTGTATTATACTAGAAAATTATACAAATAAAATCATAGAGTGTATACTCTGATTCTTGCACTCATTATTATTTTAAGATTCATCCATATTTTCCTGGGTATCAACATGCTCTGCCTGTTCATTCCTTCTTGCTGCTGACCAGTATTGTATCGAATGGATACACCAGAATTATTTTACTGACTTGTGATGGGCATTTGGGTTATATCCAGGTGTTAACTATTACAAATAAAGCTGCCAGGAGTATTTGTATGCTAACTAGTCTTTGTATAAATATATTCATTTATTTTTCATGTGCAAATATCTAGGTATCATATGGTCAGCATATGTTTAAATTTTTTGACTTTTTATTTTGAAATAGTAATTTTAGTTATTCAAACAAGATTTACAACGATAGTGCAAAGAATTCCTGTACTCTCATAACCCAGTGTTCCCTAATAGCAACATGTTATATAATTTATGCTTAACTTTTTGTTTTTCTTTTTAAATAGACTTCATTTTTAAGAATAGTTTTAGGTTCACAGCAAAATTGAGGCCAAAGTACAGAGATATTCCATGAACTTCCTGTCCCCACATATGCATAGTCTCCCCAGCTATCGACATCCATCACCAATATGGTAGTTTTGTCATAGTCGATGAACTTACATTGATATACCATTATAACCCAAAGTCCATAGTTTACATTAGGGTTCACACTTGGTGTTATACATTGTACATGTTTGGACAGATGTATAACAACATGAACCCACCATTATGGTATCATACATGAGAGTTTCATTGCCCTAAAAATCCTCTGTGTTCTCCTATTCATCCTTCCTTCCCCTCTAACCCCTGATCTTTTTACTGTCTCCATGGTTTTGCCTTTCTGGAACGTCATATATTTGTAATCATACAGTATGAAGCCTTTTCAGATTGGCTTCTTTCACTTAGTAACATGCATTTAAGATTTCACCATGTATTTTCGAGGCTTATTACCTTATTTCTTTCTAGCAGTGAATAATATTCTATTGTCTCAATGTATTACCATCTATTTATCCTTTCACCTATGAAATGACATCTTGGTTGCTTCCAAATTTTGACAGCTATGAGTAAATCTTTTTAAGTATGTAGGTTCTCGTGTGGTCATAAGTCTTCAGTTTCTTTGGGTAAATACCAAGGAGGATGATTGCTGGATTGTACTGTATGTTTAGTTTTGTTAGAAACTGCCAAACTGCTTCCAAAGTGCACCATTTTACATTCCTACCAGCAATGAGTGAGAGTTCCTATTGCTCCATGTCCTGGCCAGCATTTGGTATTGTCAATATTCTGGATTTGATGATTCTAATATTTGAGTAGTCGTATCTTGTTTAATTTGCATTTCCCTGATGACATATGATGTGGAGCATCTTTACTTGTGCTTATTTGCCACCCGTAGATCACCTTTGATGAGGTGTCTGCGAAGGTTTTTGACCCATTTTTTAATTGGATTGATTGTCTGCTTTTCGTTGTTTTAAGAAGTTTTTGCATATTATCAAAAACAGTCCTTTATCAGATATGTCTTTTGAAAATGTTTTCTCTCAGTCAGTGGCTTGTCTTATTCTCTTGACATTGTCTTTTGCAGAACAGAGTTTTTCATTGTAATAAAGTCCAGCTTATAAATTATTTATTTCATGGATTGTTCAGTTGGTTATATCTAAAAAGTCATCACCATATCCTAGTTTTTTAGCTTTCCTCCTATGTGATATTCAAGGAAGTTTATAATTTTTTGTTTTACACTTAGATCTATGATCCATTTGGAGTTTTTTTTTTTTTTTTTTTTGCGGTACGCGGGCCTCTCACTGTTGTGGCCTCTCCCGTTGCGGAGCACAGGCTCCAGACGCGCAGGCTCAGCGGTCATGGCTCACGGGCCCAGCTGCTCCGCGGCATGTGGGATCTTCCCGGACCGGGGCATGAACCCGTGTCCGCTGCATAGGCAGGCGGACTCTCAACCACTGCGCCACCAGGGAAGCCCCATTTGGAGTTATTTTTGTGAAGTGTTAAGTCTGTGTCTCCAATCATTTTGAATTTAGCATGAAACGTTTTGTTTTTATATAGATTTTAACTTTGGTTTTTTGCACAACTACTATTAAGTGTATCTAGTGCTAAATATTTGGGATGGGAAATGTTATGATATTTTGGAAAGTTAAATTAAGAGAATTGTTATCTTTTAGCATTTGTTCTTTTCACATTGCCTTTTAACACATTTCAAGCTTTTGAAATTGTATTTTCAAGTTACTTATAGAAGATCAAAAAGTTATTTCCTCTACTTATAGAACATTCAAAATTATGTCTTTCAGAATGAAATTTTTGTTTGTTTGTTTTTCTAACATCTTTATTGGAGTATAATTGCTTTACAGTGGTGTGTTAGTTTCTGCTTTATAACAAAATGAATCAGTTATACATACACATATATCCCCATATCTCTTCCCTCTTGCGTCTCCCTCCCTCCCACCCTCTGTATCCCACCCCTCTAGGTGGTCACAAATCACCGGAGCTGATCTCCCTTTGCTATGTGGCTGCTTCCCACTAGCTATCTATTTTACATTTGGTAGTGTATATATGTCCATGCCACTCTCTCACTTTGTGCCAACTTACCCTTCCCGCTCTCCGTATCCTCAAGTCCATTCTCTAGTAGGTCTGCATCTTTATTCCCATCTTGCCTGTAGGTTCTTCATGACCATTCTTTTGTTTGATTTTTAGATTCCATATATATGTGTTAGCATACAGTATTTGTTTTTCTCTTTCTGACTTACTGTCTTTCAAATACCATTATCTGTCGGAGAAAGTTTTCCTAACCAACTCTGCAATGTAAATTACAATTGGAAAAAAAAAATCATGAAAAGTAATTTACATGTATTTTATTTTAGTTGATAACATCCATATCCTATTGCCGGAACTCCAGTATTCTAGAGTTAGGAGATTCAATAAGTTTATTTGGTTTAATCCATTCACCTTACAGATGATGGAAGAGATGGTTCAGAGAAAGTAAATGACTTGAAGTTCACTTAAGACTTGGGTAAAAGAGTGATGGCTTAAATATAAATCCCCTGATTATGTCCAGTACATAGACTCCTGAATTAAATTATATTGAATGTAGTAAAATATGTAAGTCAACTGTATTGAGGAATGGTCAAAAATCAATTCTTTTCCTTTTAGAGCTTACATGCTAACAAACTTTCAGTTCCATATTATCTGTTCTCCTAATTTTCTTAAAAATAGAATCTATAAACTTTAACTGGGCACATGGCCATTTGGGATAAAGACTGCATTTCCTAGCCTTTCTTTCTTTCTTTCCTTTTCTTTTCTTTTATATTATTTCTTCTTACTATTAGTTTTTTAACATCTTTATTGGAGTGTAATTGATTTACATTGTTGTGTTAGTTTCTGCTGTATAACAAAGTGAATCAGCTATACATATACATATATCCCCATATCCCCTCCCTCTTGTATCTCCCTCCTACCCTCCCTATCCCACCCCTCTAGGTGGTCACAAAGCACTGAGCTTATCTCCCTGTGCTATGCTGCTGCTTCCCACTAGCTATCTATTTTACATTTGGTAGTGTATATATGTCCATGCCACTCTCTTACTTCATCCCAGTTTACCCTTCCCCCTCCCCGTGTGCTCAAGTCCATTCTCTACGTCTGCGTGTTTATTCCTGCCCTCCCCCAAGGTTCTTCAGAACCATTTATTACTTTTTTTTAGATTCCATAAATATGTGTTAGCATACAGTATTTGTTTTTCTCTTTCTGACTTTCTTCACTCTGTATGACAGACTCTAGGTCCATTCACCTCACTACAAATAATTCAATTTTGTTTCGTTTTATGCCTGAATAATATTCTGTTGTATATATGTGCCACATCTTCTGTATCCATTCATCTGTCGATGGACCCTTAGGTTGCTTCCATGTCCTGGCTATTGTAAATAGTGCTGCAATGAACATTGTGGTACATGACTCTTTTTGAGTTATGATTTTCTCAAGATATATGCCCAGTAGTGGGATTGATGGGTCATATGGTAGTTCTATTTTTAGTTTTTTAAGGAACTTCCATACTGTTCTCCATAGTGGCTATATCAATTTACATTCACACCAACAGTGTAGGAGGGTTCCCTTTTCCCACACCCTCTCCAGCATTTATTGTTTTCTGATGATGGCCATTATGACTGGTGTGAGGTGATACCTCATTGTGGTTTTGATTTCCATTTCTCTAATGATTAGTGATGTTGAGAATCCTTTCACGTGTTTGTTGGCAATCTGTATATCTTCTTTGGAGAAATGTCTATTTAGGTCTTCTGCCCATTTTTGGATTGGGTTGTTTGGCTTTTTTGATATTGAGCTGCATGAGCTGCTTGTAAATTTCTGAGATTAATCCTTTGTTAGTTCCTTCATTTGCAAATATTTTCTCCCATTCTGAGGGTGGTCTTTTCATCTTGTTTATGGTTTCTTTTGCTGTGCAAAAGCTTTTAAGTTTCATTAGGTCCCATTTGTTTATTTTTGTTTTTATTTCCATTTCTCTAGGAGGTGGTTCAAAAAGGATCTTGCTGTGATTTATGTCATAGAGTGTTCTGCCTATGTTTTCCTCTAAGAGTTTTAGAGTGTCTGGCTTTACATTTAGGTCATTAATCCATTTTGAGTTTATTTTTCTGTATGGTGTTAGGGAGTGTCCTACTTCCATTCTTTTACATGTAGCTCTCCAGTTTTCCCAACACCACTTATTGAAGAAGCTGTCTTTTCTCCATTGTATATTCTTGCCCCCTTTATCAAAGGTAAGGTGACCATATGTTGGTGAGTTTATCTCTGGGCTTTCTATCTTGTTCCATTGATCTATATTTCTGTTTTTTGTGCCAGTACCATACTGTCTTGATTACTGTAGCTTTGTAGTATAGTCTGAAGTCAGGGTGCCTGATTCTTCCAGCTCCATTTTTCTTTCTCAAGATCGCTTTGGCTATTCGGGGTCTTTTGTGTTTCCATACCAATTGTGAAATTTTTTGTTCTGGTTCTGTGAAAAATGCTATCAGTAGTTTGATAGGGATTGCATTGAATCTGTAGATTTCTTTGGGTAGTATAGTCATTTTCACAATGTTGATTCTTCCAATCCAAGAACATGGTATATCTCTCCATCTATTTGTATCATCTTTAATTTCTTTCATCAGTGTCTTATAGTTTTCTGCATACAGGTCTTTTGTCTCCTTAGGTAGGTTTATTCCTAGGTATTTATTCTTTTTTTTGCAATGGTAAATGGGAGAATTTCCTTAATTTCTCTTTCAGATTTTTCATCATTGGTGTATAGGAATGCAAGAGATTTCTGTGCATTAGTTTTGTATCCTGCTACTTTACCAAATACATTGATTAGCTCTAGTAGTTTTCTGGTAGCATCTTTAGGATTCTCTATGTATAGTATCATGTCATCTGCAAACATTCACAGCTTTACTTCTTTTCCAATTTGTATTCCTATTATTTCTTTTTCTTCTCTGATTACTGTGGCTAAAACTTCCAAAATTGTGATGAATAATACTGGTTAGAGTCAGCAACCTTGTCATGTTCCTCATCTTAGTGGAATTGGTTTCAGTTTTTCACCACTGATAACGATATTGGCTGTGAGTTTGTCATATATGGCCTGTATTATATTGAGGTAAGTTCCCTCTATGCCTACCTTCTGGAGAGTTTTTATTACAAATGGGTGTTGAATTTTGTCAAAAGCTTTTTCTGCATCTATTGAGATAATCATATGGTTTTTATCCTTCAGTTTGTTCATATGGTGTATCACATTGATTGATTTGTGTATATTTAAGAATCATTGCATTCCTGGGGTAAACCCCACTTGATCATGGTGTATGATCTTTTAATGTGCTGTTGGATTCTGTTTGCTAGTATTTTGTTGTGGATTTTTGCATCTATGTTCATCAGTGATATTGGCCTGTAGTTTTCTTTTTTTGTGACAGTTTTGTCTGGCTTTGATATTAGGGTGGTGGTGGCCTCATAGAATGAGTTTGGGAGTGTTCCTCTCTCTATTATATTTTGGAAGAGTTTGAGAAGGATAGGTGTTAGCCCTTCTCTAAATGTTTGATAGAATTTGCCTGTGAAGCCATCTGGTCCTGGGCTTTTGTTTGTTGGAAGATTTTTAATCACAGTTTCAATTTTAGTGCTTGAGATTTGTCTTTTTATACTTTCTGTTTCTTCCTTGTTCAGTCTCAGAAGGTTGTGCTTTTCTAAGAATTTGTCCATTTCTTCCAGGTTGTCCATTTTATTGCCATATAGTTGTTTATAGTAATCTCTCATGATCCTTTGTATTTATGCAGTGTCTGTTGTTACTTCTTTTTCATTTCTAATTCTGTTGATTTGTGTCTTCTATCTTTTTTTTTCTTGATGAGTCTGGCTAATGGTTTATCATTTTTCGTTTATCTTTTCAAAGAACCAGCTTTTAGTTTTGTTGATCTTTGCTATCGTTTCCTTCGTTTCTTTTTCATTTATTTCTGATCTGATCGTTATGATTTCTTTCCTTCTGCTAACTTTGGGGTTTTTTTGTTCTTCTTTCTCTAGTTGCTTTAGGTGGAATGTTAGGTTGTTTATTTGAGATTTTTCTTGTTTCTTGAGGTAGGATTTTATTGCTCTAAACTTCCCTCTTAGAACTGCTTTTGCAGCATCCCATAGGTTTTTGGTTGTCGTGTTTTCATTGTCATTTGTTTCTAGGTATTTTTTGATTTCCTCTTCGATTACTTCAGTGGTGTCTTGGTTATTTAGTCATGCATTTTTTAGCCTCAGTGTGTTTGTATTTTATACAGTTTTTTTTCCTGTAATTGATATCTAGTCTCAGAGTGTTGTGATCGGAAAAGATCCCTGTTATGATTTCAGTGTTCTTAAATTTACCAAGGCTTGATTTGTGACCCAAGATATGATCTATCCTGGAGAATACTCCATGAGCACTTGAGAAGAAAGTGTATCCTGTTGTTTTTGGATAGAATGTCCTATAAATATCAATTAAGTCCATCTTGTTTAATGTGTCATTTAAAGCTTGTGTTTCCTTATTTATTTTCATTTTGGTTTATCGGTCCATTGGTGAAAGCAGGGTGTTAAAGTCCCTTACTATTATTGTGTTACTGTCAGTTGGCCCTTTTATGGCTGTTAGCATTTGCCTTATGTATTGAGGTGCTCCTATATTGGGTGCATAAATATTTACAATTGTTATATCTTCTACTTGGATTGATCCCTTGATCATTATGTAGTGGCCTTGTCTCTTGTAATAGTCTTTATTTTAAAGTCTGTCTTGTCTTATATAAGAATTGCTACTCCAGCTTTCTTTTGATTTCCATTTATGTGGAATATCTTTTTTCCATACCCTCACTTTCAGTCTGTATGTGTCCCTAGGTCTGAAGTGGGTCTTTTGTAGACAGCATATATATGAATCTTTTTTTTTTTTTTTTAAAGAAGATGTTGGGGGTAGGAGTTTTTTATTAATTAATTAATTTATTTTTGTTCTGTTGGCTCTTTGTTTCTGTGCGAGGGCTTTCTCCAGTTGTGGCAAGCAGGGGCCACTCTTCATCGCGGTGTGCGGGCCTCTCACTATCGCGGCCTCTCTTTTTGCAGAGCACAGGCTCCAGACACGCAGGCTCAGTAGTTGTGGCTCACAGGCCTAGTTACTCCGCAACATGTGGGATCCTCCCAGACCAGGGCTCGAACCCGTGTCCCCTGCATTAGCAGGCAGATTCTCAACCACTGCACCACCTGGGAAGCCCTGAGTCTTGTTTTTGTATCTATTCAGCCAGTCTGTGTCTTTTGGTTGGAGCATTTAATCCATTTAAAATTAAGAGAGTTATCAATATGCACGTTCCTATTATTATTTTCTTAATTGTTTTGGGTTTGTGATTGTAGGTCTTTTCCTTCTTTTGTGTTTCCTGCCTAGAGAAGTTCCTTTAGCATTTGTTGTAAAGCTGGTTTGTTGGTGCTGAATTCTTTTAGCTTTTGCTTGTCTGTAAAGTTTTTAATTTCTCTGTTGAATCTGAATGAGATCCTTGCTGGGCAGAGTAATCTTGGTTGTAGGTTTTTCCCTTTCATCACTTTAAATATGTCCTGATACTCCCTTCTGGCTTGCAGAGTTTCTGCTTAAAGATAATGTGTTAACCTTATGGGGATTCCCTTGTATGTTATTTGTTGCTTTTCCCTTGGTACTTTTAATTTTTTTCTTTGTATTTAATTTTTGATAGTTTGATTATTATGTGTCTTGGCGTGTTTCTCCTTGGTTTTATCCTGTATGGGACTCTCTGCCCTTCCTGGACTTGATTGCCTATTTCCTTTCCCATATTAGGGATGTTTTCAACTATAATCTCTTCAAATATTTTCTCAGCCCCTTTCTTTTTCTCTTCTTCTTCTGGGACTCCTATAATTTGAATGTTGTTGCATTTAATGTTGTCCCCGCGATCTCTGAGACTGTCCTTAATACTTTTCATTCTTTTTTCTTTATTCTGCTTTACAGTAGTTATTCCCACTCTTTTATCTTCCAGGTCACTTATCCGTTCTTCTGCTTCAGTTATTCTGCTATTGATTCCTTCTAGAGAATTTTTAATTTCATTTATTGTGTTGCTTATCATTGTTTGTTTGCTCTTTGCTTCTTCTAGGTCCTTATTAAACATTTCTTGTATTTTCTCCATTCTTTTTACAAGATTTTGTATCATGTTTACTACCATTACTCTGAGTTCTTTTTCAGGTAGACTGCCTGTTTCCTCTTCATTTATTTGGTCTGGAGGGTTTTTACCTTGCTCCTTCATCTGCTATGTATTTCTCTGCCTTCTCATTTTGTGTATCTTACTGTGTTTGGGGTCTCCTTTTTGCAGGCTGAAGGTTTGTAGTTCCCATTGTTTTTGGTGTTTGCCCTCAGTGGGTAAGGTTGGTTCAGTGGGTTTTGCAGGCTTCCTAGTAGAGGTGACTGGTGCCTGTGTTCTGGTGCATGAGACTGGATCTTGTGTTTCTGGTGGGCAGGACCGCATCTGTTGGTATGTTTTGGGGTGTCTTGAACTTATTATGATTTTAGGCAGCCTCTCTGCTAATGGCTGGGTCTGTGTTCCTGTCTTGCCAGTTGTTTGGCATGAGGAGCACTGGAGCTTGCTGGTCATTGAGTGGAGCTTGGTCTTACCTTTGAGACAGAGATGTCTGGGAGAGCTCTCACTGATTCATATTACATGGGGCTGGGAGGTCTCTGGTGGTCCAATGTCCTGAACTCGGCTCTCCCACCTCAGAGGCTCAGGCCTGATAGCTAGCCGGAGCACCAAGACCCTGTCAGCCACACAAGTAAGAAGAAAAGGGAGAAAAATAAAAAAGAGAAAAGAAAAGAAAATGAAATAAAGTTATTAAAATAAAAAATTTTAGAAAATATTATTAAAATAAAAAAATTTTAAAGTTATTTTAAAAAAAGAAAATAAAAGAAGTTAGCAACCAAACCAATAAACAAATCCACCAATGATAAGAAGTGCTAAAATCTAAACTAAGATAAACATAAATATCAGAAACTGGTCAGTCACATACAGCAAATCCCAAGTCTACAGTTACTCTCAAAGTCCACCTCCTCAATTTTGGGATGACTTGTTGTCTATTCAGGTATTCCACAGATGCAGGGTACATCAAGTTTATTGTGGAGATTTAATCTGCTGCTCCTGAGGCTGCATGGAGAAATTTCCCTTTCTTTTCTTTGTTTACACAGCTCCTGGGGTTCAGTTTTGGATTTGGCCCCGCCTCTGCATGTACGTCACCCTCCGACATCTGTTCTTTGCCCAGACAGGAGGGGGTTAAAGGAGCAGCTGATTAGGAGGCTCTGGCTCACTCAGGCCGGAGGGAGGGAGGGGTACGGAATGCGGGGCAAGCTTGCCGCGGCAGAGGCCAGCATGACGTTGCACCAGCCTGAGGCGCCATGTGTTCTGGGGAAGCTGTCCGTGGATCACGGGACCCTGGCAGTGGCGGGCTGCACAGGCTCCTGAGAGGGGTGTTGTGGACAGTGACCTGTGCTCGCACACAGGCTTCTTGGTGCCTGCAGCAGCAGCCTTAGCATTTCATGCCCGTCTCTGGTGTCTGCGTTGATAACTGTGGCTCGGGCCTTTCTCTGGAGCTCATTTAGGCGGTGCCCTGAATCTCCTCTCCTCCCGCACCCCAAAACAATGGTCTCTTGCCTCTTAGGCAGATCCAGACTTTTTCCCGGACTCCCCATCAGCTAGCTGTGGCGCACTAGCCCCCTTCAGGCTGTGTTCACGCAGCCAACCCCAGTCCTCTCCCTGGGATCTGACCTCCGATGTCTGAGCCTCAACTTCCAGCCCCCGCCTGCCCCGGCAGGTGAGCAGATAAAACTCTCAGGCTGGTGAGTGCTGGTCAGCAGCAATCCTCTGTGCGGGAATCTCTCTGCTTTGCCCTCTGCACCCCTGTTGCTGCGCTCTCCTCCGTGGCTCTGAAGCTTCCCCCCCACCCCCCACCCCCATCTACACCAGTGAAGGGGCTTCCTAGTGTGTGGAAACTTTTCCTCCTTCACGGCTCCCTCCCAGAGGAGCTGGTCCCATCCCTAAACTTTTGTCTCTGTTTTTTCTTTTGCCCTACCCAGGTACATGGGGAGTTTCTTGCCTTTTGGGAAGTGTGAGGTCTTCTGCCAGATTTCAGTAGGGTTCTGTAGAAGTTGTTCTACATGTTGATGTAGTTTTGATGTATTTGTGGGGAGGAAGGTGATCTCCATGTCTTACTCCTCTACCATCTTGAAGGTCCTCCTCCCTAGCCTTTCTTGTAGAGTATGATCATGAGTACCTTCTAACTAATGAGATGCAAACAGTTTTACTTGTGAATTCTGGAACATGTCCTTTAAAGGAGATAGATATATCCTCTCTCCACTCTTTCCCTTCTTCTGTCTGGAGTTTAGGCAAAATAGCTGAAAGTAGAACTTCTTAGACAACATGGTAAAGCTATATGTTGAGGGTAAGAGAGCAACATGACAGTAAAAGCCTAGATACCAAGCAAGTGTGTTAACCCACCATGGACTTTTGTTCTACCTACTTCAAGTCTTCTAGCTTGCAAAATCAGATTTCAAAGATCATATTCTCCTGGGGAAGTAAAAAGCTGTTTGAGTCTAGAAGCCTGTAACGGAGTTCCAATAGTGAAGTCATTTGCATGGTAGTCAAATAGATTTCATCAATACTTTGTTGCAAAAATTCTCAATTGTTGTGCCAGGAATATGGATCCTCTAAGTTTTTAGGGTGTCCACGTTGGTCCTGGGACAGCTAGAGCTATCAAGCTTGTTGGCTACCATGTATCCCAATATGCCTCAAAGATAAAGTATTATTTTCTCTCTG
This sequence comes from Lagenorhynchus albirostris, assembly GCF_949774975.1. Lineage (NCBI taxonomy): Eukaryota > Metazoa > Chordata > Mammalia > Artiodactyla > Delphinidae > Lagenorhynchus > Lagenorhynchus albirostris. The sequence continues at coordinate 21,052,387 of NC_083103.1, read as the reverse complement.
CCTTATATTCTAAAAATGTTTGGAGAAAATTGTATTATAGTCATACGCTTTTAAAAACCATTTATTTCAACCTCTGGCTTTTAAAAGACACAATCATTTATTCCCAGATAGCCTAAGAAATTGCCCAAAGCCACATACCTATTTTGGGTTAGAAAGAAAATCAATCAATATCCAATATCTCCTGTTTTTAAGTCTTGCAGTATAGTATGCTCCTTCATAACATGGCTTGCATTTTGGCCACAAAGTTGTGAAATCACTTAGCACTTCTCAGAGTGAATGTTAGTTGTTGAATTATTATACAAGAAGCAACATCCAGGAAAGTGACCTAATAAAAATAATTTGAATCATGGGTCATTCAGATCATGACAAGTGATGAAAGCCATGTGAAAGATGAAAGAAGTCAAAATTAGTCTGATTAATAACCAAAATTAATTTTTATCACCAGCAATAAACCATGGTACATCATAAAATGGAATAATATGCAGCTGTTAAAATGAGTAATGTGAATCTTTATGTAATCACACAAAAATATATCTTAAGAAAGATGGTTAAGTGGAAAAGATCAAGTTGTAGGAAAAAATATATGTAATGCAAGCCCATAATCACTTATCTGCAATTCTGAAAAACATAGAGCTCTAAATTTTATTCCATGATATATTTGGTGACAAAAACTAATTGATTTTGAACTCATTTGGCAGCAAATCTTGACATAAACTGACATGTGATTTGAGTTGCAGTGTATTCTAATTATTGCAAATATGCAATCGTTTGCTGAAAAATATTACTGTAATGGATAATAGGGTGGTGCCCCAGTCCACACTAGTATTTCATCAGGTATGTATTTTATTATCTTACCTTTCTAAAATCTAAAAATACCCAACCAAACAAAAAAAAAACTCTGCAAATTTATCTGCTTCCAAAAGTTTCAGGAGAAATATTTAGTAATCAGGTAGAGGTAAATATTTTCAATGATTAAGGATTATCGAAAATATCTATTTTCAGTAGAAGAAATTTCTTGGATGTCTACTATAATAAGCCTGTATTACCTATGTAATCAGGAAAAAAGTAATAAAAGTTGAAGGTCAAAGAGAATAAAAGTTTCTAAAAATATATTCATTCTTAGAAAACACCCAGCATTGGACAATAATATTAACCTTTTTAAAACACTATATTTTTCATAGACTTCAGTCATACCTAAAATATATTATTATAGCATTGGGCTTAATATACTGGCCTCTAGATTTGAATAGGCCTAGTTTGGATTTTCTGTTATGCCACTTAATAAATTTATGAAAGAAACAAGTTATACTTGTTGAGCATTTTATTTTCACTTAGGAAAAAGGAACAATGACTACATCTATCTCATAGGACAATTGTGAAAAAGAAATGATCTGATGAGTGTAACTCAGCCCAATATGTACCACTTACCAAAACCTTTGGTAGATGTTAGTTATAATCATTGTTATCACATTTTTCTGAAGATGTCCTTTTAGAACCGAACCTATTTTTGTCTGCCATTACCTCTGGTACCTGAACCATACCTTCTCCCTGTCACATAATTCTGGTTCTCATCCTCTCTTTGTATGTGTGTGTCTGGGAGTTTGAGACATTGGCAGTTGGGACAAATAAGAGTGGAAATAGACAGACTTTTTTTTGTCTCTGTGATTTTGTCAAACAGATCAATTTATCATTTCTGGTTTCCAAAACTGATGGAAAATATTCACTTTTTCCCCATCCTGCCATTCTATTGATTTTCTCTCCACCTCATCTTTCTCCTTTCTTTCTTTAATCAAACCTGACAGATAGTGACAATAACCTTTGACTAATGTGATCAATGGTAAGCAATTGATTTAGATTTTTACCTCTACTTTATCCTCTTGAAATGATTCCCATTAAACCTAGTGCAGTATTTTAGCCTACAAGTCTATCAATCAATGCCTTTTAACTAATATCACACTATCTAAAATTAAGCATATTTTTCGTTTTGAAGTTCTTTTTCTTGCCTCGGTGTTTTTGCAAGGACTCAGTGGGAGTTCTCATCTTACAAAGGACTACTCTTCAGGTATATGTTCTGATTCTGGGATAAGAATGAAAACCATTCCTGGGTATTCTACAAAGCCTAAAGTCACATTCATCTTTTCATTAATTCTCAGCAAAGTCTTCTTACTATAGAATAGAAATATACAACATTACAAAGAGTTTTATAAAGCTAAAAATAAAAGTGATTGGAGATACTTTTGAAAGGAAACATGGGCAGAAATATGGTTTGTGCCTCCAATTTTGCTGTTTTGAACTCCATCTATTGTATTTATTGTCCCTAAAAGACAGTACTACCTAATTTATCAGCAAAGGATGAGAAAATCCTTAGATGCTTTGTGTTCTCACCACCTTTCCATGTATCCAAGATGGTGGCCAAGAAGTGGTTACTTTATGTGAAAGATACATTCTTATCTATTTTAAAGATATTATAAAAGATTTAATGAAAGACATTCTAATTGTTCCAAATTGCCAACCTTGGAAATCATTGAAAAACTTTGCCATTTGCCCATAGCATCACTTTGTAGTTAGAATTTCATCTGATTTGTACTTTAGTGAAATGTAAATTTTCAATCCCATACCACTGTGTCTTCTAAAGGCATTTCAAATCCTTAATGATAAACAATGATACAGAATAGTACAAATGACTTGGGAATAGAACTTTGATTTGTGTTTAATATTGCCACAAACTAGCTCCTGTCCATAAATAAATCACCTTTAATTTTATTTGTTTTATAGCTAATGATTTTTCCTTTAAAATTGCAGTTAGCTATATCTGTACTGTTTGATAAATTTTACAGAATCATCAAATATGACTATGTATATGAAAATGCTTTAAACATTTATTTGCTATATAACTATAACAAGCAGGTCTGCTTTGAACCAGTGGTTCTTCAGAAGTAATGAATGCCTTTAAAAATTGTGTGAAATTTATGGATCACATATGGGAAAAGTATACATATATGAGAAAAATACCAATATTTACATATAATTTCAGGAGCTTGATTAGATTTTTTATTTTATAATTGCACTGCAAAAGATGACCAATTATGCCAAATGGAAAACTATATCACCAAAGAAAGAGATCCATGAGGGAGGCATTCTCTTTACTGCAACTCAATTCTAGAGAGCCAGGGGAGAAAATTTTTTTGTCAGTTCTTTCTTGGATCATATTTTTGTTTTCTGCCTATTTTTAGAGGCAGAGAAAGAATTTATAATTGCAAGTTTTCTCGAGTAAATGTTCTGAGAAAAAAGAAGTCAGGGACCCATAGCCGGTAAGAAACTTATCCAAAGTTTAGTCTGTCTTAGTCACTTTTGATGGCACAGAGTGCATCTGGCCATGTGTGAGGTCTGGATTCTTACATGTTCCACTCACGCAGAACACAGAAGGGCACATTACCTGCCGGCCATTTTAACATCAGTATCTTCATTTCATGCTGTGTGTACATGGAATAGGGGATGTTTTGACCCATTCCCATACCTATATAGATTTATTATTGTGGTTGATAAAAAGAATTCTTTTTAAATGCATGTAAAATTCCATCCCAGAATATACAAAATGATTCCCCTCCTTCTGCCCTCAAATGATTTCTAATAGAAATAAGAATTCACCACTAAGGAAAATATCACCCAGGTGATCTCTCAATCTTGGGAGTTATTTGGAAAAAGAAATAATCAGGATGGTTTGAAAGTCATTTGATGAAATAACAAGAATAGGAATAATCTGTCTGATAGAACCCTGAGTTGGAATGCAATATGAGGATTTGTCTAAAGCAACTGATTATAAAATAATTCTTCAGCTTTGAATCTCTAACACGTAGAGAAGGAACTTACCTTAATCTTCTCCTGTGGTACCGTGTGAATAACAGAATACACACATATGTGAATTGGAATTAAGATTAATCTTTTGAATTTTCTTAAAATTTTCTAAAAGTTTAACTATAGGGAATGAGATATGAAGAATCATCTGAGAAATAGGGGATAAACTTTCAATTTGATTCTGTTTTGTATCAACTCAGTCATTATAAGGAGATATGTGGATGATAGAAGTTTAGCATGACTTCTTTTAAAAAATGTGGGCCTCACAAAGGAGGAGACCCTGTAAAAGTTTTCCAATTTATTTTTCACAAAAACATTTTTTGCACTATAGATACTGGCAAAATGTAGGAGAATGTTTTAGTTACCTAAAGCCAATGGATATCTATGTAATGTTTCCACCTTTGGGAGCTGTTCCTTAGCTCACTTGGTAAGTCTGTCATCTTAATTCTTTGTTGGCTTCCTGAGGGTGCATATACTGGTACATACAGTGGTGTGCATGCAAGGCATTTTGAACTCTAATAAAAAAAAAAAGAGAGAAATAGTAATCTTTATCTTACCCAAGATATTGATGTGGCTCAAAAAAAATCTATATTTAGGAACAATGACAGATAAAACTGGAAAAAGGCTAGATTTCAAAAAATGATACAAGAAGCAATAAAGGGAATGAAATTTCTAGTAGAGATGTTCAAATTGAACTTGTATGACTCTTTGTTGAAGCCATTTAAACGTTGAGTGAAGGTGTAGACAAAGAGGTGGTAATAATAAGTAACATCTTTGAGCATGTTATATATGCCAGCCTTTTTAAAAGTGCTTTGCACGTTGCATACAATCTTCATTCATACAACATTCTCATGAGGGGAATGATATGATGAAAATCTATTGACATAGACGATAAACCAGGCATTGAATAATTGTTTTATGTGCTATATGATCCATACTTTCATAACAGCATTCACGACAACTGCATTATTATTCTCATTTTTAAAATGAGGAAACTGAGGCACAGAGAAATTTAGTACCTGGCTCATTGGTATATGTCACATAAGATTAGAGCCAGGATTGTGCCCAGATATTGATAATATAATCCCTAAGAGCAAGTGTGTCATCTCCGACTATACCAACAGTCTAAATGCTTTTTCATTCCATTATTGCCTTATTTTGTATTCATTTAAACACAGTTATTGAGTAAGCTACCATGTGGCACATAACTTTTGAGGATATACTGTCTTCTAGAGATGTCCAAAGCACAATGAATATAAACGCATGGAGAATTCCACCCTTAGAGAATTCTAAACGTTGTTTAACTCAATGTTTTCAATCTTTATTCTTACAAAGATACCACTTTGTCTACAGTACCTATTAATATGATATAAAAATAGGCTACAGAGGGAGCACACGTTTGATGGAAAAGATAAGCTCAAGAGGTCTTTTCTTTGGAGTGCCTCCCTCTAAATATTTAAGTCGCTTCTGGAACCTGAGACCTACTGGGGCTGGCAGTGTAGTCTCTGTAGATCCTAGTCCCTGTTTCTCCCCTTTAGAGTGTTCTTTAACCCTTTACATCCCTTGCTGTAGGTCAGGTTGATCAGACGCTCTGAAGAGCTCCAGGACTTGCACCTATGATGGTTGCCTCAGTGCTCCAAGGATGGGCTATGATCAAAAAGGGTAACCTGGTGAATCAGCACAGCACTGATTTCATGGGCCTCCAGAAGGGTGCGGATGTGCTGATTTGGGATGACACACACTCCCATCAGATAGAGGACGAATTCAGAGTTCTGGTCTTAAGAGTACTGACTTGAAATACCTATATGGACTGGTATGTCAGTTCTCACCCATTCATCCTCTGACCACATTGCCATCTCGATTTACCCAAAGGCAGTGCATATGCTGGCAGGTGTCCTGCATGCTCTATGTCTCTTGCTTTGGGTATCCAAAGCAGTCACTCCAACCCCTTGATAGGCTACACATCACAAGTTACAGAGTCCTATGAGGTTGTCACACCTATCTGCTCTGAAGGGTTTGGAGACCAATTATTGCACCAAGGGGCTTTTTAGACTTATGTATTTTCTCGTGCCTGATCAATGTGGTAATGGTGTGCTGTCTTAGAACAGTCTTAAGCCCTGCCAGAAATGCTAGAGATGGAATTTGTGCAAATGAAACTGTCCTTCTTGCTTGGGCCATGGGAACGTCTCCCAGGCTTTCTGCTCATGGCTGTGTATAGAAGACAGCTGTGCCATAAACATTAAAAGAAATCGTGATGTCGGAATGCAGTGACTGTAGCCTAAGTAGTTCAAGAGAGGATACGGTTTTAGATTTATATTATAAAATTCCAAAGAGTAAATTTAACATGACTAGAAAATGAATGATCATTACCATTTTCTAGCGTACTTTGGGTAAGATAATGCATTTGTGTTCAGCATCAATAAAGCATGATAACAAACTTTGAGAGAGTTATCAGGAGTTAGCATTCATGGACAGCTGATGCCATGGCATGAGTAATGATTTGATCAGCATTAAATAAACGTGAAATAGGCAACTGCAGAGGCAGGAAGATCTATGTTGTTTCAATACAAATAGGTGCTAAAGAGCCATGGCATTGTGAAAAATACCATTTCTGCCTTTTTTTGTGGTGACAGATTTAAAATTATCCAGGAATAATGCACGTGATAATAAAGAACAAAGAGATGGTTCCTGGCCTGGAACAAAAAGAGATGGTGCTTAGAATCTGTAAAGAATCTTCTCATGCACTTATTAAGTCAATAAACAAATATGTTAGCATCTCTTCTCTACCAATTTTTCCACATATCCATCAACAAATTACCAAACCTCACATGGGCTAATGTATTTTGGAATAATTCTAAAAATCAAATTGTGTATAGAGCAATGGGACCCTAAAGAAACATTTTGACCAGGGCCCTGCATACCGTAAAGGTGACCCTGATAAAAATTGTAATGCTTTGAACTATGTAGGGGAAATCCTTCATGTCTATTATCTTCACATTGCTTACCTGTAAGAAATATTAAGATGTGTTGCATCTAGTGATATCTTGTTCATTAAGACATTATTTCTAACTTCAAATGGCAGAATAGAATGCATCTGTGCTTTCATCTGTTTCTCCCACTGAGTATCTTTGCATTTCAGTAAGTCTTGGGAACTTTATATCTTATATTTAAGCCATAAGTACTGCTTGTCTGCTCCATGATAAGGACTATGTTAGGTGTGTGTATATTTGTTATCATTTTTACTTGAAGTCAAAAGTCAAATTTGCAGAAACTTACATGGAGAGCTTATGCTAGACAGAGAACTTATGCCTACTTACATTGATTCACATTTCATCTGCTCTGTGGCTAGAGTCAGCCAGAAGCTGCCAGTCTGTGACTCCTGTAACCTAAGCACTTAACCCACTCTCCCCAGCCTGCTGGTCACTTCATCTGTAATTCGTAGCATTTGTGCACATTTTTCATTAGAGCACTCATGAAATTGCAGTAAACATACTTGTTTTCATACCTGCCTCCATTCATTCTATACAGTTTCCTAAGAAATGGAACTCTCCAGGTTCATCTTTATGGAGTGAGTACCTAATACAGTCCTTGGCTCATAAAATACTCTAGTAAATATACGTTCCTCTTTGTTTATTAAGAAATGTTGTTCCAACTTTGAGATTATGTTGTGCAAAATTATTCACTTGAGCTAACCAAAGGAGGCAAGTAGGATCCTTAAGCAGAATCAGACCTGAAAGAACAAAGGAGGAAAGTTGAGGGAGATTTCAGATTTCTATGTTACTGAAGAAAAATTGGGATGAAATCTACCAGAAAAGATGCCATTTGCTAACTGATGTCTAGATACTAGTTGATACTTGCCTTACACTTGAGTCTCCCAGTGTACAATTTTTCCCCAAGCGCAGTAACTCATCAGTGAGTCCCTAGGATTTGATGTCTCCCAGGCTATCCAACCTACTACCAGGGAGTTGCTTTGACACTGAGAATATCTGGTTTATTGGGAACACTCAGATCATTTCTATCTTACCTTCCTTTGTGCTGCTTAGATGATACTAGGAAGTGAAACATACTAAGGATGCTAGTAAAAATAATACCTAATGTTTTTAAGCCTGCTTATTAAGTGCAAGTCATTGCTGTATGGTGTGGTCTCACTAGATTCTCATGACAGCCTTATGAGGAAGGTGCTAATAGAACCCTCACTTTATCAAGGAGGAGACTGAGGCATAGTGTTATAAGTCACAAAGCTGATTGATCATGGATTGAGTAACTCCACCTCTGGTGCTCAGGGTTCTGAAATTAGGATCTGAAAGTCTGGATTTTAGTCTCATTTTTACCCTGACTCTTTTTCTTTTCTTCTAGTTTTATTGAGATATAATTGACATAAAGCACTGTATAAATTTAAGACGTACAGCATAATGATTTGACTTACATATATCATGAAATGATTATCACAATAAATTTAGTGAACATCTATCATCTCATATAGCTAAGAAATTAAAGAAATAGAAAAGAAATTTCTTGTGATGGAAACTCTTAGGATTGACTCTCTTAATAGCTTTCATATACAACATACAGCAGCGTTAATGATATTTGTCATGTTGTACGTTACATCCCTAGTACTTATTTATCTGTTAAATGGAAGTTTGTACTTTTTGACTGCCTTCGTCCACCCTGACTCTTTTTATGAGTTTTAGCAAGTTGTTTAAACTTTCTAAACTTTGTATTTCTCATTGGCAAAATTAAAGCATATTATCTACCTCCTAATTCTTCCATGAGAATCAAATGAAATCTGACATGAAGTGGCTATGTAAAGTTTAAAGCACTGTACAGACTCACAGTGTTATCATTAATACCACATCAAAATCCCTTGGACCACCCACAGCTTTCTGATGGAGGGTCAGGCCATTACATACATATTCTTTCAATAATTTTCTAAGGAAAAATTATAGTACTTTTATATGTTGGAAATTTCTTTCCAAACATTATACAGCATGTAATTTTTCAGAATAAGTATAAAACACGCTCCTTTTTAAAAATTTCTTTACTATGGTAGTACTCTGCTTTTGGTTAATCTGCCTTACATAATAGAACTAGATGACATACGTTCCTATTAAAAATACTGTAGAACCCACTATCATTAACAGAATCCTAAAAAAGTGGACAGGAAAGTTATTCTCGACACCATTTAAATATTAACATAAGATTTTTCAGAAAAAGAAAAAAGTCATAAGTTGCCTCTTCCCCTTTTCCCATCCTGGAAAAGTTTTTAAATAATTTCTGTAAAACAAGAAGCAAAATGCTTACAGTTGGAACCCTGTTTCTCTAGCATCTTGTTCTGTGTAAAGTAAAATACTCTAGACTTGTCAATCTTTCAAATAATAATAAAACTATACTTTTTAGAGGATCAATGTTGAGTTGGATGCTGTGTGATGCCCTTCAATTTTATTATCTCATTAAATTTTCACCATAACCCATCAGAGTGGCTGTCATCATTCCTATGATAGGGATCAGGGAACAGAGGCTCAGAGAAGTTAAATGACTTCTCTGCGCTTACGGAACTATGATTTAGCCATCTTCCACACCTAGGTTTTTACTCTAAAATCAATATTCACTTGCATGTTTGATTGACTAATGAATCCTGTTGAATAATAAGAACTGTTTAATGTTGTCTAAATGTAGCTTTTCATAGGGGCAGAAGGGTGGGGGTTGTAGTTTGGCTAGACCATTAAACGTTCCTAATCTGATTCTTCTGCCCCTTTACCATAGACCATGTAAAAGACATGCTCACTTTCTTAGTATCTCCTGGAACAAAAATTGGGCAGGTGACAGAGTTCTAGCCAATGAAATAGAGCCGGAGGCATCCTTGGAAACTTGGAAAAAATAATTCTTTTCTGTTGCAGGTATAGATATAGCTGGCACCAGTCCTTTGCCACATCTTCTTACCAGGAATGCTGATGTGATACCTGGAGCTGTGGTAGCCATCTTGCAGCCATAAGGTAAAGGCAAAGAAAATCACAAGCGTGCAATCTCAGATAATAATGAACAAAAGCAGCTGCATAGCTCCACATTCTTAAATCAAAAAAAGCAAAGCTCCTGTTTGATTAAATCTGCTATCAATCAGGTAATGTGTTCATTGAAGCTGAAAATGTTCCTAATTGATGTAACAAGAACTGAAAATTCTACGCCTCCCTGTAGGAAATATTACAGTGTTTGTTGCAAAAAGGAATTGGAAATTTTACACTTGATAAATATTAACTGAATGAATACACTCTTTTAGGAACCACAGAGTTTTCAAAATTAAATTAGATAAAATCTGTGCCATTAAGATTCTTGTAACATATTAAGGATTGATTAAGATAAAAATTGATGGTCTCTACAACTGTTATTTTTGCTTCCCTGAATCCATTTACTTTAATTTTAATGAGAATCTTGCGTTTTCCTCTGAGAACAACTCTCACTGTGGTCGACTGAATTTCAGGTTGTAATTCTTCATCTTTCTCTGTAGCATAACCTTGAAGTACCTAATACCAATAAGTAGGGTTATCTTCACGCTCCTTGATTCTGCCACTTGACTTGCTTTGCCTGATTGATATTAGTAGATGTGATACAAACAGAAGCTTGCAATGGGCTTGCACAGAAAGACTTGGTCTTTTGAATGTTGGACATTGCCTGATTAGTCCACTGGTCCCAAGAGGAGAATGAGAAATATGTGCAGCAGTGCTAATCTAAAGAGCGAGGATCAACCTTGTCAAGATCAGCTGAACCCTGTAGATGATGCAGGATTAATGTTTACAGTTATGTCATTGAGTTGTGGAGTTTGGGCTGTAGGAACTGACTTATACACTCATCCATTTTCTGTCCAAGTGATTTGAGTAGAACTGACAATAACCGCAAGTTCCAAGATCAGTCATTTGATCTAGATTTGTTGGCTCAGTGTACTCAGTTCTCTTCAACTTAGTGATTAATTCATAAATGGGCTCATCACCATATTCAGATCTTTCAAATCAATTCACTGACATTTTGTAATTATTAGGAAAGTAATCTCTCTTCCCACTAGGTTTCCTAAATCTAAGAATTACATAACCCTGCAATTGCTGGGAATTGCATATGAATGCTGCAGGCCTTAGGATGAAGCCAACCAACACTGAAGAAAACATTCAAGAGGTAGAAAGAAAAAAACAAAAACAAAACCAAAAACAAATCATTCTTACTTCGTTAGAACCCCTGGATCTAGTCCCCCTTGGATATTTTATTACTGCAAATCAAAACATTCATTTTCTTACTCAAGTAATTTTGAGTTAGGCTTCTGTTACTTGCCACTAATAAAAAGGGTTCCCAGAACTTTCAAGGATAACCATGGAACAGGGAAATATTAATACCATAAAAGAGATATCCATAAAGTGTTCCTAGGAGAGACTTCATAAAGATGGATATTCAAAGAAGATTTCAAGTAAAGATGAGATTTTGATCAATAAAGAGTAGGAGAGAGTATATCCTAGTGAGAAAAACAAAGTGAAGTTAAAATATATATGAAGAGTACATTATAGTGACAGTGGGAAATTTATTGCTTGACTAAAGCTGTGGGGCTTAAAATGGAGAAGTAGGGAATGAGGTTGTATAATATTTTAGAGCTATTTTGCTCAAAACCTTGAAATGCCAACTAAGTAGTGTTTGCTTAATTTGTTATGCACTGAAGGATTTTAGAAGTGGAGTTACATGATTAGAACTTGGTAGAATTTATTCACGTGGTAGAATTTTTTGAAAGGGAGAAAAACAGATGTATGTAAGGAGAGCAATTGGAAGATGTGTCTGTCATATGACCAGTGTTTGGCACGTAGTAGGGATTTAAATATTGTTTAATATTGTGTTAAGTAAGAGACTTATGTAATATTATAAATGAGAAGTCGGCTAAACTAGATGTAGAGATGATGCAAATACAGAGAGGAGGTGAAATATTCCAATAGATTTATTAGCTTTTGGTAACTGAACAGATGTGAGAGCTATAGGAAAAACTAGTTACAAATATGATCTAGGGATTTCAACTTTGTTGATGGAGAAAACTCAGAATTTCTGAAATGATACGAAATTTGATTTGGTCAAAAATGTTTGAGATTGCTTTAGTTTAACACAAATGATTTTCTCCCAAATGGACAGAGACTTTTCACATATTTATGATGAATTGCTTTTTTTGCAGACCAAAGTTAAAAATTTTATGGTGCAAAAATACATCTTTTTTTCTTTCTATATTAGTGGAAATGTTATTAACATAAGCAATCCATTTCAAGTTGTTCCAGTTGAATTGGGCTGGGAATAAAATTGTGGAATGCTATGTAGATATCATAATAAATCCTTGAGAAATTTTAACTAAATATTTTAGGAACAAATCCCTCCATTATCAGGGTCCTTTTGATTGCCCTGTTAATTAATAAATATATATTTTTCAAGAAGCTATACTTTGCTATGCACCAAGACAAACCATTTGGTTCACATAGATGTCATAAAAAGAGAATTAGGTAATTTTTCAATATTCCTTAAACCAGTAGACTGTATTCAATTTTCTCTGGCTGACATTTATATGGTTCTATTGCTTAATGCTTAGAATGGGAGCAAATATATTTAAATACAGTCATGCCCCACTCAAAAATATTTGCAATGTATTTAGCATCTCATACAGTCTGGCTTCTACCACTGTAGGAAACTTCTCTCCCAGACATGACAACGGGTCCATCTAAAAGGACAGTATAAATATTCTGCGAATTAACCCTAAAGATAAGTTCGCAGAAGATTCAGTTAGAAATTACATTTGATAATTACCTGTTCACACTAAGCTGACTTGCCAGAATATGGGAGGTCCAGATAAAAGCATGATCCCTTTTGGTCTTTGTGTTTCCCCCCAAATTTTTCTATTGCCATCTAAGAGGGACTTACCAAGATTGGCAAGCCATACTGAAACAATATAGTTCTTAGACTCTGTTGTAAGCCTGGAAATGGTCAATTTTCAGATATCATAGACGATGCTACAGTACTGCTGACAGTGATGCTGCATACAAGTCGTTCAGGATCCAGTTTACCTCATGACAAATATTTATTTCACTCTGAAGCAAAATAAATCAAGCATATGGAATAGTAACCATGTTTCTTATATAAAGATAACTAACCCTGTGATCTATGCATAGGCATTATTTGTGTCGAGAAGTGTGAGGAACACATAGATTATGTAAGCATTCAGTTTCTGCTGCTAATTTAGGTGAAACTCATTCGCAGTGTATGTAGTGCCCCCATCTTAAATTCACACGTTTACAAGTTTAAGTACACTGCAGCCAGATAGTTGTCTTTTCTTAAGGCAAAAGATTTGACCCTTGCAGCTTAGTTATCTCTGAGATCCATAAAATTTGTGCTATTTTTCTCAAGTTCTGACTTAATTTGCAGACATACGACTCTTTAAATCTACTGAACAATTATTACATTTTGTTACCTAATTATAATGCCTAGGTTATAATCATATCAGAATGTTTCTAGAGCAAAGTTTACCCTTCTCAATTTTATCCATATTCCATTAGTGCAACCTCATAAGCACTGCTTTGTTACAATGTTTTCAATACAGAAGTATCTGTGCAGTAAAACATATGTATAGATCTAATATACTTCTGAAAAGAACAGTAGCTATACAAATTGGTAGAAGTCATTTGATGTCAGAGAAGACTTTACTAAACATCACTGCTGAGGGAGAAAGTGCCAGATATTTGAATGAATAATTGAAAGAACTATGTCCAGGAGTATGACACATTTCAGGAAATTGGAAAAGATTGATGTATCCATTGTCAAGTTCATTGTCTGCTGGTTCCTAGGAACTCGGCTGTGAATACCCCAGGTGGTACTGACTGTAGAAACACATCCATTCATTCACCACACCTCCAACCCTCCCCTGCTTTGAATGGTGTGTGCCTGTAAACTTTGACCTGATGTCAGCCAAAACTTTATTTTATGACTCTCAGCCCTGGACATACTTAAATATTATCTTTGGAGCATCATACAAATGCACACATCTGAACTGTACTTATAACTTACTGAATCAGAATCTTTAGAGTGAGTTCTAAGTAGGTGAAACTTTTAAAGTTTCACTAGTGAATCTGATGTGCACTACGGATTAAGAACCATTGGCTTAATCAAAATCTAGTATTATCTAGAACTCTTAAAAAATATATATTCTCTTTTCATCTTAATTTCATTTTCCCCATTTTTTTGTTTATTGCATTAAAATATACGTAACAAAATTTACTGTCTTAACCATTTTCAAGTGTACAGTTCAGTAGTATTAAATACACTCATATTATTATGTAACCATCGCCACCATCCATCTCCAGAACTCTTTTTATATTGCAAACCTGAAACTATACACATTAAAAAATAAGTCCCCATTTTCCCATCTCCTTGCCCCTGGCAACCACCATTCTACTTTCTGTCTCAATGATTTTTTTAATTTAAGTTCCTCATATAAGTGGAATCAGAGTATTTGCCCTCAAAGTTCATCCATGTTGTTGGAAATGTCAAAATTCCCTTCCTTTTTAAAGCTGTATAGTACTCCATTGTATGTATGTACCACATTTTGCTTATCCATTCATCAGTCGATAGACACATGGGTTGCTTCCACACTTTAGCTTTTGTGAATAATGCTGCTATAAACATGATTTACAAATAAGTATCTCTTTGAGACCTTGCTTTCAATTCTTTAGTGTATATACATTTGTCCCTTGGTATCAGTGGGAAATTGGTTCCAAGAGCCCCCATGGTTACCAAAATCCTCAGAAGCATAAGTCCCTTATATAAAATGGCATAGTATTTGCATATAACCTACCTACATCCTCCTGCATACTTTAAATCATCTCTAGATTACTTATAAGACTTAATACAATGTAAATGTTGTGTAAATAATTGCTGGCATGTGGCAAATTCAAGTTTTGGTTTTTTTGAACTTTCTGGAATATTTTTTTGGGGAAATATTTTCAATCCACTATTGGCTGACTATACCCAGAAGTGAACTTATTGGATTATATGGTAATTTTATTTTTAATTTTTTGAGGAACCACACCTCTGTGCTCAGAAGCAACAATAGACAATCAGAGCACAGATCCCCAAAATTTGGAGGACGGAGTCTTTTTTGCCCACCATAGCTCCTGCAAGCTGTGCGCAAGCTGCTTTAGGAACCTATACACAGCTGCATGCCATGAGGCTGAGGGATGAAGAGTGGGTAGCTCCTACTTTTCTAAGAGTTGAAATTGGCTGAAATTAACCACATTTTACCAACTAATTATTTCCTGGAAGTTGCAAGCTTTCATAGAAGCAAGAGTTCCAAAATAAATCAGACATATTGTGCTATTGCAATTTTTTGTCCAGGTAGAGAGATAGACATCTTGTGCTTCCTACTCCATTATCTTCCCAGAATTTCCACTCTAATTCCTTTTTTAGGGTGAAGTCCTTCTTAACTGGGTCATCAATCCGAGGTTTAATCCAATTTGTCATCAAAAGTTCCTCTAGGGGACCTTTCTTAGCTGTCAGTGGTTTCTTTCCATTTCATTTGTACATACTCTTAAAATGAGAAAATTTGTCTAATTCTCTAGGCTTCAAATAAATAATATATAAATAATATGTCTTGACAACATATTGCTTATATATGATATACATAAAAGTCATAAAATAACCTGTATCAGTTCATACCCAGCGATAAACTGATTCTTTCTATCCAAGTGTTAGAATGAAACAATGCACTCAGTTGCCTATTGAGGGCAGTTCACTGGTTCTGAATAAACAAATTAACTTGACTTTACTGGTTACATTTAATATAAAACACAACCTATTATAAGAGGTTTTAGATCCTTTGGGACATAAGATTATAAATTACTTCTGAATATCATCTCTCCTCACACGTGAAAGGTCTACGGTTCTCCTAACTGTATATTATGTAATTTATTTTCAAAAAGAAAACAAGGTTTATGAGCAGATATTTTGCAAGATTTTATTACAGCGTTACATAAATCAACTTTTCTTTTTTAATTATCTATATATTTTAAAATAGCTTTTTATTGGAGTATAATTGCTTCACAATAGTGTGTTAGTTTCTGTTGTACAACAAAGCGAATCAGCCATATGAATACACATGTCCCCATATCCCCTCCCTCGCATCCTCCCTATCCCATCCCTCTAGGTCATCAAGCCGATTTCCCTGTGCTATGCTTCTGCTTCCCACCAGCCAACTATTTTACATTCAGTAGTGTATATATGTCGATGCTACTCTCACTTCGCCCCAGCTTCACCCTCCCACCCCATGTCATCAAGTCCATCTCTATATCTACCTCTTTATTCCTGCCCTGCAACTAGGTTCATCAGTACCATTTTTTTTTTTTTTAGATTCTATATATATGCGTTAGTATACAGTATTTGTTTTTCTCTTTCTCATTTACTTCACTCTGTATGACAGACTCTAGGTCCATCCAGCTCACCACAAATAACTCAATTTTGTTTCTTTTTATGGCTGAGTAATATTCCATTGTATATATGTGCCATATCTTCTGTATCCATTCATCTGTTGATGGACATTTAGGTTGCTCTCATGTCCTGGCTATTGTAAACAGTGCTGCAATGAACATTGTGGTGCATGTCTCTTTTTGCATTATGGTCTTCTCAGAGTATATGCCCAGTAGTGGGATTGCTGAGTCATATGGTAGTTCCATTTTTAGTTTTCTAAGGAACCTCCATACTGTTCTCCATAATGGTTGTATCAATTTACATTCCCACCAACAGTGTAGGAGGGTTCCCTTTTCACCACACCCTTTACAGCATTTATTATTTCTAGCTTTTTTGATAATGGCCATTCTGACCAGAATGAGGTGATAACTCATTGTAGTTTTGATTTGCATTTCTCTAAGAATTAGTGATGTTGAGCATCTTTTCATGTGCCTCTTTGTCATCTGTATGTCTTCCTTGGTGAAATGTCTATTTAGGTCTTCTGCCCATTTTTTAACTGGATTGTTTGTTTTTTTGATATTGAGCTCCATGAGCTGCTTGTATATTTTGGAGATTAATCCTTTGTCTGTTGTTTCATTTGCAAATATTTTCTCCCATTCTGAGGGTTGTCTTTTTGTCTTGTTTATGGTGTCCTTTGCTGTGCAAAAGATTTTAAGTTTAATTAAGTCCCATTTAAAAAATTTTTTTTTATTTCTGTTACTCTATGAGATGGGTCAAAAAAGATCTTGCTGTGGTTTATGACAAAGAGTGTTTTTCCTATGTTTTCCTCTAGAAGTTTTATAGTGTCTGGTCTTACATTTAGGTCTTTAATCCATTTCGAGTTTATTTTTGTGTATGGTGTTAGGTAGTGTTCTAAATTTCATTCTTTTACAGGTAGCTGTCCAGTTTTCCCAGCACCACTTATTGAAGAGGATGTCATTCCTCCATTGTATGTCATTTCTCCACATACAATGTATGTGTGGATTTATCTCTGGGCATACTATCCTGTACCATTGATCTATATTTCTGTTTCTGTGCCAGTACCATACTGTCTTGATTACTGTAGCTTTGTGGTATAGTTTGAAGTCAGGGAGGCTGATTCCTCCAACTCCGTTTTTCTTTCTCAAGATTGCTTTGGCTCTTTGGGGTCTTTTGTGTCTCCAACCAATTGTAAAATGTTTTGTTGTAATTCTGTGAAGAATGCCATTGGTAGTTTGGTAGGCATTGAATTGAATCTGTAGATTGCTTTGGGTAGTATAGTCATTTTCACAATGTTGATTCTTCCAGTCCAAGAACATGGTATATTTCTCCATCTCTTTATGTCATCTTTGATTTCTTTCATCAGTGTTTTATGGTTTTCTGAATACAAGCCTTTCGCCTCCTTAGGCAGGTATATTCCTAAGTATTTTATTCTTTTTGTTGTAATGGGAAATGGGAGTGTTTCATTAATTTCTCTTTCTGATTTTTTATTGGTGGTGTATAGGAATGCCAGAGATTTCTGTGCATTAATTATGTATCCTGCAACCTTACCATATTCATTGATTACTTCTAGTAGTTTTCCAGTGGCATTTTTAGGATTTTCTATGTATAGTATTGTCATTGACAAGTAGTGACAGTTTTACTTCTTCTTTTCCATTTGTATTCCGTTTATTTCTTTTTCTTCTCTGATTGCTGTGTCTAGGACTTCCAAAACTATGTTGAATAGGAGTGGCGAGAGTGGACATCCTTGTCTTGTTCCTGATCCTAGTGGGAATTCTTTCAGTTTTTCACCATTGAGTATGATGCTTGCTGTGGGTTTGTCATAGATGGCCTTTATTATGTTGAGGTAGGTTCCCTCTATGCCCATTTTCTGGAGAGGTTTTATAATAAATGTGTATTGAATTTTGTCAAAAGCTTTTTCTGCATCTGTTGAGATGATCATATGGTTTTTATTCCTTAATTTGTTAATGTGGTATATCACATCGATTGATTTGTGTATATTGAAGAATTCTTGCATCTCTGGCATAAATCCCACTTGATCATGGTGTATGAACCTTTTAATGTGTTACTGCATTCTGTTTGCTAGTATTTTGTTCAGGATTTTTGCATCTATGTGCATCAGTGATATTGGTCTATAATTTTCTTTTTTGGGGATATCTTTTTCTGGTTTTGGCATCAGGGTGATGGTGGCTTCATAGAATTAACTTCAGAGTATTTCTCCCTCTGCTATTTTTTGGAAGAGTTTGAGAAGGATCAATGTTAGCTCTTCTCTAAATGTTTGATAGAATTTGCCTTTGAAGCCATCTGGTCCTTGACTTCTGTTTGTTGGAAGATTTTTAATTACAGTTTCAGTTTCATTACTTGTGATATGTCTGTTTATATTTTCTAATTCTTCCTGGTTCAGACTTGGAAAATTATACCTTTCCAAGAATTTGTCCATTTTTTTGTGGTTGTCCATTTTATTGGCATATAGTTGTTTCCGGTAATTTCTTATAATCCTTTGTATTTCTGTAGTATCAGTTGTGAGTTCTTCTTTTTCATTTCTAATTTTATTGATATGCATCTTCTCCCTTTTTTTCTTGATGAGTCTGGCTAATGGTTTATCAATTTTGTTTATCTTCTCAAAGAACCAGCTCTTAGTTTTATTGATCTTTGCTATTGTTTTCTTCGTTTCTATTTCATTTGCTTCTGCTCTGATCTTTATGATTTCTTTCCTTCTACTGCCTTTGGGTTTTCTTTGTTCTTCTTTCTCTAGTTGTTTTAAGTGTAGAGTTAGATTGTTTATTTGACATTTTTCTTGTTTCTTGAGTTGGGATTGAATTGCTATAAACTTCCCTCTTAGAACTGCTTTTGCTGCATCCCATAGGTTTTGGGTCATCGTGTTTTTGTTGTCATTTGAGTCTATGTATTTTTAAATTTCTTCTTTGATTTCTTCAGTGATCTCTCAGTTATTTAGCAGTGCACTGTTTAACCTCCATGTATTTGTGTTTTTTACAGTTTTTTTTTCCTGTAATTGATTTCCAATCTCATAATGTTGTGGTCAGAAAAGGTGCCTGATACGATTTCAATTTTCTTAAATTTTCCAAGGATTGATTTGTGACCCAAGATGTGATCTATCCTGGAGAATGTTCCATGTGCACTTGAGAAGAAAGTGTATTCTTCCACTTTTGGGTGGAATGTTCTATAAATATCAATTAGATCTATCCGGTTTCTTGTGTCATTTAAAGCCTGTGTTTCCTTATTTATTTTCTGTTTGGATGTTCTGTTCTATTTTGTGTAAATGGGGTGTTAAAATCCCCTACTATTATTGTGTTACTGTTGATTTCTCATTTCACGGTTGTTGCATTCACCTTATGTATTGCGGTGCTCCTATGTTGGGTGCATATATATTTATAATTCTTATATCTTCTTCTTGAATTGATCCCTTGATCATTATGTAATGTCCTTCTTTGTCTCTTGTAATATTTTTTATTTTAAAGTTGATTTGTCTGATATGAGAATTGCTACTCCAGCTTTCTTTTGATTTCCATTTGCATGGAATATCTTTTCCCATCTCCTCACTTTCAGTCTGTGTGTGTCCCTAGGTCTGAAGTGAGTCTCTTGTAGACAGCATATATACAGGTCTTGTTTTTGTATCTATTCAGCCAGCCTGTGTCTTTTGGTTGGAGCATTTAATCCATTTACATTTAAGGTAGTTATCAATATATATGTTCCTATTACCATTTTCTTAATTGTGTTGGGTTTGTTATTGTAGGTCTTTTCCTTCTCTTGTGTTTCTTGCCTAGAGAAGTTTGTTTAGCATTTGTTGTAAAGCTGGTTTGGTGGTGCTGAATTCTCTTAGCTTTTGCTCTTCTGAAAAGCTTTTGACTTCTCCATTGAATCTGAATGAGATCTTTGCTGGGTAGAGTAATCTTGGTTGTAGGTTCTTCTCTTTCATCACTTTAAGTATATCATGCCATTCCGTTCTGGCCTGCAGAGTTTCCACTGAAAAATCAGCAGATAACCTTATGGGGATTCCTTTGTATGTTTTTTTTTGGTTTGTTTTTCCCTTGCTACTTTTAATATTTTTCCTTTGAATTTAATTTTGTTAGTTTGATTAATATGTTACATGGTGTGCTTTTCCTAGGGTTTATCCTGTATGGGACTCTCTGTGCTTCCTGGACTTAGGTGACTATTGGGTGACTATTTCCTTTCCCATGTTAGGGAAGTTTTCAACTATAATTTCCTCAAATATTTTCTCAGATGCTTTCTTTTTCTCTTCTTCTTCTGGGATCCCTATAAATCGAATGTTGGTGTGTTTAATGTTGTCCCAGAGATCTCTGAGATTGTCCTCAATTCTTTTCACTCTTTTTTCTTTATTCTGCTCCTCAGCAGTTATTTCCCCATTTTGTCTTCCAGCTTACTTACTCGTTCTTCTGCCTCAGTTATTCTGTTATTGATTCCTTCTAGTATATTTTTCATTTCAGTTATTGTGTTGTTCATCTCTGTTTGTTTGTTCATTAGTTCTTCTAGATCTTTGTTAAACATTTCTTGTATTTTCTCAATCCATGCTTCCATTCTTTTTCCGAGATTCTGAATCATGTTTATTATCATTACTCTGAATTCTTTTTCAGGTAGATTGCCTATTTCCTCTTCATTTATTTGGTCTATAGGGTTTTACCTTGCTCCTTCATCTGTGACCTTTTTTTTTGCCATCTCATATATTTTTTTTTTTTATGAGTGAAATTGTGCTCCTGTTTTACTGGTTGTTTGGCCTAAGGCTTCCAACACTGGAGTTTGTAGGCTATTGGATAGAGCTGGGTCTTGGTGCTGAGTTGAGGATCTCTGTGAGACCTCACTCCTATGAATATTCCCTGGGGTCTGAGGTTCTCTGTTAGTCCAGTGGTTTGGACTTGGAGCTCCCACCGCAGGAGCTTCTGCCCAACCCCAGGCTCACAAACCAAGATCCTGCAAGCCTTGTGGGGTGGTAAAAAAAAAAAATAAATAACAAAGTAAAAAATAAAATTAGACTTGGAAACTAACAGATATGTTAGAAAGAATGTAAAAATAAAAATATAGATGAATCAACAACTGGAAGGTACATCAATACCACAATATCAAAAAAGTGGAGGAGTGGAAAGAAAAAAAAAGGGTGGGGGAAGGCCTTGGCTGTGGAGGGCGGGGCCTAAGCAAGCGTGAGCTTTGGGTGGTGGGTGGGGCCTATGCTCAGGACCCACAGGGCTGGAAAAGGCCCTGGGGGCTATGGGGGGTGGGGCTTAGGCTCAAGGAACAGAAGGGGCCCAGGCGTGCCCCCCACCCCTGGCCTCAGAGGGCAGCGGACCTCACCTGGGAGCCCAGCAGGCTTCCTGGGCTCGAGTGGGTGGGGCAAACACCCTCCTTTCCTCTCCTGCTCCTCCAGTCTGGGGTCTGGGAGCACCCCTCCTGCCTGCCTCTCGTGACCTCCCCAGCCTCCCTCCTATGCCCCCAGGACCCACGTGGCCTTGATGGGCTTCTGGAGTGGGGAGAAGCGGCTTAGGAGCTCAGCAGGCTCCCCCGCCCGAGTGGGCCAGTCAATTGCCCTCTGCTCCTCTCCTGCTCTTCCTGGAGAGTCCTTCCTGCCTGCCTCTCCTGATATCCCCAGCCTCAAGGGAGTCCATCCTGTCTGGCCTCCACTTCTCCTCCCCCCTCAGCCCTCCTACGTCCTACCAGTTCACTCTGGGGTTCCTCCCGTCTCCTTGGGCATTAGAGTCCCCCCACAGTGGCCGGCAGATGCCCTAGTTGTAGGGAGACGCTAACTCAACTCCGTGTCTTCCCACAGCACCATCTTGCCTGTACCTCCACATAAATCAACTTTTGATGCAATACTTTTTGAGCATTTTTTAAAACATTCTCCCCCTGAAGTCTTCTATGTAGAAAACCATTTCATTGGTTTTAAATTGTTATGTGTCTAAAATACTTTTCCCTCAAGTGTTTTACCCATTAAATGCAATAATGATATGTCTATATTTTACCACTGTGCACATTTTCGTATCTCATAACTCCAATTACATTCTTTCTCTTGTGGAAAAAAAAAAAAACCACCATTGAATGACATAGAAACTAATTGGTTTCTAAGTGAATGGTGGTGTTAAAGTGCCCCTTTATGTAAAATATAGAGCTAAGCAAAAACTTAACATTAGAGAGTTTAATTATAAATTTATAAATATGTGTATGTACACATATATACACACATATGCAAATGTATATATATACCAAAATGATCTACCTGAACATTCAAAAATTACTACTGTATCAATATAGTAATATTATGTTATATTTTATATATAGTATACTATATACTGTAATATTATATATGCATAACAATATCTATAATTATATCTATACTTATATATCTGCCATAATGTTCCTGAATACAGAAAAACATCTTGGGGTTTTTTCTTTGGCTCATTTCTGACAGGAGCTTGAAGAGTGATTCAGATCTGTAGCTTTTACTGGCTTCTGCATGCTAGAAAATATAATCACTATTTCTCAGGATATGGTCTTTCTGAATTAGGTTCTCTGACTCTAGGAAGCAGAAATCTACATTGATAATAATACAGTTGATTCTGCCATCTCAATAATTCTGAAATTTAAGCGAAGGTTAGCAGTTGTTACTTTATAAGTTTTCTCTGATATTTTTTTTGTCACTGAAGAAAGTTTATTCACAGAACAAGTGTGAAAATGTCTTTTTATCAGTATTAAAAGGGAATTTTAAGGCTGTAATACCAGCTCTTTATTCCTTAAAGGGAAGCATTTACTATAATGATGTACTTGGAGCCACACAGCTAGTTAGCAACTTCCCTCTTCATTGGGGAACCATGAAATCTATTATGTTCCCCCAGGAGGGCAGTTTTCAATGAGAAATTGCTACATTTTTAAAGAACATATTGACCATGATGAAAAGATTTTATCCACAGCTATATGATGATGACAAAATTGGACATGACTAAAAGGGTTGGGCAGCCCAATTCTTAGGAACAAAACCTAGAAACAAGTGTCATGATACCCATAAAAATGCCTTGATGTGTCACAGGACACCAATCTAAGCCTTTAATTCACATTCCAGTGCAGATGGCCTTAAAGGTGTTTTGGATCAGTGGTTTTTATTTTTATTTTTTTATTTACTTTTTAGCAGAACAGCCCTTTTCTCAGAATTTTACATGGAACCGAAATATGTAAACAAAGAAATATATTGCTGGGCCAGTCTAGGTTGAAAATCATAGGATGGCAGTTCTACCCAGCAGTGGCCTCTGAGCTTCTCAAAGAATTTTCCAGGCACCATGAGATCTCACGAGCCCCCCGCCCCATAAACTCTGATACTAAATTGGAGAAGATCAGGAAAAATGAAGGAGGGGGTATGGCAATAGAAGAGACTCTGATATTTATTTTAAGGAACAAAAAGCTAAGGGAATTCCCTTTCAGCCCAATAAGGTAGATATTGTGATGGGATTAATGCTCACATCTCTATCTTTATCAATTTAAATTATTGATAGAAAATAAAAATTTATTTTGAAAATAAAAACATATTTTAATATACCTTAAAATATGTTAAGGTATAAACCTCCTCCACATAGCTTACTCAAAATAGAAATAGGCATCTCACAGGAATAGTTTGAGATGAGAAGTTTTGGAAATGCTGAAAAAAACTATTTTCAGCATTTATTTTAGTCTCTTTCCAGTGTGTTCTAAATTTCATAGAGACAAACCCTTTCAACTAAATTCCCAAATGAACCAACAATCAAAGGAGGAGAGAAATAGGATTTGTTTGGGTGTGAAATAATGAGTTATTTTATATCTCCTCCAAGGCATTTTATTTACTACTCTAAAGCAGATTTTGCCTTTGCATACCCGTAATCAGAAATGCAGGATAAAAGCCAGAAGAAGGAAAACAGATTTTTAGATATGAGTCAGATTGAAGTTAAAAATACATAACTGATTAATGAAAATGTTTGAAGGTGAAGCTTAAGAACGTGCTCACAGAGATAAAATGGATCAGACTGAATGCAGATGTGTGGCAGAAGACAGTTGGCATAGGGAGAGAAACAAATCCCATGATTAACATAGAAGAAGAAAGATGATTGACAGCAAACCTCAGAACTCCATATAAGTGAACAGCTGTTTACAGGGCACATGACTTTTATCATCTGAACTGGTCTCTGAAAAGTGACTGTTATAATCTATAATGGAAAAAAATGATGTGTAATGGAAACTCTACTGGTCCTTGAATAGAGAGATCATACCTTTACTCATTTATTTGTTCCATTATTCACTTAATAAATGTATGCTAAGTAAGCAAAATGTGCCAGTTCCTGTGCTAAGTGCACCAGAAGCAAGGTTGAATAAAACGTCTTTCTTCTCAAGGAGTGTATAGACACGTCAACAGAAAAGTTTGGTGCCGTGACTCAGTTCAGGTGGGAACAACACTAATAAAAGTGATATGTTTAACCTCTTCACCATGCTTTCAAAACAAAAGACA
The DNA here is from genome assembly GCF_949774975.1 of Lagenorhynchus albirostris. Classification (NCBI taxonomy): domain Eukaryota; kingdom Metazoa; phylum Chordata; class Mammalia; order Artiodactyla; family Delphinidae; genus Lagenorhynchus; species Lagenorhynchus albirostris. The sequence continues at coordinate 21,027,561 of NC_083103.1, read as the reverse complement.
TTTGCTTTCACTTTCTACTTTCTATCTTATCAACCAGCTGAGGTAGGGATGTGCTGCAGGATAATGAAATACCCATCTTCAATGCATTTTTGAAAGCTCTGTGTTTAAGAATACACAAGGAGAAGATCAGATGATCCAGTAACCTTGCATTGTGGAACTAGCATAATGTTTCTCCAGGGTTTAAACTTAGACTTTCAAAGGAGAGATAAATGCACTACTGTTTTATTCAAGAAACTGTTAAAATGTGGTTCTTGTTATAGCAGCTGGACTTCCCATCCTAACTTATGCATCCTACAAAGCTGACAGTATCTTTATGTCTCCACATCTCTGAACTCAGCTCACACTATTCTCCTTCTTTCTTACTCAGCCTCGGCCACACTGGTCTCCTACCTATTTCTAGGGTACAGCAAGCATACTTCAAACTCTAGCTTTTAAAATTGCTTCCGTTTGTCTGACATGTTCTTTCCTCAGAAGATATCTGGTTATCTTCTTCATTTTACTCATGTTATTGTGGAAATGTCACCTTATCACATGGCAGGCTCTATCACTCTTGGTTCCCCTGCCCTGCTTTTTTCTTTGATGTAGGAATTATTACCACCTGACAAAGTATTTTTAACTATTTATCTGTATATTGTCCATACATACTGACTAGCAGAGATTTTAATTCTCCATTCTATAACCAGACTCTGGAATACTGCGAAGTACATAGTGAGAACTCCATAAATATTTGTTGAATGAATGATTGACTGAAGGAATGAAATAGTGAAATAATATGGCATCATCAAGGGAGGTTGTGTAGAGTGAGAAGAGCTGAGGGCTGAGCTCAGGACACCTCCATCTAGGGGAAGGAAGAGTCAGAGAGCTCAGAAAGGGATGGTCCTAGACAAACAGAGGTAATCAAGAGAAGGTGGCACCTTGAGAATCAAAGAAGCGAGAGCTTCCTGACTTGTAAAATGCAGCAGAGAGATTCAGAAAGATGGCTTCAAAGTGGCCAATCAATTATGGGAACCAGAGGCCATTAACGACTTTGATGAGAATGGTTGTAGTGCAGTGGTGAAAGCAGAGGACATAATGCAATGGTTTGAGGAATGGATGGACTGAAATTTTTGAAACAAATATATGCTACTATTTTTATGAATTAGAGAGAAAGAGAGAGAGGGAGAGAGAGAGGAAGACAGAGAGAGAGAGAGAGAGAGAGAGTGAGAAAGACTGAGTAATGTCATAAGGAGGGCAGGGAATGGTATCAAGGTAATGTTTGTTAGTCTTATGGTGAAAGGAAGAGCAACAGCTCATCCCCTGAGACTTCCAGAAAGTCAATGAAGGGATGAGTGTAATGTAAATATATGTTGGCAAAATGAGAAGTATCTGAGAGAAGTCAAGATTGCAAATAGTAACTAGAACATGGATTGGAGGGAAAGCTCAAGGGAATGAGGAAAATTTGCAAGAGTTGTTGAGGTAAATGAATCAAGTATTTGGCCAAGAATAAATGAAAGGTTTTCAGTTAGCCCTAAAGACCTCTATGAAATGAGAACCACCAATTTGTTTGTTCTCCAAAAGGAAGATTCTGGTGCTCCCTGATTTGGATTAGACCTACTGAAATACTGGTAGCAATTTAGCTAGCCCTACCTTAAAACCTGATGTTTTGAAATGCCCAGATACTCTGAGTTGTCATGGAGCCCAAAGACTTAGGAAAGCAAAGTGAGAAATGACCACAATGACATTGATCTCTTAATATTTTTGTATTATGTCATAAAAACAAATTCATGTTTTACCTAGAAATCTGGTGTAGAAGAAAGAACTAGGCCTTAAGCTTTGACAGACCTGAATTCAAAGAAAATTGTGATAGTACAAGCTGCCTCATGTTGGGACAGTTTATTTGATTGTACTAAATTTCCTTCATGTAGTAAGGTAGTTAAATTATTGCTTTGCTTTTGGTCCACTTCAATAAATAGAGGCAGTAGAGTGTTGTGGTCAGTGTACCATGTTTAGCTTAAAGGTTGGAGTTTCAATGCAAGCTCTCTTACTTTCTAGCTCTGTGAACCTAGACAAGTTATTTAACCTCTTTGTAAACCTCACTTATACATTGACAGTGCCACCAAATCTGGTTGTTGTAAGAATTTAATAGTACTGTATATAAAGCACCTAGCTCAGTGTTTGACACATAGAAGATGCTTACTAAAAGTCAGCTGCTATCACTTGTATCACAATAATCATCATTATAATCATCAATGAAGGCAGTAAAAACAGTCATTTTTTTTTGTCATACATACACAGCCCGAAGTGGCAACATTATGCAAGGATATAGCATAAGGTTGCTTGTGTAATCTTAAAGTATAAATCCCCTACCTCCACCACATAAAACTTAGTAATGGCATTTCTCTTCAGCCTATAACCCGTAGTTCAGATCAACCAGCATTTAAGGATCATTTAGTGTGGGATAGGCCTCTCACACTGCACCTTGTTTAGAGTAGAAAGGGGGCGGGGATACAGGATTTTTTTTTTTTTTTAAAGAAGACGTTGGGGGGTAGGAGTTTATTAATTAATTTATTTATTTTTGCTGTGTTGGGTTTTCGTTTCTGTGCAAGGGCTTTCTCTAGTTGTGGCAAGTGAGGGCCACTCTTCATTGCAGTGCGCGGACCTCTCACTATCGCGGCCTCTCTTGTTGCGGAGCACAGGCTCCAGGTTCTCAGGCTCAGTAGTTGTGGCTCACGGGCCTAGTTGCCCCGTGGCATGTGGGATCCTCCCAGACTAGGGCTCGAACCCGTGTCCCCTACATTAGCAGGCAGATTCTCAACCCCTGCGCCACCAGGGAAGCCCCGGGATATTTCTTTTTAAGCTCTCAAGCACTACCGAGCCTTATTAGTAGGAAGCCACATCTCTCTGATCTATTTCACTCTTGTTATTTCCTCTTGTATTAATTTTACTGCACCGTCATCACCCTGGGTCTACTGTCCACTCAACTAGTAAACAGATATTAAAAAGCTAGTTAGGTGGCCATCTCACTGATGGCCAAGACCAGCTTCATTATCTCAATTACGGTTTGATTTATCAATTAGCGCTACAACTGACAGTTCCGGAATCACTGTGCATTGCAATGTGGCAAAATTTAATTACAGCACGGGCTATTAAAAGCACTTTAAAAATGCTAGAGGGTTAAATAATAATAAAATATCTAGATGTTTAACTATCATGAAGCCTTTAGCACTAATTTAATGGTGCCAAAGCAGCAGCATTGTTCATATTTATAGGAAGAATGGTCCAATGAATGCAAATAGTCTTCCAACTCTTTTGCAATCATATTTTCCCCCAATTCCTGTGGCATTGTTGGGTTGCTTCTGATAAAAACATAAAGAGAACATATAAAACAAAGATACTTTCTCCATGCAGAGTTTTGAGTGATTATTATACCTCAAACACCTGAAAAAGCTATTCTATGAAAAAAATTATTTTTGAAAAAAAAGAGTTATTAAAAAGAGAAAATCTGCATTGCAGATAAACAGATGGCCTGTATCTTCCTCTGCAAATGATGTTATGAGGTAGGAATAATGCATGCTTTTTATAGTGGGATGCTGTAAACACTGTTTTTTCTTAAACTCAGGAGTAGTAAGGTATCTTGTTTACCTACCCCAGTGGATTGTCACTTAAATTTATAAAGAGATATGGGTGTAGATGTGGATGCAGATAATTCTGGGGGATATTTCTGAATGCTGTGAAAGGACGGCCTAGGACAGACGGCTTGGGGAAGCTCTGTGACGTTCAGCCCTCTTTGAGGAGGTCATGGTTTAGGTGTTTTCATGCTGATGAGGGAACCAAAGCAATGATGACTTCCACAAAGCAGAGGCTGGTCTCAGAGATTCTTCATGCTTTTTATCAAACTATACACTTGGCATAATATTTTGTGACTAATTTCTCTTTAGGTAACAAGTTTGCAAATTATAAAGCTAAAGCTTTATAATAAATAAATCAAGCAAAGACTCAATTTGGGAAACAAAATTTTTTCATCAGAATGCCTAGTCACAGTCATTCCTCCTACAACATGTAGACTTTCCTCAAAAGTTTCGTGCTGGATTTATCCAATGTGGCAGGACTGGCCAGCTTAATTTCTACTAGCATGGAGCTCCAATTACATGGAGGCATCATAAATAAATGACTCTAATGGCAATCTTTGATAAAGTCTGAGAAATTCAGGAATGAGTGACTGGCTGAAATTATTATTTTATGTTATCTGCTCATTGTACTTTCAACTGTAGCTTCAGGATACTAAAAAATATCTTGGTATCTTATTCATACATAGGGGATAAAATTTTGATGTATGTTCATTGTAAATGGGCAAAGCACCATTTATGAGTATTTTATAGTCCTCTTATCTCTTCCTGTTCATTATTCCCCATAATTAATTGGTTATCAGGTCTTGTTAATTCTATTCCTAAAATGTTACTTGATATCAGTTTTGCCCCTTCATTCTTGCTTAACCCCCCCTGAACCAAATATCAGTTTTTGCTTATACTATTGTATATCTCCTAGCTGATTTGTTTCCAACATTAGTCAGGTTAACAAGATATGGGCTCTGCCTTCAGAAACGTAGACCAAATGATAGGATTGATGGGAAATGTTCACTGCAATTTACATCAAGGAAAATCTGAGTACAGTTTATAAAGAAAGGTGTTGGGGGAATACCCACCTGACCCTCAAGCTTTTTCCTAGGACTTAGGTTCAATATGATGTATTTCTTGGTATCCTGGTACACAAAGATTTTACCCTCTGAACTCTGGTAGTTATACCAATCATATATCACTGTTCCATGTGCATGGTGTCATGGACTGAATGTTTGTTTCCCTAAAAGTCATATGTTGTAGCATTAACCCACAGTGTGATAGTATTTGAGGCAGAACCTCTGGAAATAAGCAGGTTTAGATGAGATCTTGAGGGTGAGGCCCCATGATGGGGTTAGTGTCCTTTTTCAAAAAATATTTATTTATTTATTTTTGGCTGCATTGGGTCTTCATTGCTGTGCACGAGCTTTCTCTAGTTGCGGCGAATGGGGGCTACTCTTCGTTGCAGTGTGCGGGCTTCTTATCGCGGTCGCTTCTCTTGTTGTGGAGCATGGGCTCTAGGCACGTGGGCTTCAGTAGTTGTGGCACACAGGCTCAGTAGTTGTGCCACGTGGGCTCTAGAGCTCAGGCTCAGCAGTTGTGGCACGCTGGCTTCAGTAGTTGTGGTGTGTGGGCTTCAGTAGTTGTGGCACATGGACTCAGTAGTCAAGGCTCGCAGGCTCTAGAGTGCAGGCTCAGCAGTTGTGGCGCACGGACTTAGTTGCTCTGTGACATGTGGGATCTTCCCGGACCAGGGCTCGAACCCGTGTCCCCTGAATTAGCAGGTGGATTCTTAACCACTGCACCACCAGGGAAGTTCCGGATTACTGTCCTTATGAGAAAAGGAAGAGACCAAAGCTCTCTGTGTCTCTCCACCCTGTGACAACACAGCAAGGAGATGGCCATTTGCAGACCAGAAATAATATCTTCACCAGAACTTGACTATGCTGGCACCCTGATTTTAGACTTCCAGCGCCCAGAACCGTGAGAAACAAAATGTCTGTTGTTTAAGCCACCCAGTTTATGGTGTTTTGTTATGGCAGACTGCACTAAGACGCATGGAATTTATAAATATACTTATTTTATAATTTATCTTATGAATTAATGTACAAATGTCATGCCTTCTCATCTCCAGATCTGTGAAGAGAGAGACTCTGTAAAATAAACATTCTATCCACAGAACATATTGGGGGTTCAGTTATTTTGGATCAATTGATAGAAAGTATATCTTTTCTGTACTAAAATCTATTAGGATATTCAGGCTTAAAAGTCAACTGCAGCGTAGTATATGACTGTATCATGGGGTGGCAGTGTGAGCTAAGAGAAGTTAGTGGAGACTTTTGTAAGTATGTTACAGCTGAGCTAATTGCAGTAGTATGAATAAGAATTGTCAAATTTATAGAGGTGGGAGAAGACAGTATCTTATGCGGAGAAAATGGAATTTGTGGAAACCCTGACTGAATGTGGAAACCCTGACTGAATACAGAAACAGCTCATTTTTTGCTAGAACTTCAATATTTGTGTGACTGGGGACTGTATCATGAGGGGAAGGTATAGCAGTGATGAGGCCAAGAAAAAAGTTAAAGACTTTGGGTAAGAACAGAATATGACGATTTCAACAATCGCTTATGTAATTTTTAATGCCTATCACTGGCACTGGCTTATAAATTCTCTGAGAGAAGATACGATATTTACTATGTTCTTACCACCTCCTATATGCAGCACTCATACATACATGTTGAATGGTTGGATATGTGACTTAATAAGTAATGATCAGGGTCCCAGATGGATAATATGAAATGTCAAGTCCTAGAGTGGTTTTTAGGGTCAAAGTCAGAACAGTGAATCCAAAAGAAGTTATCACTGAAGAGGGTCTAAGTCATCGTTTTGAAATTGTGCTGCATACTAGAAACACCTGGGGAGCTTGATGTCCAGGCCCACCCTGCAGCAATTAAACCAGAAGTTCAGGGATGGCACTCAGGCATCAGGATTTCAGCACTCATCCAGGAATGAGAACCAGTCAGATGAGCAACAAAGAATCAAGGAGCACAGCTACACTGAGGAGTCTGGAAATCCAACTGGATTAGACACAAAAGAGCGTATCTGAATTAATTCGTTTGCATTAAACCTGGATCTTGCAGAAGAGATCAGTTGAACTCACCCTTTTGCTGTCTCCTCTCTTAAGCACCAAGGAAAGCAGATTCTGCGTCTTTATGTTTTGTATTTGAGAAGGGTATATTTTGGTGTGAGAATCAAGCCTGGATGGTTTGTACTGCAAGGTAGAGAGGGAGTCCAATATGTATTTCTTTTACAATCAAGTAAATTCCAATTTTATACTATAGAAGCATCCTCTATCACAGTAGAAGAAAATGAGCCCCATTCATCTTGAAAATTAATAGGGATGAACTGTTTGGAACTGGGCTGGCAAAAGAAACACACCAAAAAAAAGGTGTGTGTGTTATTTGTTTTCTTTTTAAAGTAAGAAAATAATATTAGGGCAGTTTTGGCTGACCATTTTATTCAAACACACACACACACACACACACACACACACAGGCATCACTGAGACCTCTACCTAATGCACAAATCATTAATGAGAATAGTTTAGATTCTTCCAGTAGTGTATCAAATCTCTGAGGTTTAAGACAGTTGACACCAAATTATCAACCCACTTTCTTTTCACCTTGATAGTAGAAGTCCAGCATAGCTCATCAATTAGAGTTCTTTCCCCCAGATACTTAATTCTTCTCTAATTGGTGGTCCAGGTTGGGCTCTTCTCTTCTTTAAGAGAGCTAAAATAAATCAATAGTTCACAATTTGGAAATTGTCATTTACCCAAAAATAGAGTCAAAGCATTCTTTAAACATCACTTTCAAGTTTTCTTCATAAGCCACTTGAAATATTAGTGTTCGGAGAACAGTATAAAACAGTCAGACAGACTATTACATATCAAGCATTAAGTATGTTTTGCTTCCTTCTCTCATCCCTTTTCAGAGAGGCTGCTTTCATGGTCCTTTCAGTAGGGATACTGGGTCATGGGCTGGGGCTTCTCTGTTCCAATCTGGTTGAATACAGGTTATTACCATTCCCTAGTTAAGCCAACTAGGTTTTCTACTTAGAGAAAGAAGGGCTCCAGTGCATCTCTGTCAAGCTCTTGAACTCAAAAATAATGTTGAGCATGGGCTGGGGCAGTATATTTTGACCCATATGTAAATGATGCAGCCAAACCTATTCCATAAAGATTCAGTAGAATAAAGTACATGGTCAGAGGCCACATGTCTCAGAAAGAGAATGAGATGGAGAGAATCTTTCCGTGAATAATTTATTTATTTAAGTCTCTAATATGATCACAGTACACTTCCTGCCGAGTTCTATGAGATGCTCTTGGATTTTCCCAATACACTCTCATTTTGTATCAAAGTCATCTAGTTTGGTTGGAAGTGTCACAAGGCAAATTTTATTTCATATATGTGTTGTTACTGTCAAGATTGTAATTATCCTACTGGAATGAAATTAAACAGTTTGATTCATGTTTTAGTTCACTTGTCTTTAACAGTTTTAAAAGTGGAGACTTAGGAAGCTCTGCCCTTTCCTCAGACAAATGAAGACACATTTCAAGACTGATAAAAGCCCTTTAGTAGGACACTGATTAATTAAGCCACTGGATTGAATGCCATGCAGCATTAGAAAATATGACTCTGAGAGCTACATTATTCCAAATGTTTGGAATAACAATTAAATGCATAGTTCATTAAAATGTATAGAAAAAACACTGGAAATAAATTCATTGACATGAGCCACATAAAAAGCATTGATTTATGTCTTTTTACCTAATTTAGTTGACTACTATTTTATAAAAACTCATGCAATCTCCATCTAACAGAAGAGAAAACTGAGGTCAGAGAAGATAAGTATTTTGCTCATGGTTAAGGCCTGTAAGTAATTCCCCCACCAAAAATAATTCTGAATAAAAGATGACGAGAAACACACTAAATGAAAATAATGATTGATAAAAAAGCAAAATTTGGGGTAATGATTTCTCTTTGTAAAAATGTTCACTGTAATTTTATCACCATCATAAAAAAGCATAGTAAAAATTAAAATATTTCCAACTATGCAAACTCTTTTCCACATCTCTGCCCATATTTGAAAATGAAAATAGAATTCATAAATTTAAATCATGAAAGACTTAGACTAAAATGTTAAGACTTTGAGGATAAAAAAATGTGCTGTTTGTCATTTCTGCAAATCAAAGTACTGTCACAGCTATTTCTTCTATCTACTGCCATTCCTATTTCATCAAGTTTATGACTGTGCAAATTAATGGGGCCACATCAGTCTCCCCTAAACTCTCTTCACAAAGCTGCCAGAGCTCTTTTAACTGAATGAAGCCAGCTCATTTCTGAGTGGCTGCATCCTGGTTGTTCCTCCCTAAATTGCATGGTCAGGAGTCAATGTAACTTAGCCTCCCCTGATCAAAGATGGGCCTCTGGGAGAATTACTGATGCCCTTTAAGGAAGTTTAAGTAAGTGGCTAGTCAATTATCTGGTCTTCAGAAACGAAGTGATTAGATTTAGCCTGGGAGAAAAGTGAGGTTAAATCCAAAGAAAGAGAATCAATTTTCTTCTGTTTCCTTCTGCTGTCAGCAAGTCTTCATAAACTGATTAATCATAAATTATTAATGTCCATGGGACTGAGATACATTCTGTCTCCATTTATTGAAATGTATCTCCCAGGCATCCTGGCGGTGGGTTTGACTGATAAGCCAATAGCACTGGGATTTGCATAATCACGTTGGCACCTTGCTACCAAGCTGACTCGCTATACTGTTGACAGAGTAGCTCATGATGTATTTGCACTTGGCATAATCTTGATGGCCCAGTCAGTGTCTTTGGCTGAGAAGAGTACAAATAAATCATTTTTTTAAGGTGTAATTTTTCGTCTGATTAATGCATATGTCTAACGATAAGCAGTTTGGGAAGAAACTAATCTGTCTCTAGTTGGTGAAACTGTGGACTGGACACAGCCTTGTTTTAAGATTGAGGGAGTTGGGTTGTGGCATTTCTGGAAGCTGCCAGATGATCTTGAATACACTGGGTCGGTCACCCAAGGGAGACAGCTACTACCATACATGGAATTTAAGATTATATTTCCTGTAATATTAGATTGTTTAGAATCCAGAATAATTTCTGTATAGCTCAGTGTTTAGTAAGCAATGCTTAATCGGTAAGTAAAAAAAAAAAGAAAAGAAGTCAGGTTTTCATTGGGTCACAGAAACCTGAAACTCTAGACTTGGATGGGATTTTCTTTGACTGCTGGCATTTGAAGGGCAGTCTGACATAAAGTAACCAGAACTTTCAATGTCTGCTTATTAATGAACTGCACGCTCAAGTGGACTTAATGGATCTACCAAATGTCCACTAACATTATTAATTTCAGAGATGATTTAAAGAAAAAATAATTGAAATAAAATAGGAGATGTAATGTCTTATTTCACTTTAGTATACCTAATTCATATGGAATGTCAGAAGTGATTTATTTGACCCCATCATTTTATAAATAAGGAAATTGAATCCCAAAAAGGTTAATTGCCCAAGATTACATAGTGGGTTAATGCTAGAGCTAGGCAATACCTGGGCAATGATCAGACAACTTCAGTCCTTCCATATGTATCAGAAGTTGATTTTTTTATTATTAACAGCCTATAATTCTGCGAGTTCAGTGATTTAAACAAAATATGGCATGGACTAACTAGCTAATTGTTTAATGAGCCATTTTCTTTCTCCCTGGCACATAGACAGACCATATTTCTCACTGCAGAAAATCCAGAACAGGACTCCAAGGCCCTAGGACATGGTGATATATTAACGAAGGCTAAGTTTCCATCTTTTGGTTCCCTGATTTCTTGTGTGGAGTAGGACCATATGCCTCCCTCAAATCTCCACCCTCTAACTGGCATTAAGCCACTGATATTTTGGAGTTAGTTTATTTTAGATGCTAACGTTACTCACCCTAAATAATTCCCTGGACTTTGCTGAATTACTGAAACAATTTGACAAACGTGATAAAAAAAAAGAGATCTTATTTGGGGTTTTTTTTTTTTTTTTTTTTTGGTGTTTGCAGCTGAAAGAAGCTGAATTTCAAAGTGAATTCTGCTGTCGCATTGCCAAATAAAATCAATTCAGGGCATTCTGGAATCTTCTCTGTTCCCCTTTAGACATAACTCCTCACAATAATTGCCTGTACTCCACACTACATTTCCTCACCACAGTACCTTTTGAACCTACGCTCATCATCTTTCTACTCCACGGAAATCCCTTCTATAAAGGTCAACAACAATCTCCACATTGGCAATTCCAATGATGAATTCTCTGTCCTCATTGCCTTTGATACATTTGATCACTCCCACTCTCTCAAAACACATTATCACCTTAACTTCTGATATATCACACATTTCTTATACCTCACCAGAGGATCTTTTTTGTTTGTTTTTATACCTGGATTCTCCTCATTGAGTGGTGACCCAGAACCAGTCATACCAGTTGGCCAGAGATGGTTGTCAAATTTTCATGAATTTTGCCATCTGGCTGATGTCACGCTGAAACTTAGAATCAGCCAAGAGTATTTACACCATAGAAATAAAACAAGAAGTCAACCCCTGCCCCACTTCTGAGAACTGGTTGTTAAACATTTGACCAGCACAACATTGCATCTTCTTTGCGACCTCTAAATATTAGAGTACCCCAGAACTTAGTCTTTGAACATCTTTATTTCTTCACTAACTTCTAGATGATCTCAGTTGCCTAACCTTAAATGATACCTATATTCTATGACCCACAATGTATACCTCCAACATTAACTTCATCTTTCAACTCTAGAGTTTTTTTACCCAACTGCAGTTGAGAAAAGGCTTTACAAAAGAGATTGAGTGTGAGGTGACTAGAATTCATTTCAGAGAAAGTGGAATAGGGCATCACATTCAGGAAGAATGTGTTCTGATAAGCAAAAGCATGCCAGTTTGGGATCATGGCTGGATGACCAAACCCTAGGGGGCACATCTAGAAATATTTAATTCACTCCATGCCAAAAGTGATGTATTTTGTAACTAACTTCCTGCTACCCATATGCAACAAAATAGCTGAGAACTAACAATGCAACCAAAGTGCTAGCTCTCTTTCATAAGTTATATGAATGAGTAAGCCAAGCTACTAATATGCTGGGACCTATTTCCTCAAATTTAAAATGAGAATAATAATACCTGGTCTGCCTGACTCATGAGACTTTGGCAAGAAACAAATCAACTTTTTTTGTTTATTCTTCCAGATAACAAATATTTGCCTAGGGCAATATTTCTATTCTGGGCAAACAAATGGAAAAGACAAAAGCCCCTACCCACATGGAGTTTACATTCTACTCAGTGCAGACCCAGTTAGGCAATAAATAAGGTAAACAAGTATGATGTTGTTTTAATCAGGGTTCTCCAAAAAATCAATCAATATGGTGTGTGTGTGTGTGTGTGTGTGTGTGTGTAGAGAAAGAAAAGAGGAGGAAGAGAAATTTATTTTAAGGAATTAGTGCTTGTGACTATGAAGGCTGGCAAGTTCAAAATCTACAGGGTAGGTTAGCAGGCTGGATCCCAGAAGAATTACGGTTTGGGTCTAAGGGTAATCTGCTGACAAAACTCCCTCTTCTTCTGGGAGTGATAAAGATCCTTTGCTTGATCGAGCTTTAGTTAGGCTCCCCTGAACTCTCCCATCAGTAAGGCTTATCTGTGTACTTCCTTATAGAATCAGTTTTAGCAAGAACTCTGCTGTGTCAGTTTAGTGGGACTTCCTCAACCTTGATATCCAATTCAACTCTTTTTTAAATCTTTTTCTTAAATTAATTTATTTGTTTGGCTGCCGCGCAACATGCAGGATCTTAGTTCCCCGACCGGGGATCAAACCCATGCCCCCTGCAGTGGAAGCGCAGAGTCCTAATCAGTGGACCACCAGGGAAGTCCATCCAATTAAGCTCTTCATCTCTGCTTTTCCTCCAGGAGATATCCAATCACCCTGGCCTGTCTTCAGCAAGAATCCTTTTAGGCTGGTTTGGCCAGAATTCCTCAGACTTGATGTCTCCTCTTAGTAATTTTCCATCTACCAAAGCCCCTTCCCCCAAACTTGCTCCTTGGCTATAAATCTCCACTTATTCCGGTTATATTCATGATCTAGCCCAACTGTAGACTGGGGTCTCTCTTCCCCTATTGCAAGAGTAAAAAAAAAAAATATATATATATATATATATATATATATATATATATATATATATAATCTTAAAAAAACTTCACACAAACATCTAAAATAATGTTTGACCAAATATCTGGGTATCCTGGCCTAGCCAAGTTGACATGTAAAATTAACCATCATAGGTGTTTCTTTTTCTAGATGGGGATAAATACCAAAAAGATACGTAAATCGGAGAAGGAGATAGAAAGTGGTAGGAAGAAGACTGAAATCATTAGGTAGGGTCACTAGGGAAGACTTAACTAAAAGAGTGACATCAAATAATGGCTGGAAGGAGATAAAAGTATAAACCACGGAGATATATGATAGAAGATCTAGCATACCGGCAGGTGCGAAAGCTCTACGGCAGGAACCTGCCTAGAATATGCCAAGAATAACAAAGAGATCAGAGTTTTTGTAGCAAAGTGAGTGAGATAGATGGCGTAGGTGCTGAATAACACAGTTATGGACAGGTAGACCTTTGTAAGGATTTTACCTTTTATTCAGGCTACAAAGCAGAGGGACTGCCATGATCTAACTTATTTTTAAAAAGGCTCTCTCTAGCAAAGTTGTTGAAATTAAGCTGAAGGTTAAACAACTGGAAACAGGGAAACCTATTAGGAGGCTATGGTAATAATCCATTTGAGAAATAGTGGTAGCCTGAGCAGTATGGAAATGGTGAGGATGGTTAAAAGAAATCAGATTCTGGGCATATTTTTGAAGATAGAACTTAAATTTGTAATCGCTTACGAATTAATTGTGTGGTGAGAGAGAAATAAAGTAATTCAACCAAATTTGAACCTAAGCAGTTAGAAGAATGCAGTTGCCATTATCTGGGATAAAGAAGTCTGAAGACAGAGCATGTTGTTTTGTTGGGAAGATCTAGGGTTTGGTTGTTGATATGTTAAGTTTGAGAGATACATTAATAAAAATATCTAATTAATTTATGTGAATGTGCTTGGTAATTTCTTAAGTGCAATATAAACTTAGAGGAATAGACTTATCCCACTGAAATTCTACATTATACTATGGAATATGTAGAATTGATACCTCTAGTTTTATATATTATTTTGACATTTCTATCTCATTAAGTTTCCTGTTTGTTTATATAATAACTTCAATTTCACCTGTATTTGCCCCTCATCCACATTTGCTTGTCAAGTAGTGCAGAGAATTAACTGTTGAATAATTTAGTATGGATAAATATGAATCATCTTTAATGATTTTGGGTCCAGGAAGTGATTCCATTAAGTCAATCACAGCAGCATCTTTTGCAAGCATTAAATTTAAATTTCTTGCAATTTAAAAGGAGCATTGGCTTCTAAAAATCTCATTGCCAGAGATGTAGAAACAGAAACATTTTTTAACTCTATCTGTTTTGATGTTTTTCATGTGGGAAAATTCATAATCAAGCATTCAACTTAGGAAAAGCATGGCCAATGAAAATTAATGCAGGTCAGGTCAAATTCTGTTAGATCAAGCAGTTTAGATAAAAATAAATGGACTATAGAAGGTGAAAAGAGAGGATTATATACCTGAGAAAGTTGGAAAACACAGGCTGGATATTTAAACTGAAGGAAAGCAGTGGTCAGAAGTACATTTCACACATGCTTTGAAATACTTAGAAATAATATAAGAAATCATTGTCCAGTACAAATAAGTAGAATCTATGAAAGAAAAATAACATCAAAATGAATAGAATTAATTCAAATATCATAAATATAAAAAAGGAATTATTTTAGGATTCTAAATAAAGATATGGGGACTAATATATGTATCTGATAATGAATAAGCCGTAGAACTTCAGTTGAGTAGTTTCTGAGTGATTTTCATTAATTAAATTTATTTGCCATACTTCTCTTCCTCTTTGAGTGACTTTTCTCTTGGATTTTTATCATTAACATAGGTGAATAAAGAACTAATATGCATTTAAATATCTGCTAAGGGAAAATTTTTGCCTGTGTACACGACCTTCGATGATCATTGTAATGAGGCTTTTTGGGACATATTACATGCCAAATCATTTACCATTCCTATTAGATATTTCAAAATTGAAAACTTTAGCTCTTTGTGTAGACCTTATTTAAGTCGTTCAGAAAATAGATTTTTAGGATTAATTAAGTACATAAGTACTTTTTTATAGTCATTTTATTCCGTTCTAGCTTACATTTTCACAATAATGCAGTAACTCTCTGTACAGAACTTTGACTTGTGACATTATGTCATGTGAATGATATTAAAAGCAGTATACTCAGCTGAAGATCTTGGAGTAAGAGCAATGGTTCTCATATGTTAGCATGTATTGCAGTCACTTGGGGGATTTATTAAAACTCACTCTGTTGGTCTTGTCCTCCAGAGTTTCCAAGTTAGCAGAACTGGGGTAGGGCCTGAAAAGTAGCATTTCTAACAATTTCCAAGATGATACTGATGCTGCTAGTCTAGGGATTAGAATTTGAGAACCACTGAACTAGAAGAAGGAAAGGAATTTTGACAGAAAGCTACAGTTTTCTTGATATGATACTACAAATATTCATTACCTATGAACTATCATACTTATTGCTGTCTATATACATGTATAAAGAGCTATTTGCTCTTGAGTAGTAAGCCCTTGCTTAACTGGTAGCTTGAGACTATGCCTGATTTAAAGCCACAATGATAAATTGTAAAGAGTTCAGTATTTTAAAATTGCAATTTAAATATTTTTCAATTGCTATTTTTATCCTTCTTGGCATGTTTAGGAAGAATTTCAGTTGTAGGAGTGAGAGGGGAATATATGCTTATGTACAGAATTGACTGAGATGACAATAATGACTTACTCCATACACACGAGGCATCCCAGGGACATCCTCATAGAGTATCAAGAGGTCAAATTAGCTGATTATAAATGAACTACTTCAGTAGATGGGAAAGCAATAGGTCTCATGTCAGTGGTAGACTCTGGGAAACTTGTGACCTACAGAAAGGCTAGACTGCCAGTTGGGGGACATTAGTTTTATATGAAGACTTTTCTTCTGGCATTGCAGCAAAGCAACTGGGGTCAAACCCAGCCCAAGTGCCCAACAGTTTATTTACATTTTATTTTAGATTTTTCTTTAGATATAAAGCTATCTTTCAACTTTTCCACATATAGTAGTCATAGAAATCACCTGAAATTATCACAATAATTAGTATCAACAATATAACTGTTATTTGCAAAATGATAATAATGTATACTATCCTTAATATCTTTTGATTCATAATATCTCATTGGTTTCTCTTACATATGAATATAAAAAAGATATTCTATGGGCTCTCATTCCCACATGTGAACTGAGTAAGTGGTAGATAAATAAACTTTTTTACAGAAAAAACAGGGCCCATGCTATAAAATGTTTAGCACAAACACATATTTTTATAAGTTACATTTTCTAACTATGATTTATTACAATGAGGAAGTTATTTCCTAGGTGTAAGGAAACATTAGGCACAAATAAGTAGATAATTTTGTCATGGATCTGGTTATGTCTACATCCTCAGAGAGAGTTACGGCACTCAGATTTGCTGGACAAATTATACAGTGTATTTCCAGAGGGATGTAGTTCCAAAGAAATACAGTCATTGATCTTTACAGTTAAAATAAAAACAATAACAGAAAACACTCAGAGATTCCCACTTTTATAAATCATCCATATCTTATTCCTTCCAAGAGACAGTCTGGTCTGTGGCTGGGCTTTTTTATGCCAATCCCAATCTTATTTCCACTCATAGTGTTTCACACCTTCTAATAAATGTTATGACAACATTCATTTCATGAAGATATATAATTTTTTCAATTCTTAATGTTTAAGAAACCTAACAAAATCTTAGAAAACATAATACAGACTTCTGTTTTGGGCAGCATGGCATACTAGATAATGTGAACAGTCCTCCTGATTAAACAGCTAAAAGTCTGGATTAAACAACAGTGTTTAAACATTGCTTGTAAATGCTGAGTTGGCACAAAGAAGGGAAGAAATCTGCTGAGGCAAAAGTCACGGGAGAGTAAGACCATGCTAACAAACCAGCTTTTGCCCTTAGGGTTTCCAGTGTGTCCAGGGTGACTTGAGTTGTGTTTTGATGACTCCATGGGTTACAGGGAGTAGGAGAAAAACTCAGAACCCAACTGATGTGGGAGTCTAACAGGAAATGTGCACATAAAACTGGCATCAATAGGACTGCATGATGCCTTTGTTGTAAGGGTGAAATAGAAGTAAATTTTCCGGGAAAAAGGGGTCTGCAAAGAAACTTGTCTGTCTTTAAGTTGGACAGGGGCAGGCAGACTTTTTCTGTAAAGGGGCAGCGAGTGAATATTTTAGGTCTAGTGTCCTCATATCTACTCAACTCTGCCACTGCAGCACTAAAGCAGCCATAGACAATACTCAAGTGATTGGACTCACTGTGTTCCAATAAAATGGTATCAATAGACACCAAATTTAAATGTTATATAACTTTCACTTGCCATGAAACATTATCATTCTTTTGAATTTTTAGCTATGTAAAAACCATTATTAGCTCACAGGTTGAATAAAAACAGATGTCCCATATTTGACCCACTAACCACATAGTTTACTAAAACGTGATTTAGTCAGTGTGATATTGGTACACAGATACAGGAACTGACAAATGAAACAGCATGTGAAGCCCAATAATGGACCCACATGTAATGAAAGTTACTTATAATAAAGTAGCCTTTGCAACTTTGTGAGGAAGGATGTGCTACTTATACATAGTTCTGGGTGAACTGTTTATTTATACAGGAAAATATTTTTAAAACACCTGAAATTAAATCACTACCTCACACTATAATGAAGAAAAAAAAATCTATATAGATGAAGGGATAATCAGTGAAATGAAACATTTTAGAATTAATATAAGAAGATGTTATTTTATGGCTTTATGTTATGGAATGTTCTTTTAAACAAGACATAAAATGTGCAACTATAAAGCTAAACATCAATGTATTTGGTGATGATGACATTACTATTAATAACTTATGTACATCAAGCATCAGGAAGAGAGTTAAAATGTAAGTCACAAATGGATGAAAATGTCATATATTTTCAGCAAAGACTTAATTTCCTGAATATAAAATGTACTTTGCAATTTAATGTAAAAAGAAAAACCATGAGAAAACGGGAAAAATAAAAGGAATTTCGTATGAACATAGATGAGATGTTAAACCACATTAATAATCAGTAAGTGCAAAGTAAAGCCCATGAGACACCATTTTACAGCCACCATATTTACAAAGTGTAAAGGTCTATTGGGATAATAAATTGGTATCTTATGTCATTACCTGGACATATGAAATATGTGTGTAAGTGACCCATCAGTTCTACTCTCAGTTGCATAAAAGTTGTGAACAAGGCTGTTCATTGCAGCATAATAAATACACACACACACACCCCACACTCACACACAAGCAAACATACACACAAACCTCAAAAGTGACAATTTTTAAAAACCTGGAAATCCCTCAAATGTATATCATTTATAGATTATGTTTTATCCAAACAGTGAATATAAATCAGTGGTGGTAAATGACTGAACTAAAACTTTGTGGATCCATATGGATGCATCTTCAAAATATACTTTTGAGAAAATTAAGCGTGTTACAATAAAATATAATAGACTACAGTTACATAAAGCTTAAAGGCAGGCAAAAAAATGCAATATATTTTTAGGGATATATGTGGTAAAAATATAAAGAAAAGAAATGATTTTTATGAAATAAAGTGGTTACTTTGTGTGGCTGAAAGAAAGAGATGTAATCTAGGAGAAATACTTAAGCCTTCCTTAGCTGAGTGGTGAATATATGGAGTTTTCTTGTACTATTATTCATTTCTTTTAAAACACTTTTTAGTATGTATGTAAAATCCATATCAAAAATGACATTATATATAGTCAGTAATAATTGAAATTTACTTATTATTCTAGTATAGAACCCAAAAGAACCCAAAAGATGAGTTCAGAGCACAAGCACAAGAATTACATGTTGCATTGTCCACTAGTGGTGAGCATGCCAGTCTTGAGATAAAATTTGTCTACCTAGAAACTTCCTTATTACTTATTATGCATTCTTATGTACTCTTGCTTTGTTATTTATTTTAAGTTCTCACTTTCCTAATGCACATAATATTAAAGGCAAATCTCTAAGAATTGGTTTCTGAAAAAGTCCAGTATCTTGTATTTATCCACTTCTGCACTCTATTTTTAGAGACGTATTTTCCGAGCCTCTAGACATTTGTTCAAACAGTTAAAGATCCTCCAGATTCAATGAAGACACTCCTGTTGGTTCCAAGTGTATTTTAAACAATTTGGATTGTGTACGTCATGAAAGTTGGCTGGATCAAAGATAACAGGGGTCATATCCAAAAAGCAAACTATTTAGATCAGGACAACTATAAAATAAATTGACCATCTAGAAATTAAACATTTCAAAAGGAAGTTTTCTATCCAGGCGCATTTTTCGGTCACTAACACCTGCACACCAGCAGACACACTCTCCCACCCACATACACAACAATGCACGCACAAACACAAACACAACTAAATGAGTTAGTACAGTAAGTTCCCTACATAAGAGCGAGTTCCATTCCGAGAGTGTGTTCGTAAGTCCGGTTTGTTTGTAAGTCCAACGAAATTAGCCTAGGTACCCAACTAACAAAATCAGCTATATAGTACTATACTGTAATAGGTTTATAATAATTTTCACACAAATAATACATAAAAGACAAACACAAAAAGTAGAAAACATTTTTAATCTTATAGTACAGTACCTTGAAAAGTACAGTAGTACCAGCTACACCACCACTGCTTTTATGCTTGCTTCTGGACATACTGGGCTTGAAATAAAGATATACTCCTGTACTCTATACACTACTGTACAGTAAAGTACACAAAAGCATAACCACTTGTAGAGGATGCACACACGTGACAGTGTACACCAGACATGTGAACTAACTTCTGTGATTGGACACGTGAACACACATTCGCATCTTTGAAAGTTTGCAACTTAAAGGTTCATATGTAGGGGACTTACTGTAATCATAAAACGCTTTAAATGATGCCCGTTTTTTAGGATATGCTCTGTGAGTGCTTGCTAAATAAATAAATCTGCATATTAAAAGCGTATTTGATATCGAGGATCCCAATCCCAAAAAACCTTGTGGGAGGGTACACCAGTAGCTCACACCTCAAAGAGAACTGTACTTTGTATGACTTCCTGACTAGCTTTGTACATTGGTTTTTCCTCAAGTCCAGAGAAAATATGAATATTTATATTTTACTTTTCAACCAACAGAAGCAGAAATAGTTTAATAAAATGATTTACACATTGATAAAGAAAAAACTTATAATGAAGCAGGTGTTAGAATATTGTTCAAGAGACTAAAATTTAGTGGAATATTTCAGGACCTGTCTAATTACTTTGACAGCTTTGGAGAATATAAAAATTCTGGCAAAGGCTGCATGTGCAAAATTACAGGCTATGTTCTACAAACATTAATGAAATTATGCAATGGATTTGATCAATGTACTCATAAAAATAAGTAAGTTCAGGTCAAACATTTTCCAGGTGCTTGCATTTACTCACCTGTAATTTTCACTGTTAAAAGAAACAAACAAATGAAAAAAGACCAGTGAATTTATGCCTAAGTTATTGAGATATGTTATTTCAATTGTATTTTCCCTGTACAGCCAGATAATTTGGGGGAAATAAAAATAGTTAAATGCATATTTATTTATTTATTTTTAACATCTTTATTGGGGTATAATTGCTTCACAATGGTGTGTTAGTTTCTGCTTTATAACAAAGTGAATCAGTTATACATATGTTCCCATATCTCTTCCCTCTTGAGTCTCCCTCCCTCCCACCCTCCCTGTCCCACCCCTCCAGGTGGTCACAAAGCACCGAGCTGATATCCCTGCGCTATGCGGCTATCTACCTTATGTTTGGTAGTGTATATATGTCCATGCCTCTCTCTCGCTTTGTCACAGCTCACCCTTCCCTCTCCCCATATCCTCAAGTCCGTTCTCCAGTAGGTCTGTGTCTTTATTCCTGCCTTACCCCTAGGTTCTTCTTTTTTCTTAAATTCCATATATATGTGTTAGCATACGGTATTTGTCTTTCTCTTTCTGACTTACTTCACTCTGTATGAATGGAATATTACTCAGCCATAAAAAGAAACAAAATTGAGCTATTTTTAATGAGGTGGATAGACCTTGAGTCTGTCATAAATGCATATTTAAATGAACTAAACACTGGACTCCCATCTTTTCTCTTTTCATATATGACTGCATCATGTAATTCAGATTCTCTCCTAGGGAAAATGTTCAAAGATTAACTTAAATATGTTAGATTTTTTTTCCTCTATAAAGAGCATATTACTTGATAAACATTTGTGTGTTATTAGACCTCAACAACAACAAACAATAAGATAACTTGGCATAATCTTGTTATTCTGCCTGGCAATTATTTTACCTTTAGTGATACTTAAACCATGCAAGCAAATAATTTCAAATATAAAAGTTGGAAAATATTATATACTAATGAAATCTCCTGAAAACCTATAAAAATATTTTTTGTTAAGAAAAGAAAGCAAGCACTAATTACTGCAGGCAAGATACATAGATGAATGCTAAAATTAGTGGGCCTTAAGGAGAAAGAGAATACTTGCAGAGCCTCAAAGCATCTCCCCCAAAGTTCCCAAATATTTCTGGTGGTTTTAATATATGGCCACAAATTATTGATACCTCTTCCTCTAAGAGATATAGTTTAATGCAGTGCTTCTTGAGTGGGGCTGGACTATGTGAATGGCTTCTAATAAATAGACTGTAGAAGAGGAATGACAACTTTACAGGGAGAAAACTGCCAGATACCACCTTAATCAAGTAATCAAGGTGAATGTCATCAGTAACAAGTCGTTTTGAGGCCATATGTCCTCTGATAGATGCAACAAGTAAAGTATACTTCCATCTCTAGAGTGTATGTTCCCAAAATCCATAACCTCAAGCTATTATGACAAAGCATAAGACAAACACTGAGAGACAGTATAGAAAATACGTAATCACTATTCTGCAAAGTTTCAAGGTCCTGAAAGACAAGATTGGAGAACTGTCACAGATTGGAGGAGACCAGGGAGGCATAATGACCAACTGCAGTGTTAGATCCTAGATCAGATCCTGGAACAGGTAAATAGTACATGTGTGAATAAACTGAGGAGATTGGAATAAAGTCTGTAGTTTAATTATTAGTATTGTAACAATTAAATAACATTAAAATTTCAAATCCTCAGTCACACGAGCCACATTTCAAACGCTCGATAGCCACATGTTACTAGTAGCTACCACACTGGATAGCATGTGTATAACATTCTATCAGCATGGAAATTCCATTGGAAAGTCCTATGCTGGAGCAAAAAGATAAAAGAAAAGAAAAAAGATAATTGAAGGGGAGACAAACACACTCCAAAGTTAAAGATTTAATTCAGTTTTAAGAAATGGTTGCATAATGACCATCGATACAACAAATCTTCTGTAAGAAATTCCCTGAGGCTAATTTCTTGAGAATTCCACATTATGTCCAGAGCTGAGATTTATTGCTCTGCAGAGAACGTACCTAATCATCAAATTTCAGATGCAGTGATTCCACATTCTGATAAAATCTAAGCTCTGAATGTCATCCGCATTGTCCACGAAAGGTCAGTACTTCCACCTTAGCCATCTGCAAAGTAATATGCATCAGATAATAATTAAATTTTTATAGGTGTCCAATATTGGCAACTATTTTCTTTGGTGTTTCTATGCTGCAAATCACTTTCACAGCACTGAAATAGTTCTTTTTCTAAAAGCAGTCTGAAAGGATGACATCATTCCCCTGCTTTCAAAGCTTCAATAATTCTCACTTCCTAGGAAACCCATATACCTAAGCAGGATTTACAAGCCCCTTTCAATATTAGCTTAAAGTTATTTGTTTAGTCTCATCTGCCATTTCCTTTCCGTCTTCCTTCTGGTAACGTAAGCATTCTTCAGTATGCATTTTCCTTTTTTAGCTCCCTAAGCTTTTCCTGAAATAATGCTATTCCATGTCTTCTCTGCTTAGGGTCTCCTCTTATCTTTCCAGACACAGCTGAGACACCCCATTTATCATTATATCCCTAGCATCTATTAAGCACTTCACTATAATGGTCTCTAGGATTTTTACACACTTACGTAAGAATACGATTCCATTCTACTCTAAGTATTTCTGTGTGCTCCTGTCTTCTTCAATAGACTTTGAACCCTTAAAGGACAGATATCATGTATTATCTCAGGAGATAACTCGCCTTCTCTGTATCTAGCATACAGTAGGTATTCAATAAATATATATTAACTAAATGTATTTTTATACTTGCACTATATTTTGGAAATGGAATAGATTACTTAGTCTATCCTAGTATTTTATAGATGAGGAAGCTGACACTGAAAGACTGAAGTTTTCCTCCAGGCCACATGACTAACAGGGATGGATTAGTTAAAGGGAATTAGACAAGGTTGATGATGATTAGTTATTCAATATAGATAATGTCTCACTAGCTCTAGCTAAGAAAATGAAATAGAAGAAGGAAATAAGTTCTCCTAACTTGTAAAAGGAAACAAAGAGGAAAAACAAAAAGAAAAGGATGTTGGATTTTGATCTGAGATTCCAGGATTTTGCAGTCTGAAAGGTAAAGTACGGCAGTAGTGCACTCTTTTTCAATTGTCTATATGCAGGGGTGGGGGCAGTAGGAAGGGTAAGCTGTTGGAAAAATAGACTAATG
Organism: Lagenorhynchus albirostris; assembly: GCF_949774975.1. Lineage (NCBI taxonomy): Eukaryota > Metazoa > Chordata > Mammalia > Artiodactyla > Delphinidae > Lagenorhynchus > Lagenorhynchus albirostris. The sequence goes on along the minus strand of NC_083103.1, from coordinate 21,003,888 downwards.
CAAGTAAGTAATTACTATGTAGGTAACAATTTTGTCAGCTTCTTTCTTTTTGAAACTCTTTTCTAGGTAAAGACTTTAAAACATGGAACTAAGGGCATTGTCAGCCTTCAAATGTACCGCCAAAACAAGAAAAATATAAACAGATCAGAGAAATGTAAAGATGAAATTAGTTTATCATTCTTCACCAAATACTGTGGGAATGTAACCACATATTTAAATGATAATATCATTTTGATTCAAGGCTATATTTTATATTGTAAGGGCTATGACCATCATGAAAATATGAATTTAAAGAGTACTTAGAATTCATGTGAGCCCACTTCATTTTTCAGGTGAGAAAAATGAGATTAAGAGAAGATTCATCACATGGAATTTTGATATCCAGCCAATGTATTAATATTATAGTTATATGCCATTTCATGTTTTGTCAAAGAACAGTGTTAAATACATCATGGGAGAATTCCAAGTTATTTGGATCCTTTCAGATATTAGTTTCTACTTTTTTGAAACTAGTGTCCATTTTGGCAAAATTCCCTATAAATAGACCAACTATAAATTCTTCTGTGGAAAAATGCAAAAAAGGAAATTTAACCAAGACTTAAAAAAGAATATTAAAATTTTATGAATTTTATAAATAATGACCCACATAAAATAATTCTTTGGTGTCAGAAAAACAAATCTAGACCTTGTTATAAAGTGTCTACCTCTAAGTGCCATTGTAACGTGTACTGCACATTGAGAATCTCTGTTTTAGACTGTTTTCTTCTTCAATATAAATAAGAGATATATACAACAGAATGATACGTAATACATTTAGATTTGTAGCCTATTTCTATGATTATAGGCTTTGACTGGAAAGACATTAATGTATACTTAATTGAGTGGGTGTTTTATTTGGCTGTCTATATTAAAAGAACTTGATCTTATTTCACATCAGGATGTTTTTAGTCATGGTTTTGATGATCATTTCCTTAAGAATATATTAAGCTATTCAGTATGTACATGTTGAGGGCAATCTATATGTAGGTCGTCAGTAAAAGGTAGGTGAAAGACTATGAAATTTGTAATCAAATGGATCTGAGTTTTATAGCTTGTTCTGCAATTTATTAGCTCTGTAACCTTTAACAAGTCATATTAAATTTTCTTAACTTTAGTTGTTTTGTTTGAAAGAACTTATTTTTATAAGGTTATGGTGAGATTTAAATAATATATTGGGTATAAAGATGTTCAGTAATGTTAGTTATTCATATTTGTCATTGAATTTTAAACATGAAGATGTTCTGTGTCCTTAAAAACTCAGTCACTAGTGATGAGAACAAAGTAAGGTAAATCAAAATTCAATATCAGTTCAGCACAGGCACAGAAGTGAGCCAATTTCTGAATTACCGTTGTGAAAGTTAAAAACTTTTTTCCTTGGAGATTTTCCAGTTTGGGATCTGTTCAATCTGTCTATCTAGTTACAAACCCCCAAACTGTGTCCACAGCTGGTATGCATTTTAAGACCAAACAGCTTTTATTTGTATTTGTATCTCTGGGATACACAGACTTTAAATATATACATTATTTTAAAAAATAGCTTATTACAAGATTTAGAAAGGATAGACAGAAATATATTTAGGCTTGTATTACTCCCTGGAGAAGAGGATAAAGTTCAAAATAGTTTGCCTATATTTTACCATAAGAATGCTTGGCTATTTTTTAGTTGTAGGCCAGCTAAATGTTAATTTAAAATTATATGGGGCTTCCCTGGTGGGGCAGTGGTTGAGAGTCCGCCTGCCGATGCAGGGGACATGGGTTCGTGCCCCGGTCCGGGAAGATCCCACATGCCGCGGAGCAGCTGATCCCGTGAGCCATGGCTGCTGAGCCTGTGCGTCCGGAGCCTGTGCTCCGCAATGGGAGAGGCCACAACGGTAAGAGGCCCGCGTGCCGAAAAAAAAAAAAAAAAAATTATATGATATTTGTTTTTCATGAGCCATCTAGTTTATTTCCACCACTGAACTCTAATAATACAACAAAGATAAATACAACCTAAATAAAAAGCCCCATTGTTGGCCATGATGCCTGAGAGAGCATTTGTAATTAATCAGAAACCTCTTTTCTAAATATTAGGAAAGAGCCACAATGATTGAGAATTATTTTGCCTGTGTTTTTTTTTTTTTTTTTTTTTTTTTTTTCGGTACGCGGGCCTCTCCCGTTGCTGAGCACAGGCTCCGGACGCGCAGGCTCAGCGGCCATGGCTCACGGGCCCAGCCGCTCCGCGGCATGTGGGATCTTCCCGGACCGGGGCACGAACCCGTGTCCCCTGCATCGGCAGGCAGACTCCCAACCACTGCGCCACCAGGGAAGCCCTTGCCTGTGTTTTAATTCACATAAAACCTTGGACTTATGATAGGATTAGAGTCCATTTTTGTGAGCAGTAAAGCATGTTTTAAGAAAAAACAAAATATATTTGAGTTGACCTTAAATAACAAATAACTGTAAATTAAAGAGAACATTTCTTTATATATTTGTTTACAAATTGATATGATAATCTTATTAAGGATTAATGGGTCTTCTTAAATCCCTTCCAGATCACACTTGGTTTTCATATATGTGGATTTTCTAGGGAAGAATTCAAGCCAAAGAGAGAATCAACACCTGATCTATTTGGAATCCATAATCCATGTATTCCATTACACAACAGCAAATGGTGAATTTTAGTCAAACTGACCAGAAATATGTTTAGTGTATGATCATCTTTCTCTTCCTAACCTCCTTTATATGAGGAAACATTTGTTGCATACTCACCATACTGTGGACACCATCTATTTCTCTTTATAACTCACAGTATAAGGGAGATACTATTTTGTGTCCCATATTTTAAAATAAAGTCAAGTAACTTTCCTGAGACATATAACTAGTAAATGTCAGAACTAGGATTTGAAGTCAAGCATAGTGGCTGAAGTATTTTTGTTCTGTTCTTAGCCACGGTGTATGACCCCTCCTTATCATAATTTGGAGTGAATTATTTGACATCTCTATACATCAGTTGCCTCATCAGTAAAAATGGGAGATTAGTAGTACCTTCTTCATAGGGTTGCTTCTGGGGTATAGTAAGCACTATACAGTATAGGTGTTAGTTATTACTATGATCTGTGTAATGCCAGAAGTGATGCCTTTAACAGCTCAATTATATGGCTTTTTAATACTCATAATTCTACTCTAACTACATGTGTGTGTGCAGTGGGTGGGGGGATCTGGGAACAAGTCTAAACACCTAGTACTGCCTTATAATATAAAAAGTTTCTACACTATATGTACAAAACACTCAAAGAGAGTATAAGGCTGATTTTGCTACCATTAATTATCCTATGAGCCATTTTGAGTCAATGTGAAGGTAGTTGACGAGTCCATTAATAAGGACTTATTTGAAGATTTAGCTGTGAGCTATGCCTGTAGCCCCTGTGGTATGAGTCATGCTGTTACTCGGGTCTGATATTTGCTGGCTGTGATGGTCAATTTTATGTGTCAACTTGACTGGCCATGAAGTACCCACATTCAACATTATTTCTGGATATGTCCCCGAGGGTGTTTCCAGATGAGACTGGCAATCGAATTGGTGGAATCAGTAAAAAAGATTGCCCTCCCCAAGGGGGTGGGCATCATCCAATCCACTGAAGGTCTAAATAGAACAAAAGGCAGAGGAAGGAGGAATTTGCCCTTTTTTTTGCCTCACTGTTGAGTTGCACATCTCATCTCTTCTTCTCCTGCCCTCGACTGGGGTTTACACCATCAGCTCCCAGGTTCTTAGGCCTTTGAACTTGGACCGAATTATACCACTGCCTTTCCTGAGTCTCCAGCTTACAGACAGCAGATGGTAGGACTTCTTGGCTTCCGTGTCCATTGAGCCAGTTCTTCATACAGATTTTGGTACTGAGAGTGTTTACCCTGGGACAGAATATTAAAGATGAGTTTTCTGAATTGTGTCCTGGGGTTTCTGGAATTGGCTCTCTAGTCTGATTCGATAAAGACTCTAATGACTCAATTTCCAGTAGTAAAGAGAGCACTTAGACCCCATAGTGATCTGTTTACAGAGATATGCAAAATATCTGCATTGGATACTCCTAATCAATCCTATATAAGAGCTAGGTGACTTTCTGCATGATATTTTCAAGCATTTTTGGAAAACTAATGAATATAATGAAATAGGTTTGTTGCTCCTAATGTTGCTGCTCAAAATGGTGAAAGAAAAGGTTGAGTTCAGGGATTCCACTTCCCAGCTCAAGCACCCATAAATGACCTAAGAACCACCAACTGCCCCGAGGAGAGAGTTAACTCCTCTAGCCTCAGGGCTGATATTGCTGGAAACCAAATACAGAACCTTATCTAGTGATTGGCTGAATTATAATGTAGGTTGAACTCCCAGTCCTGCAGGTATCTACTCTTAAAGTGAGGTTACCGGTTCTGAAAGAATGGGATGAGGATGTGTAGGAAAATTTGATGAAGCCGGGAACATTGAACCCCTCATTTCTGATGAGTCTTCTCTACCAGTGGAAGAGGTCTCCACATTCCTGATGGAAGCATCACACTGGAAAAAAGATATAAAAGTAAAAGGCTGGCTCTGTCTGGCAGAAGCAGAAGAGAAAAGGAATGAAAAGGGGTGGGGAAGGAAGGGAAGGAGGAAGGGGAAAGAGACAAAGCAAGAACAACTGAGAGAGAGAGATGTTGGAAGAGCAACCCACATTGTTTACAGAAGGTGAAACAAGAGTATGATTTTTGTAACCAGACCTGGATTTTACAAAAGGGAATCAGCCTGGAGTCATTTTAAAAAGAAATCCATGGGCTTCCCTGGTGGCGCAGTGGTTGAGAGTCCGCCTGCCGATGCAGGGGACACAGGTTCGTGCCCCGGTCCGGAAAGATCCCACATGCCGCGGAGCGGCTGGTCCCGTGAGCCATGGCTGCTGAGCCTGCGCGTCCAGAGCCTGTGCTCCGCAACGGGAGAGGCCACAACAGTGAGAGGCCCGCGTACCGGAAAAAAAAAAAAAAAAAAAAGAAAGCCATGTCAAAAGACCACTTGTAGTGATGTGCTGGTAAATTAATTCTTTGAAAAAGACAAAGGAACACTCATTTTTGGCATTTTCCAGTTTCTGTGGTATAAATATTCCCACCATAGCCAATTTCAAGCTACGAATATAACATAGGGGTGCACAACATAGAAAGGAGATGCATGCAGTCAGCTCCCTCTAGCCAGTATGAGCTAGATCCAGCAACAGTATGGAAAGAGGCAGCCATTGCAAATGTGAGGGGTGGGGGGGATTTGAAAAGCAGCCTGCCAGGGAAGACCTTGTATTCATTAAAGGAATTGCTATTGAGATCACTTCTGAGGATCTTGGAGGAACTTGGGAAAGAGCCAGCTATTGTGCATCCCCCATCTACAGAGAGCACCAAAACTAACTACGGCTGTAGTCTACTTAAGGAAATACCTTTCCTTTTTCCCTCCTTTCTCTTCAACTTGAACTCTGATAAGTCACAAGCAGCAACTTGGGAGTGGGTGGGAAGAGATCCAGAGAAGTAGAGATGGACCATTTCCTCTTTCTCCCTATTGGTTTTCCACCCTGAAGAAACTACAAAGTATTGGAGGGGGCAAAACTTAATATTGGAAGGATAGACAAGTTTCATTTTACATTGGGGGTGGACTTTTTAATTACTGAATGACTCAGAAGTGACAAGAAAAGCTATGAGAACTGCCTGGGGTTTCATTTAGGGAAGTTACAGGAAAAAATGTGGTTTCGTTTTGATTGCACCTGCCAGGTCAGTTATGTTTCCACTGACTCTTCTGGGCCTGATCAGTGCCACATGAGATTGCATGAAGAGTTCTGGATTGTTTCTGCTCCCATTTGTAGATAATATGATTCCTTTTAATAATGAATAATTACAGACAGGTAGGCAAATCAAATCTGGACATGAGTAATATAAATGTGTCAAAATGAAGAGAGCTTATTTATGGGAAAGTAGGGACATCCATACATATGGGTATAATCGTATATGCTCCCAAATTGCTCTGTAAAGTTTCTAACCTATTTGTGTATCTCAATCCCAGTTTTCATGAGGAATTACAGGTACCTGTTTATAAAGTATTATCTAAAAATGGTTGCAAAGATTCTATTCAATATCACTATATTCAACAAATACAGAAAGGGATTTGATTGGTTGACAGGGGTGTCTTGTGAAACCTTGTGTTTAAACATAAAATCACATGCATATGAAGTTTCTCAGCAAAGCCAGTATGTCTGTAATAGCTGTCTCTTCAAAGTGTAAGAAGTCAAGTTCTATTCTCAGCTCTGCTACCTAGCTACCACGTGATTTAGGCAGCTGTCTTAACCACTCTGAGCTTTCTACATAAAATGAAGTTTCTTACTTCAGAGATTCCAATTTGTACACCAGTGCATTGAAAGCCTTCTTCTACAAATGTTGCTATAAAACATTTCATCGTATCAAGTCTTGTCACTAAAGTCTATCCCAAATGGTTATAAGTTTAGTTTTTCAATCAACTTGATACTGCCTATCTTCAAACATAATTAGAAAACTTGTATTCTTAGATCTCTGCTATTTGACTGTCAGCATTTAACACTAAAGAAAGTATCTTATATAACTAATAAGATAATATAATGTGCCTAAAATAATTATTTCTGAGTCTTAAAAAAGTAACAATAACTTTGAAAGTGTTAAAGGCAATGAGTTATTTATTTTGTTGCCAGAGCTGACATCACATCCTTGCTCAAAACCCACCAACCTCCCCTTGAGCATATCTTCAAGTCACAGGGTCCAGAGACAAAGAAAGGAAGCTATATGAAGAGAAAAACAAAACCCAGATAGAAGCAGCTGGAACCAAGATGGCAATGAACCTGACCTCCAGTAGACCCTGAGTCTCATTGTACGCTGATTTTACTACATTAGATACTAAATGACACACCTACCAGCAATCATGACTGGAAGTCACGGACTAAAAAAGGATAAAAAGAGGGTGGCACTCTATTCCCTCAGAAAGTGCTGTCCCTTTCCTGGTAGTTAATACATACGCCTCCCATTGTTAGCCACACTCCTCTCCCCATTGCCCATACTGTTTAAAATCAAATCCCTCATGCCATGAGGATAAGAAGCTGACCTATGAGCTAAGTGCCCACTTCTCCATTCTTCCATTCTTCGGCCATTGAATAAGGCCTGCCTTTTTTTTTTTTTTTTTTTTCCAGCTGCCTAAACCCGAATGGAAAAAGAACCTTCCCACTGAGGCAGAGGGCCTTGGACGCCCGAGCAGGGGGAGTAGGTGTCCACATAACTTAATTCAGTAACACTGTCTCTACAATATCACCCAACCAGTTTGATGACGATGATGATGATGATGATGATTATCACTGAAATGATTGTTTTTAAAAATTGATCATCAGAATAGCCAGTTATTTTGATGTTATAAAAGCACAATCTGTGTTACTCTGAGGGGGACTGTTTCCTATTAAGAACCATTGATTCACAGAAAATAAATCAACTGAAAGCTGCACAAATATAAAACATAGCTTATAAAAAATCCATTTCTTCTCTTATAAATTAAAAAAAGAAAATTAAATGGTTATATATACACAGAAGATATATAACCTCTGAAATATGTTATTTTAATAGTATATGATAGTTAAAAGAGGGGAAAGAGAATACTAGAGACAGAAAAAGAAAAATTAACATAATTAATATGCCATAACATATATGCCAAAGATCTCTATACAAAGGCCAGATGAAAGAATCATGTATCCATTACAAAAATGCAAAAGGGAAAAGAGAATTGGAAATACCAAAAGACAGAGAGCAGACCTTCAACATGGTGGAGGAGTAAGATGCGGAGATCACCTTCCTCCCCACAAACACATCAAAAATACATCTATATGGGGAAGAACTCCTACTGAACACCTATTGAACGCTGGCAGAAGACTTCAGATTCCCAAAAGGGAATAAAATCCCCACGTACCTGGGTAGGACAAAAGAAAAAGAAAAAACAGAGACAAAAGAATGGGGATGGGACCTGCACCTCTCGGAGGGAGCTGTGAAGGAGGAAAGGTTTCCACACACTGGGAAGCCCCTTTGCGGGCAGAGACTGCGGGTGGGGGGTGGGGGGAAGCTTCGGAGCCGCGGAGGAGAGCACAGCAACAGGGGTGCGGAGGACAAAGCGGAGAGATTCCCGCACAGAGGATCAGGGCTGACCGGCACTCATCAGCCTGAGATACTTGTCTGCTCACCCGCCGGTGTGGGTGGGGGCTGGGGGCTGAGGCTCGGGCTTTGGAGATCAGACCACAAGGAGAGGACTGGGGTTGGGTGCATGGAGACAGCCTGAAGGGGGCTAGTGCACCACAGCTAGCTGTGAGGGAGTCCAGGAAAAAGTCTGGACCCACCGGAGAGGAAAGAGGCCATTGTTTCGGAGTGTGCACAGAAAGGGCCTTCCTGCTCTATGTGCCCACAGACAACAGAGCACCACCTAAGTGAGCTCCAGAGATGGGCACGAGCTGCGGCTATCATCTTGAACCCCAGAGTCAGGTATGGACCGCTACTGCTGCTGCCGCTGCCACCAGGAATCCTGTGTGCAAGTGCAGGTCACTACCCACACCACCACCCCCAGGAGCCTGTACAGCCCGCCACTGCCAGGGTCCTGTGATCCAGGGCCAGCTTCCCTGGGACAACACACGGCATGCCTCAGGCTGTTGCAATGTCACACCAGCCTCTGCCACTGCAGGCACGCGCTGCATTCCAATTATTACCACCGTACCCCTCCCTCTCCCTGGCCTGAGTGAGCAAGAGAGCCCTAATCAGCCCCTGCTTTAACCCCCTCTTGTCTGGACAGGGAACAGATGCCTGAGGGCGACCTACATGCAGAGGTGGGGCCAAAAACAAAAGCTGAACCCCAGGAGCTGTGCAAACAAAGAAGAGAAAGGGGAATCTCTCCATGCAGCTTCAGGAGCAGTGTATTAAATCCCTGCAGTCAGCTTGATAAACCCTGCATCTGTGGAGTACCTGAATAGACAATGAATGTTCCCAAAATTGAGGTGGTGCGCTTTGGGAGCAACTGTAGACTTGGGGTTTGCTTTCTTCGTTTGGTTAGTTTTTGGTTTTGTGTTCATCTTAGTTTAGTTTTAAGTGGTTGTTTTCATTGGTGGGTTTGTTTATTGGTTTGGTTGCTCTCTTCACTTTTTTTTTTCTTCTCTTTTTATGAGTGTGTGTGTGTGTGTGCGCGCGTTGGTCTATAGTTTTGCTTCTACCATTTGTCTTGGGGTTCTGTCCGTTTTATTTTTTTCTCTTCTATTTATTTTTTTTTTTATGAGTGTGTATGTATGTTTCTTTGTGTGATTTTGGCTGTTTAGTTTTGCTTTTACCATTTCTTTTGGGGTTCTGTCTGTTCTTTTCATATATTTTTTCTTCCTTTTCTTCCATGCCATGCGGCTGGCAGGGTCTTGGTGCTCCAGCCGGGTGTTGAGCCTGAGCTTCCGAGGTAGGAAAGTCAAGTTCAGGACATTGGACCACCAGAGACCTCCCGGCCCCACAAAAAAAAAATGCGCCAAAAACCTTAACAGACATTTCACCAAAGAAGGTATACAGATGACAAATAAGCATATGAAAATATGCTCCACATCATCGTCAGAAAATGGAAATAAAAACAACACTGGGACACTAGTATATACCTGTTAGAATAACCAAAATCCAGAATATTGACAGAGAAACAGGAACTCTCATCAGTTGCTGGTTGGAATGCAAAGTGGTACAGTCACTTTGGAAGGAGTTTGGCAGATTTTTACAAAATTAAACATACCTCTTACCATATGTCCAGCGGTCCTTGTTATTTACCTAAGGGAGCTGAAAATTTTATCTACACAAAACCTTGCATCTGAATGTTTATAGAAGCTTTACTGATAATTGTCAAGCTTTACTGATAATTGTCAAAACCTGGAATCAACCAAGATGGCCTTCAGTAGGTGAATGGATAAATAAACTCTGGTACATCCAGACAACAGAATATTATTCCGTAATAAAATGAAATGAGCTATCAAACTATAAAAGGACATGGAGGACCTTTAAATGCATATCAGTAAGTGAAAGAAGCAAATCCGAAAAGGCTATATACTATATTATCCCAATCTCATAATATTTTGGGAAAGGCAAAACCTGTAGGCAGTAAAAAGATCACTAGTTCCCAGAGTTTGGAGCAGAGGGAGAGGGGTAAATAGGCAGAGCACAGTGGATTTTTAGGGCAGTCACAGAGGATTTTTAGGGCAGTCTAAACCTCTGTATGATACTATAATGATGAATGTGTCATTATACATTTATCAAACCCATAGAAGGTACAACACCAAGAGCGAATGGTAATGTAAGCTATGGACTTCGGGTGATTATGATGTGTCAGTGTAGACTCACCGGTTGTAACTAATGTACCATGCTGGTGGGGTTGTTGAAAATAGGGGAGGCTGTGAATGTGTGGGCAGGGTGTATATGGGAAATCTCTGTACCTTCCCCTCCATTTTTCACTGAACCTCAAATTGCTCTCAAAAAAATAATGAAACAAAACAAAAAACCCTATCCAATGCCTGGAACATGGTGACACTCAATAAATGATGGTGATTTCATCAATACTATAATTACTAGATCTGCAGATGTCTTAATGAAGTAAGTCAGAAAGAGAAAAACAAATATCGTATGCTAACACATATATATGGAATCTAAAGAAAAAAAAATGGTTCTGAAGAACCTAGGGGCAGGACAGGAATAAAGACGCAGACAAAGAGAATGGACTTGAGGACACGGAGAGGGGGAAGGGTAAGCTAGGATGAAGTGAGAGAGTGGCATGGACTTATATACGCTACCAAATGTAAAATCGATAGCTAGTGGGAAGCAGCCACATAGCACAGGGAGATCAGCTCCGTGCTTTGTGACCACCTAGAGGGGTGGGATAGGGAGGGTGGGAGAGAGATGCAAGAGGGAGGGGATATATGTATATGTATAGCTGATTCACTTTGTGATACAGCAGAAACTAGCACACCATTGTAAAGCAATTATACTCCAATAAAGATGTTAAAAAAGAAAGTCAGTAGACTCTCTCATGTCTTTAGGTAGAAGTTAAAGGATGACCTTGCATAGTAAGCAGAAAAAAAGAATATAGAAAATGGAAAGTAAATACATTAAGAGACAAGTATGTGCTCAGAGCAGTGCTTTATATTTGAGTTATTAGCCTTATAGTAAATATATGGCCTCACATGTAAAAAAGTTTCTTACATTTATTTAATACTTGAAATCAAATTACTCTGCCTCAATCCTCCACTCATGCTGGTAGGAAATAAAATCCTAATAATATTTAAGTATCTCTCATGGCCCCATATGCTCATGTAAGAGCTCAAGCTTACCTGGGGTTTCAAATGCCTTGGGTGTCCCATGTCTCACCTGTGATATTAGCCACAGGTGTGCTGGACAGTTATGTGCAATTTCAGACTCATGTCATGCTGACAGCATCCCACATGATATGCATGCTATGTTTCTAGCTAGTTCCCCACCCAGAACCCAGAACTTTCTCCAAGATCTTAGGAGTCCTTTTATAATCAGATAAAAGTGGATTCCACATGAATAGGCATTAAGTGCCCTTATAAAAGAGACCCAAAGTGGATAACTAATAAGAACCTGCTGTATAAAAAAAAAAGAGAGAGAGAGAGAGAGACCCAAAGATCCCTCTCTCCCTTTCTACCTTGTGAGGACACAGAGAGAAGGTCACTGTCTGCAGCTCAGATGAAGGCCCTCACCGGAACCAGACCATGTGGGCACCCTGACGTTTGACTTCCAGCTCCAAAACTGTGAGAAATTAAACTTCTGTTGTTTATAAGCCATCTAATCTATGGTATTCTGTTACAGCAGCCCAAACTGACTATGAGAATTATGTTCTTCTCATTTTTTTTATTACAACCACAAAGACCCTATTTTTTTTAAATTTTTCCCCCTTTAAATTTATTTATTTATTTTGGCTGCGTTGGGTCTTCGCTGCTGTGCGCAGGCTTTCTCTAGTTGTGCCAAGTGGGGGCCACTCCTCGTTGCGGTGCGTGGGCTTCTCATTGCGGTGCACAGGTTTCTCATTACCAACACTGAAATGGTAATACTGAACCATTTCTCCTAGAAAAAATACAGGTTTAAGTACCTGTGAGCCTTTGGTCACATTTTATCAGCAGATCAATACATAACCTTGTTTTTTGTGTGTTTCTGTTTAAAGACACTTTGATATTATATTGTTAACTCAATAATGTTGAACTCATAGCTAATAGTACTGTAGCTCATGCCTGAATGAAGCTTATCAAACATGAAAACTTTCTCCATAAGGCACATCACAGCTTGTGCTTAGGAATGCTAATCAACACTTTAGTACTACATACACTCAAGAGCCATTTTAAATAGTGAAATCAACAAAAAGCACATAAATGCAAAAAAAACATGGCACCAAATAAAAAATGATACATTTTTACAGTATAAATGCCTTGTTTGACCTTAGCTGGTAAAGTGTGCATAGTGCAACTTAAATTTTTTTGGATATGCACACACATATGTCCGTGAATAAACTCAAAATCACCATGAGTATTAATTTGGGGGTGAAAAATAAATTGTAGCTAGCAGATAAATTCAGCAAATGAGGAATTCAAGAGGATCATTGCTTATATGTTCATATTTTAATGTCTTAATTTACATTATGATAAATATATTTCTCTAAGTAGCCATACATACTTACCCATTCCCAGACATACATGATTCAGATCACAAAAAGCACTGCCTTTGCATTGCAGAAATAAATTGGAAATAACTTTCTTTGTTTCTTGATAAATGAAGGATAACACTATATGTGGAAATTATTTCTCACCTGCCATGTACTATATATCCAACTAATCAGAGGCATATTAAAAACCCCATACAGGGTTTTATAGTAGTTTACAATAAAATGGCATTGCCTTTTATAAAAAGTAAGTATGAATACATTTTGTTGCTATACTAGTCTCTCCTTTCACAGAATATGATTTTAAGATACATGGACCTTTTTTATTTGAACTTAATTTAGCCACTGTTTAAAATCAAATTCTGTGGCAAGATCCTACTGTCTTGCTAAGACATCTTCAAAGACTTTATATCAGTGTATCTCCTTCTTCCTTCTCACCTCCCACTGTTAAATGGATTCATTTGACAACCTACTGTCTACTAAGATTAAAATCTCTAGACTAGTTTACTTAGAGTAAAGGATGAATGGAAACAGTAACTGCAGACAGAGATTGTATGCAGCCTCACTAACTCCTTTTCTTCTGCTATTTTCTCATACAGGAAATATATTTGGATTGTGAGAATATGAAGGCCCTGATTTTTTTTAACAGTAATATGGAAATGAATTTCTGACTCAGGGAAACGCTGTCAACCTTTTAATTTACTTGACTTCTTCCATCTACATTCTTGTGAATCCTTCATTGTCCTGGTTAGTCTCTTGTGGAAATATACTATTTACACTGAACAAGGAGCTGACGCTCTTCTGCAACTCTTCTTCCAAATCACTTAATTTTCAAGGATAGGGCAGAGGAAAAAGACGTGTTTACTTCAAAGACCAGCTTTTTTGAGCTAAGCATTTGCTCTTCTCCTGTGTATATTTTTTTCTTTGCTTCCATTCCTAAAGCAAAATGAGAAAAAAAAATATTGTGGAAAAGATTTATTGTTCTCTCTGGCATTTCTTACCTGTTCTTTAGACAAATCATGAAAACTTAAACCAAAATTTTAAAGATAAAAATATTTAAGTCCCTGTCTTAAGAGGCCCCATGAACCATTCCGTGTAATGGGCTTGGAGAAAAAGAAGAATTGCTTAATATTCCATCATGTATTAAAGCATCTCATGGTCCTGTAGAGAAAATGCTCCGTAGACTGAGATTTCCTCTCAATACTTATTATCAGTATTTCCTTGGGAAAAATTCTGATCAACTATAAAAATAAAGGTGGATGACTGGTGAGATTGGATAGTGTAAGATTATAGAACGGCCAGATGTATTGAGATAAAATTAGCAAATTGAAACTTTCAACTCCTTGAGTCCCAGAGATATCTATGGTTTGCATTACATTCAGTGCTTCTGATCTTTTGTTGACCACCACATCTGCCTACCATTTTCCCATCCCCAAGGTTACAATTACTGACAGAATTTGGTTACCTTTCACAGCAGAAATTATTATTTATGACAATATTATTTATCTTTTTCTGACTGTATATCATCCCCATGTAATTTTAGCTTAAGTGCTTCCAAGCTTTGAAGCTTCATTCCCTGGTTTGCCGGCAGATAGCCCACTAGCATAGTTCTTCCCTTTGGAGCACAAAAACAGAACAATTTTCCCTGGGTCACTGGCATGCTGTATAGAATTTTATGAATTCTAGTCACCGTCCACCCTGTCAAATACTTGTTTTATACATAAATGCCAGACCTTATGGATTTTGGTCAAAATTGACCTTATGTTAGTCATTGTAAACTCTCACAAGCTGGCAGTGTCTTTTTCCTCTGAGCCTGTCTCTTCTCCTGTGACTTCTGAGGCATAGTCTAACCATAATTCAAAATCACTTTATTTGGATCCTAGATCATTAAGTACCTCCAACTTCTCAAGTTTTTCTAATGCTGGTTTCTATGCCAGCTGTTCCACAGTTTGCTTTCTCATTGGTCTATTAACATTGTTCTTGTCCCTCAGTCTGTTGTATTCGCAATAATAGAACCCAGCAATGGCCTTGAATTAGCTTTAGTAAACCGGCTCACACTTGTAAATCTGGCTCACACTTCAATGTGTTAATAAACAGGGAGTGAAAATTATTTTCAAGTCTACCTCTTCTCAGTGTTTTTCCCTAAACTTAGTGAGCTTATGCATAACTGAATAAATTATCTGCTTGGAACATCCAGTTTCAAATAACCCATATTCCATAATTTGCAACTTGAGTTTTTCATTCTTTCCAGAAAACTGTGAAGGTGTTGAATTATTCCAGTAATCACAGTGTCTCACAATTAAAGCCTCTACTGTGTCCCGTATTCAATAATTTGACTCAAGCTTGTGTAGAGGAGATGCACCTGACCATTAATTACCTTTGAGAAGTCCCCTGGCCTCCTCAGTTGTAAACCTACTGAAGTTGGCCCGTTATGGCTTAATCCCTACATATTATCATGTTCACAAAACACTTTTCAAAAGCAAAAAATGAGTTCTAAAAAGGCTTCTATTGTTTAAACAACATTCCAGGAGGAATTCTAGAGACAATTCTAATACTTGTCCTTTCCTCAATTTTCTCAAGCCTTTTATTTTCTAGAGATTCTTTTTTTTTTTTTTTTTTTTTTTTTTTTTGCGGTACGCGGGGCTCTGTGGCCTCTCCCATTCTGGAGCACAGGCTCAGCGGCCATGGCTCACGGGACCAGCCGCTCCGCGGCATGTGGGATCTTCCCCGACCGGGGCACGAACCCGTGTCCCCTGCATCGGCAGGCGGACTCTCAACCACTGCGCCACCAGGGAAGCCCTAGAGATTCTTATTTACTAATCTTGACCACCTCCCTTACCTCAGTCTCCTCTGCATTCCCTATGAAATGTAGTTTGTTCTAGGGATCCTACTTTTCTAATTAGCTCGTCCCTTTGTTACATAGATTCACTTAATACCTCTAGCTAAGTGCTCTAGTTCTCTGCCTCCTCTCAGATTATGTACTTTTCCTTGATTCTGCATCACAAAAAGGCAGAAATGAAAATAGCTACCTATTACAGTCCTTTCTGTGAATATCTCTGCTTTTATTTTTTTTTTCTGGTCATAAAATCTATACCATTCAAGAGATATAGATAATGTGAGGGTGTAACAAGGCATTTTAATAGCATCAATAAAAATCTATGTGAAAATGGTCATATAACCAGCTACATATTAGAAAGCCTAAAAATTCATAGAATTAAAGTGACTCCATATCAAGATAAATTTATTTTTTAATAGATCTTTATTTGAGTATAATTGGTTCACAATACCATGTTAGTTTCTGTTGCACAACAAAGCAAATCAGCCATATGCATACACGTGTCCCCATATCTCCTCCCTCTTGAGCCTCCTTCCCATCCTCTCTATCCCACCCCTCTAGGTCATTGCAAAGCACCAAACTGATCCTGTGCTAAGCTGCTGCTTCCCACCAGCCAACTATTTTATATTCGGTAGTGTATATATGTCGATGCTACTCTCATTTTGCCCCAGCTTCATCCTCCCACCCCACGTCATCGAGTCCATGCTCTAGGTCTACCTCTTTATTCCTGCCCTGCAACTAGGTGCATCACTACCAGTTTTTTTTGTTTTGTTTTGTTTTAGATTCCATATATATGTGTTAGCATACGGTATTTGTTTTCCTCTTTCTGACTTACTTCACTCTGTATGACAGACTCTAGGTCCATCCACCTCACTACAAATAACTCAATTTCATTTCTTTTTATGGCTGAGTAATATTCCATTGTATATATATGCCACATCTTTATCCATTCATCTCTCGATGGACATTTAGGTTGGTTCCATGTCCTGGCTATTGTAAATAGTGCTGCAATGAACATTGGGGTGCATGTCTCTTTTTGAATTATGGTTTTCTCAGGGTATATGCCTGGTAGTAGGATTGCTGGGTCATATGGTAGTTCTTTTAAAAATTTTTTAAGGAATCTCCATAGTGTTTTCCATAGTGGTTGAATCAATTTACATTCCCACCAACAGTGTAGGATGGTTCCCTTTTCACCACACCCTTTCCAGCATTTATTGTTTCTAGCTTCTTTGATAATGGCCATTCTGACCAGTGTGAGGCGATACCTCATTGTAGTTTTGATTTACATTTTTCTAATAATTAGTGACGTTGAGCATCTTTCCATGTGCCTCTTGGAAATCTGTATGTCTTCCTTAGTGAAATGTCTATTTAGGTCTTCCACCCATTTTTTAACTGGATTGTTTGTTTTTTTGATATTGAGCTCCATGAGCTGTTTGTATATTTTGGAGATTAATCCTTTGTTGTTTCATTTGCAAATATTTTCTCCCATTCTAAGGGTTGTCTTTTTGTCTTGTTTATTATTTCCTTTGCTGTACAAAAGCTTTTGAGTTTAATTATGTCCCATTTGCTTATTTTTGTTTTTATTTATATTACTCTAGGAGGTGGGTCAAAAAATATCTTGCTGTGGTTTTTGTCAGAGTGTTTTTTCTAAGTTTTCCTCTAAAAGTTTTACAGTGTTTGGTCTTACATTTAAGTCTTTAATCCATTTGGAGTTTATTTTTGTGTATGGTGTTTAGTAGTGTTCTTATTTCATTCTTTTACATGGAGCTGTCCATTTTTCCCAGCACCACTTATTGAAGAGGCTGTCTTTTCTCCATTGTATGTTCTTGCCTCCTTTGTCATAAATTAGGTGCACATATGTGTGTGGGTTTATCTCTGGGCATTCTATCCTGTTCCATTGATCTATATTTCTGTTTTTGTGCCAGTACCATACTGTCTTGATTACTGTAGCTTTGTGGTATAGTTTGAAGTCAGGGAGGCTTATTCCTCCAACTCTGTTTTTCTTTCTCAAGATTGCTTTGGCTCTTTGGGGTCTTTTGTGTCTCCATACGAATTGTAAAATTTTTTGTTCTAATTCTGAGAAGAATGCCATTGATAGTTCGATAGGGATTGCATTGAATCTGTAGATTGCTTTGGGTAGTATAGTTATTTTCACAATATTGATTCTTCCAGGCCAATAACATAGTATATTTCTCCATCTGTTTGTGTCATCTTTGATTTCTTTCATCAGTGTTTTATACTTTTCTGAGTACAAGTCTTTCACCTCCTTAGGCAGGATTAACCCTAGGTATTTTATTCTTTTTGTTGCAATGGTAAATGGGAGTGTTTCCTTAATTTCTCTTTCAGATTTTTCATTGTTGGTGTATAGGAATACCAGAGATTTCTGTGCATTAATTTTGTATCCTGCAACCTTAGCAAATTCATTGATTAATTCTGGTAGTTTTCTGGTGGCATCTTTAGGATTTTCTATGTATAGTGTCATGTCATCAGCAAATAGTGACTGTTTTACTTCTTCTTTTCCGTTTTGTATTGCTTTTATTTCTTTTTCTTCTCTGATTATTGTGTCTAGGACTTCCAAAACTATGTTGAATAGGAGTGCTGAGAATGGACATCCTTGTCTTGTTCCTGATCCTAGTGGAAATTCTTTCAGTTTTTCACCATTGAGTATGATGCTTGCTGTGGGTTTGTCATATATGGCCTTTATTATGTTGAGGTAGGTTCCCTCTATGACCATTTTCTGGAGAGTTTTTATAATAAATGTGTGTTGAATTTTGTCCAAAGCTTTTTCTGAATCTATTGAGATGATCATATGGTTTTTATTCCTTAATTTGTTAATGTGGTGTATCACATTGATTGATTTGCATATCTTGAAGAATCCTTGCATTCCTGAGATTAAACCCCACTTGATCATGGTGTATGAACCTTTTAATGTGTTACTGCATTCTTTTTGCTAGTATTTTGTTCAGGATTTTTGCATCTACATTCATCAGTGATATTGGTCTATAATTTTCTTTTTTGACGATATCTTTTTCTGGTTTTGGCATTAGGGTGTTGCTGGCTTTGTAGAATGAAATTAGGAGTGTTTCTCCATCTGCAATTTGTTTGAAGAGTTTGAGAAGGATCGATGTTAGCTCTTCTCTAAATGTTTGTTAGAATTTGCCTGTGATGCCATCTGGTCCTGGACTTTTGTTTGTTGGAAGATTTTTAATTACAGTTTCAATTTCATTACTTGTGGTATGTCTGTTTATATTTTCTAATTCTTCCTGGTTCACTCTTGGAAAATTGTACCTTTCCAAGAATTTGTCCTTTTCTTCATGGTTGTCCATTTTATTGGCATATAGTTGTTTCTAGTAGTCTCTTATAATCCTTTGTATTTCTGCAGTGTCAGTTGTGATTTCTCCTTTTTCATTTCTAATTTTATTGATTTGCGTCTTCTCCCTTTTTTTCTTGATGAGTCTGGCTAATGGTTTATCAGTTTTGTTTATCTTCTCAAAGAACCAGCTCTTAGTTTTATTGATCTTTGCTATTGTTTTCTTCGTTTCTCTTTCATTTATTTCTGCTCTGATCTTTATGATTTCTTTCCTTCTACTGCCTTTGGGTTTTCTTTGTTCTTCTTTCTCTAGTTGTTTTAAGTTTAGGGTTAGATTGTTTATTTGAGATTTTTCTTGTTTCTTGAGGTGAGATTGAATTGCTATAAACTTCCCTCTTAGAACTGCTTTTGCTGCATCCCATACGTTTTGGGTCATTGTGTTTTCACTGTCATTTGTTTCTATGTATTTTTTAATTTCTTCTTTGATTTCTTCAGTGATCTCTCAGTTATTTAGTGGCGTACTGTTTAGCCTCCATGTATTTATGTTTTTTACAGTTTTTTTCCTGTAATTGATTTCCAATCTTATAGTATTGTGGTCAGAAAATGTGCTTGATACGATTTCAATTTTCTTAAATTTTTCGAGGCTTGATTTGTGACCCATGATGTGATCTATCCTGGAGAATGTTCCACGTGGACTTGAGAAGAAAGTGTATTCTTCCACTTTTGGGTGGAACGTTCTGTAAATATCAATTAGATCTATCTGGTCTCTTGTGTCACTTAAAGCTTGTGTTTCCTTATTTATTTTCTGTTTCAATGATCTGTCCTATGGTGTCAGTGGGGTGTTAAAGTCCCCTACTATTATTGTGTTACTGTTGATTTCTCCTTTCATGGTTGTTGCATTTGCCTTATGTATTGAGGTGGTCCTATGTTGGGTGCATATAAATTTATAATTGTTGTATCTTCTTCTTAGATTGATCCCTTGATCATTATGTAGTGTCCCTCCTTGTCTCTTGTAACAGTCTTTATTTTAAAGCCTATTTTATCTGATACAAGTATTGTTACTCCAGCTTTCTTTTGATTTCCATTTGCATGGAATATCTTTTTCCATCCCTTCACTTTCAGGCTGTATGTTTCCCTAGGTCTGAAGTGAGTCTCTTGTAGACAGCATATATTTTGGTCTTGTTTTTGTATCCATTCAGCCAGTCTGTGTCTTTTGGTTGAGGTATTTAATCCATTTACAATCAAGGTTATTATCGATATGTATATTCCTATTACCATTTTCTTAATTGTTTTGGGTTTGTTTTTGTGGGCCTTTTTCTTCTCTTGCTTTTCCCACTTAGAGAAGTTTCTTTAGCATTTGTTGTAAAGCTGGTTTGGTGGTGCTGAATTCTCTTATCTTTTGTTTGTCTGAAAGCTTTTGAGTTCTCCATCGAATCTGAATGAGATCCTTGCTCACTTATTTGTTCTCCTGCCTCAGTTTTTCTGTTGATTCATTCTAGTGTATTTTTCATTTCAGTTTTTGTGTTGTTCATCTCTGTTTGTTTGTTCTTTAGTTCTTCTAGATCTCTGTTAATCATTTCTTGTATTTTCTCAGTCTGTGTTTCCTTTCTGTTTCCAAGATTCTGGATCATCTTTACTATCATTACTCTGAATTCTTTTTCAGGTAGATTGCCTATAACCTCTTCATTTATTTGGTCTTGTAGGTTTTTACCTTGTTCCTTCATCTGTGACATATTTTTTTGCCATCTCATTTATTGTTTTATTTTTAATGAGTGGGATTGTGTTCCTGTTTTACTGGTTGTTTGGCCTGAGGCTTCCAACAATGGAGTTTGTAAGCTGTTAGGTAGAGCTGGGACTGGGTGCTGAGATGAGGACCTCTGAGACCTCACTCTGATGAATATTCCCTGGGGTTTGAGGTTCTCTGTTAGTCCAGTGTTTCAGACTCGGAGCTCCCACCGCAGGAGCTTCCCCCTGATCCCGGGCTCGTGAATCACGATACCATAAGCTGCCTGGGGTGGCAAAAAAAAAAAGAACAAAGTAAGAAATAAAATTATACTGGGAAACTAAGAGATATGTTAGAAATAATGTAAAAATTAAAATATAGATGAATCAGCAACCAGAAGGTCCATCAGTACCACAATAGTAAAAGAGAGGAGGAGGGAAAGAAAAAAAAAACGGTGGGGTGGAAGGCCTTGGCTGTGGAGAGCAGGGCCTAATCAAGGGCAAGGTTTGGGCAGTGGGCGCAGCCAATGCTCAGGACCCACAGAGCTGGAAAAGGCCCTGGGTGGCTGTGGGGTGTGGGGCTTAGGCTCAAGGAACAGAAGGGGCCCAGGTGTGACCCCCACCCTGGTCTCAGAGGGCAGGGGACCTCACCTGGGAGCCTAGCTTGAGTGGGCGGGGCAAATGCCCTCCTTTCCTCTCCTGCTCCTCTGGTTGGGTTCTGGGAGGGCTCCTCCTGCCTGCCTCTTCTGATCTCCCTGACCTCCCTCTTATGCCCCCAGGACCAGTGCAGCTATGGGGGGGCTGGGGGTGTGGGTGGAGAGCAGGGGACCAGCCTGGAAGCTCAGCAGGCTCCTGGTGCCCAAGTGAGTGGGGCAATCACCCTCCGCTCCTCTCCTGCTCCTCCTGGATGGCCCCTCCCACCTGTCCCCAGGATCCTCACGGCCTGGAGGGGGCTTTGGATGGGAGGGAAGCAGCTTGGGAGCTCAGCAGGCTCCCCTGCCCAAGTGGGCCAGGCGATCTCCCTCTGCGCCTCTCCGGTTCTTTCCAGAGAGTCCCTCCCACCCGCCTCTCCTGATCTCCCTGGCCTCAGGGGTGCTGATCTTGTCTGCCCTCCACTTCTCCTCCCCCCTCGGGTCCCCTACGTCCTACTGGTTCACTTTGGGATTCCTGCCATCTCCTTGGGGGTCAGAGTCCCCCACCAGCAGCCAGCAGGCGCCCTAGTTGTGGGGAGACGTTAACTCTGTGTCTTCCCACACCACCATCTTGACTCTTCCCCCTTACCATCAAGATAAATTTAAATGGCATTGTCATGGTTAGAGCCAATGCCTTTCCATTATGATGACATTTCCAAAATGAAATAGTTTTCTTTATTTTATGGACTACTCTATTAGTATAAAAGTTAAATTGCATTAAAATTTAGAAGAATTTTATAATGTCTACCAGCTGCATTTTGGTCTATTGAAGGACATTCCCAAATGTCCCCTCTGCATACGTGTCTGGAATTACTTAAGAGGGATTATATGTTTTTATATTTTCAGTCCTGGCTAAACGCTTTTCACCCTGAAGGTGGAAAGAGAACACAGATGTGTCCCTTGAGCCTTAATTTTTCAACTTCTGGTCTCAAAATAGCTGGACTAAAGATATGACATCACCATGTCCTTTTTAGTCCTAGTCTATCTTATGGTTGCCACCACTCTCTTTTCAGAAGAGAGAGATATAAATTGTTTTTGTTGTATTACTTGAGAACATTTGAATCTGTTGTGAAAAACAAGAAAGTCAAATAAACAGAATAGGAAAAACTTATGTGTTCAGTAAGAACAGTAATTAAATATTTTGTGATAAACAAAATTCATAATTTTTAAAGTACAGACAATAAATTAGTAATGTTAGGAATATATGATTAAAAACAAAACTATCTCCCAACCCAGAAATCATCTCCACAAAGGTAGGAGAGAAAGAAAACAGTTATATTATTGAATAAACATTAAACCAGAAGGTGATGCACATCACAGGCAATCCACTAAGAGATTACAAAGACAGAAAGAAATCTCACCCTTTTATATAGTGAAGCAAAAGCAATCTATTACATACATGTTTTCAAGATAAACAATAACTGGTCCTAAAGAAAAAAGACTTGACAGCACCATCCTAAGTTTACCTGGTAATTGGGATAGCCATCTGTGTTAGCTAATTGGCTTTATCCAGAGGAGAAACAATTACCCTAACTAAAAAAGTGACACACATACATAAGATATTTCCATTCTTCATTTTATATATTGGGTAAACTCAATATTGTTGCTTTTAGTATGCAAACGCCTGGCCATAGGGTTTACATCTTCTGAACATACAATGAAGGGTGATTAACAAGTCTAGCACCCTCTTCAATTCAGTTTCAATGCATCATATTATTCTCCCACTCAAATTTTATATATGCCCTTTACACACCCACACACACCCAGTTACATGGTGATAGTGATTCCCTTGATATTAAAAAAGTATTTTAAGAAATGAATCAACACATTATGCAGGCTGTTCTCAAATTTAAATGTAATTTATTTCTGGAATACATGCCATGGAATAGACCGTCAGATTGTCGTTAAGAGATTTTTTTTCGTTTATTTTGGTTTTTTTTGGCCTTGCATCATGTAGGATCTTAGTTCCCCAACCAGGGATCACACCAGTGCCCCCTGCAGTGGAAGTGTGGAATCAACCACTGGACCACCAGGGAAGTCCCTATCATGAAAGTTTTCATTTTCAAAAATACATCAAGGGTTTGCATATCTGATAAAGATCAAGGGATCAATTAAGCCAAAAAAATGACTAACTATAAGCTATGAAAACATATGTATATAGTTTAAATAATGTTTAATAATGTCATGATATGTGTCTTATACAGGTTAAATATATACATATATTCAAGTGTGTATCGTACTTAATATAAAATTAATATATACTGATATATATTATATATAATAATGAAGATCCAATTTATTATATACATAAATTTTATGTGAAGTTACAATATACAATATACACATATCACACTGTACTTCCAATGTACTATAATGTATAAAGAGTATATATAGTATTTGATATAAAATGTTTTATGTAAATATATACGTATAATATGCATATATATTTTACATAATCTATATATTTACATATAACATTTAGCTTTAATCCATAAGTAAAACAGGATGATCTTGATAAACTGAGTTCCTCAAAGTCTTTTGAACCTTTGATTGGGTGAGATTGACAAGACACTCACCTAATCTCAATGAAACCCAATCCTGATCTGGATTATTATTATTCTGTATAGTGATTTTAAGACTGAATGTCCTGGACACTGGAAATGTACTGGAATTAAACTACTGTTTGATTATTTTGTGATGCACAACGGCCAAGTTACAGTACTATGAGTCAGGTGCAATTTCTCTTGAAGTAAATGAAAGGTGTCCGTTATCAGTTATTATGGGAAGTAGTTAATTGCAGAGCAGGAAATAGGGTTCAAAAAAGTGCAACCATTTGTCCTTATTAGAAAAGTCAATTATTCCACATTTGAATTTGTTTTCCCTGCTCATTGTGTTTTAGCCAACTACACTATTTAGTTATCCATTGTCTTTGAGAATTCTAACAAATAAATCCCCTTTTCTTGTATACTGGGTTTAGGGATGAATTCAAATTTCTTTTCTTTTTTGTGTACTGTTCTCTCTTTTTTTCTAGCTTTATTGAAGTATGATTAACAAATTTAAAAATTTATATATTTAAGGTGTACAACATGCTGATGTGATATACATATACATTGTGAAATGATTGCTACAATCAAGCTAATTAATATATTCATCACCTCACATAGTTATCTGTATGTGCATGTTTGTGTGTGTGTTTTGAAAACATTTAAGATCTACTCTCTTAGCAGATTACAAGTATACAATACATTGTTATCAACTATAGTCACCATGATGTACATTTGGTCTCTAGAACGTACTCATCTTATAACTGAAAGTTTGTACCCTTTGACCGAAATCTCTTTTCTCTCACCCCTTAGCCCTTGTGAACCACCCTTCAACTCTCTGTTTTCTATGAGCTCAACTATTTTAGATTCCACATATAAGTGATAATATGAATTACTGTTCTTTTATTTAGAGCTTATTATTCCATAAAGCCCTCCAGATTCATCTATGTTGTTGCAAATGGCAGGATCTCCTTTCTTATAGGTCTACTGTGTGTGTATGTGTATCACATCTTTTTTAATCCATTCATCCATCAATGAACACTTAAGCTTTTTTTCATATTTGCCTGTTGTGAATAATGCTGTGATAAACATGGGAATGCATATATCTCTTTAAAATAGTGATTTTATTTCCTTTGGGTATACATCCAGAAGTGAGATTGCTAGATTATATGATAGTTCTATCTTTAATTTTTTGAGGTACCTCTGTATTATTTTCCAAAATGGCTGTACCAATTTACATTCCCACCAACAGTGTATAAGGGCTCCCTTTTTTCCACATGTCACCAACAATTATTATTATATTTTGACTTTTTGATAATAACCATCCTAATAGGTGTTAGGATATCTCATTGGGGTTTTGATTTGTATTTCCCTGATAATTAGAGATGTTAAGCACCTTTCATATACTTATGGGCCATTTGTATGTCTTCTTTTGAGAAATGTCTATTCATGTTCTTTTCCCATTTTAAATCATATTATTTTGTTTTCTTTTACTATTGATTTGTGAGTTCCTTATGTATTTTGGTTATTAACCCATTATCTGATACATGATTTGCAAATGTTTTCTCCCATTCTG
Source organism: Lagenorhynchus albirostris (assembly GCF_949774975.1). Lineage (NCBI taxonomy): Eukaryota > Metazoa > Chordata > Mammalia > Artiodactyla > Delphinidae > Lagenorhynchus > Lagenorhynchus albirostris. Next base: position 20,978,458 of record NC_083103.1, on the reverse strand, counting down.
TAGGTTGCCTTTTCATTTTGGAGATGGTTTCCTTTGCTGTACAGAAACTTTTAAATTTGATGTAGTCCCACTTATGATGGTGGTGGTGGTAGTGGTTGTTTTGCTTTTGTTGCCTGAGTTTTTGGTATCATATCTGAAAAATCACTGCCAAGACCAACGTTAAGGAGCTTTCCTCCTATGTTTTCTTTAAAGAGTTTTATGTGAGAATATGCCTCTCTGTTTTATTGATTCGATGTTTACTATATCCAGAGGATTTTCAGCTATACACATTATCTTGGGTGTTAGCAAGCTAATAAAGTTGAGTTCCAGGAAATCAGGATGAATTAGCCTTAGCCAAAGATTTCTAAAGTACAAAATCCTCTAATCCTTAGCTCTGCTGAATATTATGATAAATTTTTGGATTCTGCCAAAGTCCTTCCAAACCCACTGAAGTCAGGAAACCTATTTCAGGCATCAAAGTCTCTCATTAGTATCCATGATTTACAGAGAAAAATGAGTCTAGCACTTTTTAAAAAATATGCAGTTCCAGTCATCAGCAAACTTTTCAAGTCCTTGGGGTGAAAACTGTGTCTTTTAGTAAGTTGCAAAGGAAAGACAAAATCTGAAAACATATCCTCTAAAATATGTAGATTCTTCCCTCTACCTTTCTCTAAAGAATCTGTCATGTGGAATCCCTGTACCATGCACTATTGGTGAATTGTGAATTGAGGTCTCAGAGAAACATGTAGGCAGCAATTGGAAAGATTAAAACTAAAATATTGAATCCAGACTCTCTGGTGATTACATCTATTTTAATTCCACATAATCTGAAAATTATACTCTTTTCATTTCGATTGGACTATCTCAGAATCCATTTCCATAAATACTCTTCATATGTTTTCCATTTTGAAGGAGCAAACTTGCTCTCATGGTGTTCAGTTCCTCCTATATATTAGATACAAAATATCCCAAGTTCCACTTGTGAATGTCAAGTATCTTAATTTTTGTATTAGAGATCTAGTGATCCTAAATTCAATTGATGTTGTAATTTGGCAGCTTTCAGAACTAAATGCTAATTTTTCTTTCTGTCTTCTCCAGCCCTGTGCCTCTAAGTGATGAAAGGGTTTTTAACCATGTTTGTGGACTCTGCCTGGACTGCAGTGTGTGATTTGACCTGAACATTTAGGGGATTCATGATTGCAGCACTCTTATCTTAAACTGTCTGTATTCTTAGAAGTAGTTATTACATATAATAATTGTTGAATTCCTCATGCCCTTCATACTATTTTCCATTATAAATAGCTCAGTTCCTCAAACTTTGTCTAGGTAACTTATTAACACATTAACTAGTAGTTTACCCTCTGTGTGCCATAGGCTTCGATGTTCCTATCACTAAATATGTATGGATATGTATAGGATTTTCACTGTCTTCCAAGTTCTTCTTAATTCTTGTGGACCCTGTTGCTACAACCCACTTGCAAACCCAATTCATAGTGTCACATGGGTTTTTGACTGCAGCCAACAGCAGTTAACTCTGATTAACTCAATAAGAAAAGATATTTGTTTGAATAATAGCAAGTACTCACAAAATTGCTTGGACATCTGATAAATGAGGGTTAAAAAAAGCAGGGAGGTAAAGAGACGATGCAGTCTAGAATAAAACCACAGTGCACCATAGAAGCGGTCTTGTTACCATATGTCTTCTGAAATAATTGCTACAAGGAGGATCAGCTACCATGTCAACAGAATGGGCACTCTGCTGCCACCAACTTCATTCAGAATTGATGCCAATATAACTACTTTTAAAGTGAATTTTCAACCTCCCTGCTTCTCTGAGTCACTAGTTCAAGTTATAAAATCCCTTGCAGCCATAACTCTTTGGCAAGATTAGATTAAGTGTTTTAGGTAGATAGGTAGATATAGATGTAGAAATCTATCCGAATGTGTGAGTATAGAGAGATCCAGGTAGAGACAAAGATAGATAGATAGACAGAGAGATAGAGAGATAGAGAGATAGATGATATGTGTGTGTATAATGTAGTCTTTTTTTATAAATAACATAAAGTGCTTCAGAAAGTGCATGGCACAAAAATAGTGCTCAAAAATGTTGACTTGTTTATTCAAAGGGATAAAAAAAAGCAAACACATTGTTTTCTCCTCTACGATATATTCGTAATTTACTGTTTAGCTGTTATTCAAAGATCCCACTCTACTCTGCCAAGCTAACAGACTAGACACAAAGAAAGGAAAGGAAATAATACTTACAATAAATATAGTCTACTTAAGTCACTTCATTGTTATCCATTGTATGTACAAGAGTCATTAAATAAAAATATAAAAGTATAAACTGAAAAAAGTACTTGAATTAAATAGATATGCATTATCTGATATTTTCAGTGGAGTGTAATGGTGTATTTAAGTGGCCTTGGAATAAAAGTCACTTCAAATTATATGCAGTTTTGAATAAATCACAGGCAGAATATGTTTCAAGGCATATAATAGAAAAAAAAAAACGAATCTTAGAAATGTGGAGGTAAAATTATGCTGCTTTCCAAAATTTAAATTTTTCCTTGCTCTGTTCTTTTTATTGATATCATTCTATGTCAAAAATATAATTTAATACAATGAAAAGTTAGAAGAGTAATTTCTGTGCATTATTGTTCATTATTGTATATTTTTACCTTCCAATCAGTCATTCAAAATAATGACAAGAATTTAAACAATTAAAACATCTATATTCTAAATAATTTAGTAATCATATTATAGCATAATATTTTCCATGAATATTCAAGAAACTAGAAGCTATAACACTTTTAGTGTTCTTAGTTAAAGGTAATATCCAGACTTAATGGCACTAACACCAGATAGACACCAACCCCCTTTCTGACTCAATAGTGTTACAATACCATCTCAGCTTACTCGTTAGACAGCTATCATCATGTGAGATGACCTTTGTAGTCATTTATTAGCAACTGTATAATGAAAAATCCAGAAATTTCTATTTTAACAAAAGCAATTTATTAGATAATTGATGTTCTTATCTTGGGAAGGTGTCTGTCTTTACGTGTCTATAGCGTTTCACTTTTAAATTCAATAGGATGTTATTACAGATGTCAGAGTTTTAGAATTATCCCATGCTTTATGTCTTTAGATACTTGACTGCTTGGATTATTTTAATAGAATTGATCAGACCAATCAATCAGTATGATAAGTTAGTCCAAAGAAGTAGATCTTTTTGTCTGACTCAATTTCACTGTCACGACAGGTAAAATGGTCCCAATCTATTGATGAAGAGTCAGAGAAGAACTGTACTTTGGAATTTGATGTCTTTAGGCAGGTCAGGTAACTCTGTTGGGAAAAAAAATCCTTGCTTCCATACAAAATTTTAAAAATAATGAAACCCAGAAAAAATAAAACTAAATTGAAAAATTCAGCTGCCTGGGTCTCTTTGCTCTGAGCAATACCATAAATTCATTTCTGGTAGAGGCCACACATAGCGATACTTGATTTCTCCTGTGAGTTCCATACAATCAATAAAAACAAGACAGGTGTTTGAGAAATTCTCTTTGAGGGTAGATGGCATAGAAAGCACAAATTCTAGGTGATAAACACAGATGCTAACATGTGGATGCTGCTGCAGAATGATTTGTTATGTTTTAAGATTTAGAGTCTAGAAAAAGTACCAATGTGGCCTCAGATTCATAAAAGAGCCAAGACCCTTCCCCAAGTAGAAATAATAAATACAATGAAATAAGTTATTCTGGAGGCAAAAATAACTTATTCATTGAATGTTGGAATAATGTTAAACACTAACACTGAATGAGGAAGAGAAGACTCCCAAAGGAACAAGGTTTATTTTCCCATGTTATCTGTAAATTGGTGGGAAGTACCACATCTGAAACTGAGTTCAAGTACTTTTAAATTTTCTCACTGAAATTGCCTCATCCTGTCGAATTTCACATATTGATGTAGAAGATCAATAAAGCAACGTTGTAATTTTACAACTACTAGCACAAAGTAAACAAGTCCATACGAAAGAGAACCAAGTAGGTAGAACATCGCCATAGATTTGGTAAATGTTAATGAGCTTTTCTTTTAGGGAAATACCAAACACCAGAAGCAGAAAATATTAGCTATGGATCTTGCACTCTACAAAGGGCTGTGCCCCTTCTTAAAAACTTTGGAAGCTAGAGAAATAGTATTTTCCAGAAAATTTCACTTTGTATGGATTGAGTGAAAGACAAATGAAAACTTTCAGTTTGGTATTTTCATAATGATAGTTATTGTACAGTATCTTCTTTGAGAAAATCACTATAATTAATATACTACTGAGCTTTTTTGGCTTCTCCTAGTCAGTGAAGTTTTCTGAAAGACCTTGTTCTTAATGACAAAACATTCTTGAGGAAAGAACTTTATTTTTTATTTGGCTCCTACCACTGGATGCCACAATGTTTGGAATGAAAATTAAAGTTTCTGACAATGAGAAAATAAATATCTATCAGATGATATGAAGCTAAACATTCCATAGTATCTTTATACAATTGTGTATCCAGGTATTTGATTGTTACATATTGGAAATATGGAAATGTATTGTGGTTGCAGAAATCACATTTAGATGCTGAAGGAGGCTGTCAGTGGAAATATATTTGGATTCCAAGCAGCACAAAGAGAAATGTTGATAACTCAAGAAATTATTTCCATAGCAACAAAGGCAGTAATACAAAGATATCTTTGAAAATCCTAAGAATGAATATTACTGCACATGTCCTGCCACGTAATTACAGAATATGAGGATGGTAAAAGGTTTCCAGAGATAAGAAGATACATCTACTAGGTTAGTATCTTTGAAGGAAAGTTAGCAACTTGCCCTTCCCCCCACCAAAAAAAAAAAAAAATAGGAAGAGACCTACTCGTGACAAGAAGACCAACAATATGGAACTTATTCTATGAACCAATGAAAATGGTTCAATCCTCTACCATTTAGCGTAAACACATTATTAAAAATTCTATATATTTCATGTTTATGAAACCGATATTATACCTTTATCAATTAAAATATATTCTCGTATAATGAGTTGAGATGTACTCATTTCTACTTGGCATTGCTCCAGTTCATTATCATGGGGCTCAGAATAAGGAACCAGTAGCTGGTGCTACAGTTGGTACATGTTAGCAAAATAATCATTTGTTCAAATGAGGGTTTCATTCTGAGTGCTTTGCTCTATTAGCTGTGTGACTTACGCAAATGTTTTCACTGCTTTGAGCCTTTAAAAATCGTCTTTCAAACAAAAATTATACGCAAAGTATTGGGTACATAGTGGACTCTCAATAAATGTTAGTTTCTCCATTTTTCTTTTCTCACACAGCCTGGCATTTTATCAACTAGAGATTCATTGCTATTAATAAACCACCTCATTTAAAATTGAAATGTCTCTGGGAAGGTTAAGATATTTTATGTCTTATTTTCAATTAGTTTAATTAGATTACTTTATGCCTCTATCTAAACTCAACCTCCAAAATCAACTACATTATGGAAATTAGAGTTTTTATAGGAATGGTGGGAGTGTGATAGATGTGACTTCAATATACAGATTGAGACAGAAATTTTATCTAGCTTAAAAGAATTCAGAAATTTCAAGTTTAACACTGAAAACAGAATTTTCAAATGAGGATTAGTAGCTGATCTGTTTACCTCCATTTCTGTTCTGCTTGGGTTTTCACTTTCTGGGGTTCTCTTCTTATCCCAACATGTAAAAGGAGTAAAAGGGAAGAAGTGTGGAGGGCCTTTCCCCTTTAAACACTTGAAAAATCTCTTTTTCATTTCTGACAGCAGAGTTGAGAGAGGTGGGTCTTTAAAAAGATTCCCCTAGTGGTACAAGGGAAGAATTTAATAGCAATATGTACAAAGAGTAGATAAATGAGTATTTTAAACATCTGTTTAAATGTTTATAATCATTTATAATCTTCTCGGTACTGGTACAACCTTACTTTTCTTGCTCTCTGGAGGTCCCAGAATTTGGTCCTTTTCACATAGAATCCCTTTTCCTGATCCCTGATCTGCAATACAAGGACACCCAAGAAATTTAGAGATGGTGCCAAATCTGGTCCAGTGGTTTACACATTATCAACTTGCTGCATGCATTTACACTTCACAATAACCCTATGAGATGGGAACTATTTTTTCATTATTACTATTTTACAAATAAAGAAACTGAAACTAGGCCTATATTCCACAAGTAGTAGAGCTGAGATTAGAATTTAGATAGATTATTTTCAGTGCCAGTGCTCAAAACCATTATGCCCTAATGAACAAAACCTGAGAAATATTTTTTTCATACAAAATATATTTTGGAGCTTTTATTTTATACTGGAAACTTTGATAAGAACTTTATCGGCATTCTTTCACATGAAATATTCAAAGAGCACGTTATATGTGCCAAGATATTTAATGGTTATAGAAGTGAGTAAAATAAACTTTTGTCCACTTGTTCAAACAATTTTGTAGAGTGAAACATACATGCACATACTTACCTACCTACATAAAATATAACATTTACAACAGACCTGTGAATTAGATACTAAAAGTACCCCCATATTACTGAAGGGAAAACTGAAATCTAGAGGTGAAAACATCAAGCACAATCTGTAGAATTGTGAATAAATGAGCTTTCAGATGATTTCAATGCCCCATGTGTTGTCATCCTCAATTGTCGGGTTTTCTCAGCTGAGCCTCCAGATACTGTGAAGAGAGACAGCATCTCTGCTACACCCTTTCTGAAGTCTTGGATCCATGTGAATCCCTGAGCATAACAAAATGATTGCTGCTTGTGCCACTAGTTTAGGGTACTTTGTTATGCGGCAGTAGCAACAGAAACAACCACTAACTCAAAGAATTCTGTAATGCAATGTAACCAAGCAACAGTTATATTTCAAGAATGACCCCCGTGGAGTTTCAGGAAGACATTTTCCTCCCGGTGACATTTTGAAAGACATGAAAGCCTGGAGAAGGGAATTGGGCATAAGTACACTGCTAAAACAGTGGTTCTGAAAATTGAGAAGATTTAGAGCCATTTAAGGGAGACAAAAGACTTCCCTACCACTACTATTTCCACTTTTAGGAACAGGAGAGAACAGAGGGTTAGAGAGGAACAAAGTAACAACAGAAGTGGTAACCACACAAGATACAAAAGAGCAAGTGATTGACAAGCTTAAGAGTATTTTAATAAAAATATTTCAGTTAGAAGAAGGGGAACCACTGCTAAAACCTATGACTATGAAACATTATTGATAACAAAGCTCACTCTTGAATGTTATGTGATTTCCAAGCAACTGCAGTTGTATATGTGCCATTCAAGTTTTTACAATGTCACCTTCTTTAGCTGGGCAGTTAGAATTTGTAATAGAACCTAAATAGTAGGCTTTTGTAAATTTTTCACAATGGAGTAACAAATCTGTGTGTGTGTGTGTGTGTGTGTGTGTGTGTGTGTGTGTGTGTGTATAACATGCCCAGTTTATAATATTAGACTGATTTTTTAATTTTAAAATCAGTTCTGAGCCCAGGAGACACCAGCATCCTGCTAGTTGCCTATGGACCATATATGAAAGCATGATGTACTTGTCTAGAGCAGACAAGGCCACAGAGGATTACTTTTTGAATTCTTGCAGCTTAGTCCATCTCCATGGAAGTCCTTATTGCCAGTGAGGCAGAAGTTCAGTTCAGAAACTGCCCAGGGCTAGAAGAAGAACCCCTTGTGCAGATCTCTTGACAGCAGAGTATAGGGATGCTGCTGGCAGTGCCCCGAAGCCTCCACGCCACTACCACCCCCTCATTGTGTTGGTGCTGCATCAATTTGCAGAATGTAATCTGTGCAACAGAAGAGCCTGGGGCCTTTCTAAAGCTTCTACTTTTTTCTATTTGAGAACTATTGGAGAAGAAGTTGCCCATTTTCATGCTTTATTTCTCTTCTTATAATAGATTTGGAAATAACTGGGGCAGTCAGCAACAATCCTTGGAAAATCTGCAGTTTCTTTCATAGAGTTCCAATATTGCCTTGGCTATACATCAAGCAACATCTGAACCAAACCAGAGCCAATGGGGCTGACAACGTCAGAGGGAGGCACCTTCGTTCCTTTAAATCATGCATTCTTTTCATTCTTCTCTCCTGAAACAAACTAGAATGACTGGTATTCTTTCTGAATACTAACTTCAAAGTTGATCAGGTTCACAGAATGTTAGCTCTAAAAAGAACTTTAGTTCTAATGACTACCTAATCACTTCATGGAATAGAAGAGAAAATTGAGTCTTGGTCATAAAAATAATAGGACATCCCCAGGGTCACAAAGGCACAGCAAATCTGACAGTAGAACCCTTTATCCCTGAGTCCTAATACTATATTCATGTTTCTAAATTATTACCTCATTGTAATTAAGGAGTTGGGCTTTATTACAGAGCTCATGCATATACATCCAGTCTTCATATTATTTTTTGGCAGCATTGCCTAAACACACACCATTAGTAAATGGAATACTAATCCTGTTCTACCACTTATGTACAGTGACCTTATTCATGATCAGTGCCATGATTATTCTTCAAAAATAATTATCAGTGTATAAGACACTTCGTTATTCATGTGTATCATTTCATGTAGTCATCACAAGAACTTCATTCAGCAATAGTATTAATATTTGAATTTAAAGATGAGGAAACTGCGGTTCAGGGAAAAGGAAAAAAAGGGTCTCTGAAGCCACACATCTAGAATTGGCACAGGGATTCTAACATAGTTTCTTTTGACTGAAGCTCACCCCTTTGCCTTTTTACCTGCTTTATTTCAAATTTCATACTCTACTAGATTTCCTGCCAAGTAGTTAGAGCTATGAATTCAAATTCCTAGAAAGAACATTAGAAAATCTGTACTACTTCATGTCAGGGTTGTAAAAATGCAATGCTGCAAAGACTCTTCTTGAGAAACCTTTCGAGGCAATATAACAAAATCCATCGATGAGGTTATATCTACATACATGATACCACTTGAGAAATATATTGAGTCAAAAGAGGCTTTTTTGTTTGAAAGTTAGAGAGGGTAGCCCTTAGAAATCATAATCCTAATCTCTGTTTTTCCATGCTGTGTATAAAGTTGGTTGGTAATCTTATAACCTCATGTACTATTTTTAAAAAATTAAATAAAGAAAACTATATGTAAAATATTTAGTACAATGCCTGGTATACAGTAAGTGCTAAGTAAACGTTAACCCTGATCACGATTAGCCTCCTGCCTTCATTTCTTCTCTTTCTATTTATTCTTCAATCCCTCTAAACAGTTTGCTTTTGTTTTCCGTGTTTGCTAACACTACTTCATTGATATTGTTCAAAGAAAAGTAGGGACCATCAGATCGATACTAGTATTTTCTAAGTGTTCTTTTACTTGTAAGATAAACAGCATTTATTACAACCTCCTATCTACTGATCTATTTTTTAAAGTGGATGATTTCTCAATTGCTACTAAAATATTTTATAAATAATTGTTCTCTCTATTCCTCACATCTCCCTAGAAAGGAAGAAAATGCAACTGTTCCTCTTTTTTAGATTGTATCAGTTAATATCAGTCGTTATCTATCACCATCATAATTCTGTAAAACAACCAAAAAACTTCATTCATTGCTCACCAATAAGCATTCATTGCTCAAGCATTTGGGGTAAACTGAGGTGCAGCTGCACTCATATTGGCTGAACTTTTCATGTCTTAGAGGTACACTGGCTGTTGGAGCATCTAGACTCACCTTGGTTGGGGCAACCAAAATAACTTGGTTCTGCCCATATGTCTTTCATCCTCCAGCACATTAGTCCAGGCATATTTTCATGATGATGGCAGTGGTGCAAGAGAGTAAATGAAACCATATTACGCCACTTAAGTCTTAAACTTTGAGTTTCATCTTTTTTAGCCAAAGCAAGTGATACGGCCAAGCCCGGATTCAAGATAAGGGGAAATAAGCCTTACCTCTTTTCTTTCTTCTTCTTTTTTAAAAATATTTATTTATTTATTTGGCTGTGTTGGGTCTTAGTTGCAGCATGCAGAATTTTCACTGCGGCATGCGGGCTCTTTGTTGCAGCACATAGGCTTCTCTCTAGTTGTGGCGCTCGGGCTCTAGAGCATGTGGGCTCAGTAGCTGTGGCGTGTGGACTCTCTAGTTGTGGAGCGTGGTCTTAGTTGCCCCATGGCATGTGAGATCTTAGTTCCCCAACCAGGGATCGAACCCACGTCTGCTGCTTTGGAAGGCAGATTCCTAACCACTGGACCACCAGGGAAGTCCCCAGGCCTTTACCTCTTTAGTGGTGAGAACTGCAAAAATTAAATGTCAAAGAGCATGGTTATAGGGAGAATAAAAAATTGAAAATTTTAATGAAATTGATTCATCTCCTTAGAAGAAGAAACTGAGGCTTGAAGGATTTAAATAAACTGTCCAAGTTCACACACCTAGTATGTTGCAGAGCTAGAATTCAAACCAAGGATTGTCAAATTCCAGAGTTGTGATTCAATACATTTTGACTTTTCTTTTTGTTAAAAAGTCTTTGCCTTGTCTTCTATAGCACAACTTCCTGGGCTCCTCCTGTTAATTCACTAGTGATTAGTCATGTCTCTTTTGCTGATTCTTTTACCTCTACCTAGTCCTTAATGATTAGATTCGATAGAGATCATCTCAGAAGTCTGCGTTAGATTTTCTTTACTATAACCTTGGATGGGGAAAAAAAAATCTTCAATTTCAAAAACCTCCAACTGAAATACACCTTTTCCTTTAATTCTAAATGTAGGTTACAAAATACATTTATATGAGCAATATCTGAGGCTTTGTCATGAGTAGAAATAAGTGATAATTTCATATCACCTTATAATTGTTGCAAAAATCTCAAAATATTATTTGTTCATCCAACTTTGAAATCTTGTTATTAGACTTCAGATAAATCTTGACATGTTTTAATGATGAAGCACATACATTATTTCGATAGTTCCTATTTCAATACAATTGGCTTGCTTTGTAATCCAAAGTATTGTATTCATTGTATGTAAAGCATTCATGCAAGAGTCTTTAGGCATTATGAAATTGGCAAAATCTACACAGTATAAAACTAAATTTATAAAAGTTAAGAAGCCCATATGTATATAACCCCATATACTTGTTAATGATATTTTTAATTTCCACTGCCATAATTATATTCCAATTGGTGAAAATCTTTCTCTAGCCCTGATATCTCTCTCTCCTGAGTCTGACACATGTCCAGTTGCCTGATGGCTATAATGTTTTGGAGGTACATCACAGTCGATACACCAAAAATAGAACCCCTCTCCTCCATATACATACAAGTTTCTTTACCATACTATAATCTCATTCACAGAAATAGCTATCAACACCTGGGTGTCATAGTTGGTTCCTTTGCCTCATATCTCCATTGTCAATCAGTGAAATCTTGTTTGGACTACTACAGGTACCCTCTAATCATCAGTATACATCCTCTTTTATGTCCCTCTAATCTGTACTCAGCACTAAATCAGATTTTATTTTTAGATCACCTATATTATCAATGGTTTCTCAATACACCAAGGATAACACTAAATGTTTAATGTGTCTTTTTAAGCCCTCCATCATCTAGACTCCCTCCAACTTCATCTTCCATCATTATCTTCCTTACAAGCTGTAATCAAAGTTCTTCTTCTTTCTCATAGCTGAATGATATTCCACTGTGTGTGTGTGTGTGTATGACCATTATCTTTATGCATTCATCCATTGATGGGTACTTAGGCTGTTTCCATATCTTGGCTATTGTGAATAATGCTGCAATAAACATGGGAGCGCATATATCTCTTTGATATCTTGTTTTCATTTCCTTTGGGTACACATCTAGCAGTAGAATTGCTGGATCATATGGTAATTCTATTTGTAATTTTTTGAAAACCTCCATAGTGTTTTCCATAGTGGCTGAATGAATTTACACAATGTGTTGCCATGAGAAAAAAGGAAATCCTGACATCTTCTACAACATGGATGGATCTTGAGGACATTATGCTAAGTGAGATAAGTTAGAGAAAGACAAATACTGTATGATATCACTTATGTGTGGAATCTAAAAGAACCACAGGCTTCCCTGGTGGCGCAGTGGTTAAGAATCCACCTGCCAATGCAGGGAACACAGGTTCAAGCCCTGGTCCAGGAAGATCCCACATGCAGTGGAGGAACTATGCCCGTGTGCCACAACTACTGAGCTTGCACTCTAGAGCCCGCGAGCCACAAGTACTGAGGCCCATGTGCCTAGAGCCCACGCTCCACAACAAGAGAAGCCACCACAATGAGAAGCCTGCGTACTGCAACGAAGAGTAGACCCCACTCACCGCAACTAGAGAAAAGCTCGCACAGCAACGAAGACCCAACGCAGCCAAAAATAAATAAATAAAATAAATTTATAAAAAATAAAAATAAAGCCAAACTTGTAAAGAAAAGGGAGTAAAATGGTGATTACCAGGGACTAAGGGGTAGGGAATAGGGGAGATGTTGTTTAAATGTACAAACTTGCAACTAATAGGCAAGTAAGTCCTGGAGATCTAATGCACAGTATACTGAATATAGAAAAGTATATTGTATTATAATCATCAAACTTGCTAAGAGACTTGACCTTAATTATTTCCACCACAAAAAAGAAATTAAGTGACATGATAGAAGTGCTAACTATTGCTACAATGGCAATCATATTATAATATGTAAATGTGTCAAATCAACATGTACACCTTAAATTTACAGTGCTATATGCGAAATATATTTCAATGAAAAATATTAAAAGTCCCACTATTTTCAATTTATTTAAGTTTTCTCTTTTATCCTGGGGAATTGATATCAGTTAATTTTTGCTGCCTAATAGACTATCCCAAAATTTGAGGCTAAAAGAAACAGCTACTTACTTAGCTCATGATCTGGGGTATCAGCAGTTTGGGCTGGCCTCAGCCTAGCAGCTCTTTTTGTTGTTTAGGTTGAGCTCACTCATGAGTCTGGGAGTCAATTCCCAGTCTGGTGGGACAGAGTTTCTGGGGTTTGGCTAGCTGTCAGGTGGAGCATCTCTGCTCTTTTCCATGGTCTCTGGTCCTTCAGCTGGTTACTCCCATCCAGGTTTGGTCCCATGGCATGTTCCAAGGGAAGCACGAATTGAAGCTGCAAGGCCTTATGGGTTTGGCTGAGCACTTTCATAACATCAATTTCTCCACATTCGTTGGTCAGAACAAGCCAGAAAACCAGCCACAATTCAAGGCATGTACAAATTCCATCTTTTCTTTGGAGGAATATAGTGAACACGTTTGCAATCTACTATAGAACTTAGCATAAGTTTTTCAGATGAATAAAATGACACTCCTCCTCTGAGTCTTAGCAGTAATGTCTCTCTGTTTTTCTGGAGGTGAATAACCTTATCATCTATATTATTTCCTATCACCTTGCTTTCTTCCCCTGTTTTACCACTCAATAAGCTGCTTTGTTTTTCTCTCAACCTAGACCTTATGTACTGTAAAGGCAGGGCCATGTCTGTCTGCATCGTTCCTTGCAAATACTGATTGTGCTCTACAATGTCTTCCCTCTGTATGTGTCTGTGTCCAAATTTACTCTTCTTATAAGGAGCAGGGCTCACCTTAGTGATCTTATTTTAATTTAATTATCTCTGGAAATGCACATTTCCAAACATGGTCACATTCTAAGATACTGGGGGCTAGGATTTCAACATATGAATTTTGAAGGGGACACGATTCAACCCTCCCTCTGGTCTCCCCCAAATTATGTCCTTCTCACATGCAAAAGAAATGCACTCCATCCCAATAGCCCTAAAACTTTTAACTCATTCCAGCATCAATCCTAAGTCTAAAACATCTAAATATCACCTAAATCAGGTATTGTTTGAGACTTGAGGTATGATTTGTCCTGAGGCAAAATCCCTCTTCAACTGTGAACATGTGAAACCAGACGAGTTATTTGCTTCCAATATACTAGGATGTTGTATACGAATAGAAGGAAATGACATCGTCCTGGAAATTTAGATCTTCCACCAGTTTCGAAAATCTCTATCTCAATACCTCTGTCTCTGTCTCTAAATCAAAAACAAACAATATAATATTTTCAACTTCAAAAACAATATAATATTTTCAACTTCTCATATACATGTAAGTCACATTAATTAAGAATGATAGCATTTGCTAAAAAAAACAAAACAAAACTGATTTTGACACATTTGAGTGGATTGAACCATGTGGCTAAAGAGGACATTAGATAATTGGTCTTTTAAAGAATCATTTTTTCTTCACATTAAAAAAAATGTCTACAAGATTCTTTAAGCTTGTAAAAAGATTGAAATAGATGACTTTGATTTATCAGACATATATTCTGACTGCTCTAGCTGTGTTAGGCTGTTGGTACATCTACCAGAATTAGGTCATTAGTAAAAGTCTACCAAGTTAGGGGAGGTCACAGAAGTACTATTATAATAATACATAAGGAGACAGTTTAGGAAGGACCTATGTAGTAGTTGTTGACACTTAATTTTTTTTTTTTTTTTTTACTGAGACTTAATTTTAAATAACTTAAGAAAAGAAAAAAAGAAAAAGAATTGAATCAATTGGCTTATCTGGATAAAAAGCCAGAGGTGAAACTGACTGAATTTAGCAGCTCAGGCTGTGTTGTCAGAAATCTTTCTTTAGGTGTTGTCAGGAACCCTTTTCTTCCATCTCCTGTATCTGATAGTCTCATTTTTACACTTGGATTCACCATCTCCTACTCTGCAGCCAAGTTGATCATGGAGTAAGGCACAAGGGTGTCAAGAATCTTTGAGGACATTTTTTCAGCTCTGTTTTGGGTCTGGGGATGATTGCAGATAGTCATTCTCAATAAGTCTTGTCAAAACAAACAAACAAAATTCCTGGGGATAAATCTGGTCAGTCTAAACTAATCATTTTAGCCAAAGGACAGGGTCTTCCAAGGGAGTCATTACCACTGAGGACTGGGACAAAATCCAGCTACTCTGATCAAGCTCCCACATGAAATTCATAGTGTGGGAAGAAGTCCTCAGAATGTCAATGAAAAATTTATCAGTCAATCTAAGAAAGAAATGGAATTTTGAATTATAAATTTATTTATTTATTTATTTTTGGCTGCATTGGCTCTTCGTTGCTGTGCATGGGCTTTCTCTAGTTGTGGCAAGCAGGGACTACTCTTCGTTGTGGTGCACGGGCTCCTCATTGCGGTGGCTTCTCTTGTTGTGGAGCATGGGTTCTATGTGCGTGGGCTTCAGTAGTTGTAGCACACGGGATTAGTTGCTTTGCGGCATGTGGGATCTTCCCGGACCAGGGCTTGAACCCATGTCCCCTGCATTGGCAGGCAGATTCTTAACCACTGCACCACCAGGGAAGACCCAGAAATGGAAAATTTTATTCAAGCCAAACTGAGGAGTATAAACAGGGAACGGCATCTCAGAAAGCTCCAAGAACTGTTCTGCCCCTTAGAAGTCAAGGCACAGTCATATGTTTTGTTTTTGTTTTTTTTATTACTGAATCACATGTTCAACTTTACTATTCAATGAAAAACAATTTTAAAATAAAAGATAAATAATGAACAATGTTAACAGTATAAAGATAAAAATCATACAAGCTTTTAAATAGGTGCAGAAAAAACCATTTGATGAAAGTCATTACCCATTCATTAAAAACTAAAAAAAACTACTGTACTTAAAAAAAAAGAAAAAGAAAAGAAAGAAACCATATTATCTGATAAAAGAGATCTTAAATGCAACCTAAAGCAAACACTGTACTTAAAGACAAAATGTTGAAAGCTTTCCTTATGAGGTGAACAATGAGACAGCAATACCTACTATTTGTATTTCTAGTCAACATTTTACTGGAAGTCCTGGCAGGAAAAAATAAAATAAAATATATGGAAATTGGATAGAGAAAACAAACTGATAATTTGTTTTGGACTTTCTACATACATAATCCTATTATTTGAAAATCATGGCATGTTTGTTTTTCCTTTTCAAACTTTATACATTTTATTTCTCTTCTGGTGACAATGCTGCATAGAAATGTTGGATGATGGAAATCTTTGAAATAATATTGACTATAGGGAAAGGAAAAGGCTTTATTATTTCAACATTGTGTTATATATGTGTAGCTCTGTTTATTTTGAAATTGTTGCCTTTACTACTTTTACTGGTTAAATTTTGTATAAAATATATTTGTCCCACAAACATTTGATTGAATTTGTCTATGAAACTGCTGAAACTAGTTATAGGAATACTTTTAACTCATAATTTTTCTTTAATGACTATATGGCATCTCATGTTTTTATTATCTCCCTGAGTCATTTTCAGGAGGTTTTGTTTTTCAAAGTACTTATTATTTATTTTTTAAAGTTCAAATTTATTGGCATAAATTTCTTCATAATATTTTTTATTTTTTTATTAGCTGTATGGTTATATCTCCTTTTTCATTTATATTATTGTTTATCTTTGCTTTCTCTTTGACTTCAGTGAGTTTTAAGAAATACACAGTCATGTTATCATGCATTTTAGAGAACCGACTTTTGGCTTTGTTGACTTCTTTTGCTCTCAGTTTCATTAATTACAGATCTCATCTTTGATATTGTCTTCTTTTGACTGACTTGACTTTATTGTATTGTTCCTTTAATTAATACCTTATTTTGGACTCAGCTGAATATTTTATACAGTTTCTTGTATCTCAAAGGAAAGTTACAAATTTCCTTCTAAATACATTGCTTCTTAGATATTTAGATAGATAATGCTTTAACTTTATTCATGCTTTTTTTTAAACATCTTTATTGGAGTGTAACTGCTTTACAGTGTTTTGTTAGTTTCTGCTGTATAACAAAGTGAATCAGTTATAGGTATACATATATCCCCATATCCCTTCCCTCTTGCATCTCCCTCTCACCTTCCCTATCCCACCCCTCTGGTGGTCACAAAGCACTGAGATGATCTCCCTGTGCTATGCACCTGCTTCCCACTAGCTATCTGTTTTACACTTGGTAATGTATACATGTCAATGTTACTCTCCCACTAGCCACAGCAATCAGAAAAGAAAAAGAAATAAAAGGAATCCAAATTGGAAAAGAAGTAAAGCTGTGACTGTTTGCAGATGACATGATACTATACATAGAGAACCCTAAAGATGCTACCGGAAAACTACTAGAGCTAATCAATGAATTTGGTAAAGTAGCAGGAAACAAAACTAATGCACAGAAATCTCTTGCATTCCTATACACCAATGATGAGATATCTGAAAGAGAAATTAAGGAAACACTCCCATTTGCCACTGCAACAAAGAATAAAATACCTAGGAATAAACCTACCTAAGGAGACAAAAGACCTGTATGCAGAAACTATAAGACACTGATGAAAGAAATTATAGACGATACAAACAGATGGAGAGATATACCATATTTTTGGATTGGAAGAATCAACGTTGTGAAAATGACTATACTACCCAAAGCAATCTACAGATTCAATGCAATCCCTATCAAACTACCAGTGGCATTTTTCACAGAACTAGAACAAAATATTTCACAATTTGTATGGAAATACAAAAGACCCCGAATAGCCAAAGCAATCTTGAGAAAGAAAAACAGAGCTGGAGGAATCAGGCTCCCTGACTTCAGACTATACTACAAAGGTACAGTAATCAAGACAGTATGTTACTGGCACAAAAACAGAAATATAGATCAATGGAACAGAATAGAAAGCCCAGAGATAAACTCACCCACATATGGTCACCTTATCTTTGATAAAGGAGGCAAGCATATACCAATGGAGAAAAGACAACCTCTTCAATAAGTGGTGATGGGAAAACTGGACAGGTTCATGTAAAAGAATGAAATTAGAACACTTCCTAACACCATACACAATAATAGACTCAAAGTGGATTAAAGACCTAAATGTAAGGCCAGACACTATCAAACTCTTAGAGGAAAGCATAGGCAGAACACTCTATGACAAATCACAGCAAGATCCTCTTTGACCCACCTCCTAGAGAAATGGAAATAAAAACAAAAATAAACAAATAGGACCTAATGAAACTTAAAAGCTTTTGCACAACAAAGGAATCCATAAACAAGATGAAAAGACAACCCTCAGAATGGGAGAAAATATTTGCAGATGAAGCAACTGACAAGGGATTAATCTCCAAAATATACAAGCAGCTCATGCAGCTCAATATCAAACAAACAAACAACCCAATCCAAAAATGGGCAGAAGACCTAAATAGACATTTCTCCAAAGAAGACATACAGATTGCCAATAAACACATGAAAGGATGCTCAACATCCCTAATCATTAGAGAAATGCAAATCAAAACTACATTGAGGTATCACCTCACACTGGTCAGAATGGCCATCATCAAAAAATCTACAAACAATAAATGGTGGAGAGGGTGTAGGGAAAAGGGAACCCTCTTACACTGTTGTTGGGAATGTAAATTGATACAGCCACTATGGAGCACAGTATGGACGTTCCTTAAAAAACTAAAAATAGAACTACCATATGACCCAGCAATCCCACTACTGGACATATACCCTGAGAAAACCAGAATTCAAAAAGAGACATGTATCACAATGTTCATTGCAGCTCTATTTACAATAACCAGGACATGGAAGCAACCTAAGTGTCCATTGACAGATGAATGTATAAAGAAGATGTGGCACATATATACAATGGAATATTACTCAGGCATAAAAAGAAACGAAATTAAGTTATTTGTAATGAGGTGGATGCACCTAGAGTCTGTCATACAGGGTAAGCTGGGACGAAGTGAGACAGTCATATATTTTTGAGAGAGAGGGCTGTAGATTAAATGAGGTGTTGACAGTTTACACAATCCAGATCTTGGCGTCATTGTGGCCTCTTACAAGATCAAGAAGGAATGTTATCTTTTAAGGAGCTGTCTTGTTGGTGCTAAGAGAATGTTGCTCTTATGGTTGAGCAGGTATTTCTGCCAGTGGGGGAGGTCTAGTCAATGCATAATGCTGATACACAATGCATGGTAGAGGGGAGAGAGGAGGCCAAAGGGCAGAGAAAATTTTTTGTTTAAATTTTTCTTGTCTTGCCATAAAATGTAAATTTTATTTCACAAGAGTATAAGTTTCAATTAAAAAAGAAAACAAAAGAAAAGAAAAAGAGGCATAGATGATATGCTTGAGAAGCAGCAACCAATACATGCAGAAAATCTAGTGTATGACTCAAGGGCACTGAATGATACCAAAGCCACTTGTTGCAAAGAACCTGCTTTCTGAATGGCTGCATGGAATGGTGCTCTCCTAATTGGAAGTGGTTGGACACTTAGGAGAGCAAGAAGGGAGATGTCATTGTGTTGAACACTGAGCTATTGAGATTGTAATGGAGGGAGTCTACCCAGACTAATACAACGTGTTGCACATATTTTCTCCCTGTTTCTTTTTTAACTTTATGATATCCTAATAAATGTTATTTTTATTATGTTAAATCTGTGACTTTTTTCTTTAGGTCTTATAGTTTTGTCTTACTAAGTACGGTTTCCTCAACCCTCACCTCCAGGGATGGGTATGGACTTGACACCTTAAAATTCCTCAGTGATATAATTCTTGGGCAAACGTTAGAGAAACAAACAGAGTAAAGTATTTTCAGTACAGTGCTGATTTAATCAGGCTGATAAATGGCCCAGGGCCCACTTTTACTTTCTAGATCTCAGATTCCAAGCCTTGGGTTTTGGGGTTTGTATTTCCTCAAACGTGGATTCCTAGTATTGAAATTCAGGTATTACACGGATATTAATTTTGAGCTACACCACATGGTTCCTGACTTCGAAACTTAAAAACAACAACAAAAAGGCATGTGACATTTGCTAAGTCTCCTCTTCTGAACTTCAGTTTCCTTATGTGCAAAATGAATGATTCAATGCTTCTTAAGTCACCTTTTGCTCTGTGTGGTGTAGTTTTATGTTTGAATGCATGGGTGAATCTATGACTGCTGTACTCACTTTGAAATATGCATTTAGTTCCAGACTTTATTAAATATAGTTCTTCTAGTTTCTTCAGATTCAGGTGCAGTTTCTACTATTATGAAAACAAATGCTTTGTACATTGAGATAGTTTTTAAAAAACTATTTCCATTGTTCAAAGGCTTCTTAGAGTTATTTTCCAGTATGTTTTAGGATGAAAATTTCTTTTTAGTGTCTGAGGATTACCGATTTTTCATTAGCAACATTGGAGATCTTTAGAATTATAACATTGGAAATCCAGATTTAATTTGAAATAGATAATGTATTTATAAAGTTCACTGGACTTATCAAATCTGAAAAATATTTTGGAAAAAATAATCTAGAATTAAAAAAATGTTTAAATATCTCCTTAGAGGGAAGTCAGTCAAAGATACACCTTGGCGGAAAATTAAGACATTCCATGATGTAGTGGAAACTCAGCATTGCCTAATGATTAAGCGCATAAACCCAGGAGCCAGGATATCAGGATTTGAATTCTAGCCAAATACACTTACCAGCTATGTAAATTTGGACAAGTTACTTAATCTTTCTGTGCTTCAATCCCTCATCTGCACAATGGGGACACTAATACTTTCTCCCATATGGTCCTTATAAGGATTGCTGTACTATATAGTGTTATATAATAATAGAGCATGTGTTATATAATATATTAAAATATAATATATATTGCATAATATTATATATATAATTAGTATATTACAGTATTTTAAAGTACTCAGTGCCTGGCTTATGGTAAGATAATCACTATGTATCATAATTCATTAAGCTGGAGACATTATTCTTTGTAAGTTAAGCAACTCTTTAATGTACAGTTAAGAAATTTAAAAATACTGCACATTAACTATGACATGCCATTGATTATGAGACACACCCTGACTTTTAATATTACAAAGTGTACATTTCAGACTAAAATAAATTTGTTAATATTTGTTAAATAAATGTATAAACTTTGTTTTCTCTGGAGGAAACAAGTATAATAATATTTATAATTCATAAAACAACATATTTATCAAAAATATTTCAATGGACAGAATGCATATTCATTCATTTATAGGTTCATTCATTAAGTCAGTCAATAATTATTGAATAACTGAGAGTAATCTTTTTTGATAGTTTAAATGACTGAGCATGACAATTAGCTGATCTCATGTGCTCTATTCATATTTAGGCAGAATACCTAATTTATAGGACTCTCTTTATCTAAACAGACCTTTCTATTTCATCTGTATTCTGTGGCATGAAAATAACCAATCTTCTGGAGAAGGACAAATAAATTCATTTTCTCCATAAAACCCTTTATTGCTACTTCTGTTTTACTGCCACCAATCTCGAAACTTCTGTAGGGTTTGGCTATTTGTAATTTTACCATATGGGTTTTGTCCATCTCCACATATGGTTGGCACCCTGTATATCATTTTAATTTTCACAATAATTTCTTCTTGACTCTGAATTTTAAGTTTTTATTCATGAGCAAATGTGGTCCTTAAATATTTCTAAGTATAACTGTAGTGACATGGGATAAATTTTCATGATTTTGCAATTCCCCCAAATTTCCAAATTCAACTTTTTTTTTCCTTTGAAGTTTAAAAAGAATCGGTATCTCTTGAATAATTTTGAGTAGTTGATTACGTGTCACCAATGATTATCTCACCACTGTTCTAGCCGTTGCAGATAATACAGAAATACAAAAGTTGCCCTTAACATGCTTAAATCTAATTGGGAAGTCAAGAGTTACGTGTATACAGAAGAGCAGGTAATATGGGGTGATAATGCTAAGATCATCAAAGGAGGAAGAGAGACAAGGAGAGAGAGAGGGAGAGGGAGAGAGAACTACATGTGTTAAAGAGAGAAAAAAGGAAAGTGTTTCATGGGGAGGTAGGATTCAGTCTGGGTTTTGAGAAATGGACAAGTGTGTTATACCCAGAAAGGACAAGGAGGCAACTTTAATGAGAAGAATATATAAAACCCAAAACCAAAACAGAACTGTGGTGTATTGATAGCAAATCAAGATGATGGATCTCATTAGTATTAATGCAAATAAAAGAGAAGTGTGTGAGAAATGCATATGTATTGATAGGCAACAGTGTTTCAGAGAGATTTCACTACAGTGGTTTGCAAGCTGAAGTGAAGAAAGGGAATGTGTAGAAGAGCAATAGAAAATGCATGACATTTATGCTGCCATTTAAACTCTGAGCCCATACTGACATCTGTATTAATCACAGCACCCTTTCTCACTCTGTACATAAGGGGTCTCAAACTCTTTTGCACACAGCATCCCAAGAATTACTGCCAATCAATCAGAGTTGGCAGTTGAAATAAAACCTAAAAGTACATTGGACACAGATCAGAAAATCTAAATTCAAATCTTCATATAACCACTGCTTGTGTCACCTTTGCTAAGTCACAACCTCCATAAACTGCATGTTTCTCATTGGTATCATGGGAATAGTGATTTGTTAGGCTACTTCAGAAACCTGTTCTTAGCATCAAATAAGCTAACGTATGCGGGATTATCTTGTCAATATAAACAATGTCAGGCAAATGTAAAGAAACATTCTTTTCTTTTATATCTTCTTTAAGATATAGAATTATCACATCTTACATCTTAATTTCCATGTCAGGTTTGGAAAGCATGTATTCTTTGTGTGTGTGTGTGTGTGTTTCCAGCATTAAGATTTAATTAAGGGAGTATATTCATTGTAGAGAATATATGGATGATTGTAAATGTGACTCCTCATTACAGCCTTAAAAATTTTGAAACACCAAAGCACGAAGATGTAAATTATATATCCAAACTACAGGTACAAAACAAGTACTTGTATTTTCCATGCTCCCAAATTGAGTACACACTGTACTGTCATAGGAAAGGGGTTTACCAATGAAGACTTGACAATAAAGTACTCAAGACTACTAAGATATACCAAAATAAAATATAAAATAGGAGTTTATAAAAACAAGTTTGACAATAGCAGAGAGGACCCTTTTCATTTCTGAGCAAAAATGCATTTCGTTATACATACTCTCTCCTAAAATGAATAAACCGGTCACTTGAGAATGCTCTATTTATTTTCTCTATTATACTACAACATTCTCCAT
This sequence comes from Lagenorhynchus albirostris, assembly GCF_949774975.1. Taxonomy (NCBI): domain Eukaryota; kingdom Metazoa; phylum Chordata; class Mammalia; order Artiodactyla; family Delphinidae; genus Lagenorhynchus; species Lagenorhynchus albirostris. The sequence continues at coordinate 20,955,323 of NC_083103.1, read as the reverse complement.
GTCTTTTGAAAAAAAATATTGTGCAGGAACTGTGGGATAAGCATGCATGTGGATGGAACAGCACAATTGCACTGGTTCTTACAACTCACTTCTAGATAAGGAGAAACTGTTATTCATTAGTATGGCCCAGGCTTAGCCCATATGCAGTTTGGAAGGACACTGGGTTAAGATCAGAATGATCTGAAATTCCAAGTTCTAGAATTGATGATTTTATATGCCGTTGTATTAGTCAGGCTTCTTTTTTTCTTTCTTTTTTTTTAAAAAAAAATTTAGTGGAGTGTAGTTCATCTACAATATTGTGTTAGTTTCTACTGTACAGCAAAGTGAATTGGCCACACATGCACATATATCCACTCTTCTTTACATTCCCCTCCCATACAGGTCATTCTAGAGTAATGAGAAGAGCTCCCCAAGCTACACAGCAGGTCCCTATTAGTTATCTGCCCTTACATATAGTAGTATGTATATGTCAATCCCAATCTCCCAACCCATCCCCTCCCACTGCCCCCACCCACGGCAACCACAAGTTTACCCTCCACATCTGTGACTCTACCTCTGTTCTGCAAACAAGCTCTAGTCAGACTTCTTCAGTCATTAATTACAACTCAATTCAAATAGGCTGGAACATATACACACTACTATACATAAAATAGATAACTAACAAGGACCTACAGTGTAGCACAGGGAACTATACTCAATATTTTGTAATAACATATATATATATATATATATCACTTTGCTGTACACCTGAAACTAACACAACGTTGTAAATCAACTACACTTCAATTAAAAAACTCAAAAAAACCCTAAAAAGTAGGCTGAAAAACAACTTTTATTTATTAAGACTTAATAATAATATATAATAATGAAAATAGTCAAGAACTAATAATGTATCAAGAAAAAAGATTATTACCGACTGATACACATAACTGAAAAGCCCAAGCGTGGCTAGATTCCAAGACTAAGATGATGCTATCAGGATTCTGCCTCCCTCCATCCCTCGGTTTGGCTCCCTTCCCTCTAGGATTCACTTTCACGCAGACTCTCCACATATGTGGTAATAAAAGTGGCATTCAGCAGCTCTAAGTTTAAATCCTACCAGCAGTAACTCTGAGACAAATAGCTTCTCTTTCTAAGGGGTTCCTATACGTTGACTAATTGGCCTGATCCAGTTCATGCACCAACCTCAGAACAAGTCTCTCTGGTCAGGGAAAGTGTGATGCACTGAACCCGGGCAGGGTCACGTCCCACAGTAACCACACTGCTGATTTATAAAGGATTCATTTCCCCCAAGAAAACTTCAGATACGGAAAGCACATATTCTTTCTGCTTTAAGCTATGTATGTACATTTGCCAAGTAAGGCAGCCCTCAGATACAAATTTTAAAATACTTGTTCTTAATATTTTTCATTCCTTCAGAAGGAGTTGTTATTTATGTACTGGCAACCTGTCAGTGCATGTGGATTCACATGCAAGGTTTCTTTATTTTTTCCTCCTATAGAAGCCTATCTGCATGTTGCCTTTTCTGCTCATTTACCAGAATTAAAAGACTTTACCAGGATAAATTTGCTTATTTTATACCTGTAAGTAATGAACTGATATTTGTTAAGATATGAAGATGTTAATAATTATGGAAGTATAGGATATTTTACTTCTTTTCACTAAAATAATTTACACAATGAGTTGAAAACAAAATGGGAAAAATTAGAGGTCACTTAGTACATAGGCAGAAATTCTAGATTCAGCAAGACTAAAAATTATTCAGTTGTTCTCTTCTTAGTTTCATTTTGAAACAAACTGCACTATTATTTTTTGGTCGGTCCTTGGATGTGCAATATAATTTTCAGTCATCTTCTTTATTCAAGCCACTCAATCAAGTATTTTATTTTAAGTATTTAATTTTATGTCTTACACAACAATATAACTAAATATTGTTGTGTAAGACATAAAATTTCCTTATGTATATATTGTCCTTTATAGAACAAAGGCAAACAAAGCTTCTGATAAGAAGTACACAATTATGATGCAGGCAAAGGATAACAAAGGTCAAAGAGACATGTAACTGTAATCTACTCATAATTCATGAACGGTACTTGAAATTATGGAGGGAATGATTATACATCTCATGATAGCAGGAGATCTCAGTGCCAACTTTTATTCTCTGTAAAGTTTCAAAACATTATGGAGAAAAGCTCCATATGAAATACCCAGAATGACAAAGGGGCCGCAGTCAGTGAAAGGAAGATTAATTTTTTTTTTTTAAGTATACTTCAGGTTAAGAAGGAGTACATGGTGGGTGGAGCAAATGAATGGAACCAATCTTTAGCTAAACATTACTAATGAGCTTTTCTTGAAATATTTTAATGATTGGAAATTTTTCTATTGTTTTTTGTAAATTTTTTTTTTTTTTTTTTTTTATTGCGGTACGTGGATCTCTCACTGTTGTGGCCGCTCGCGTTGCGGAGCACAGGCTCCGGACGCGCAGGCTCAGCGGCCATGGCTCACGGGCCCAGCCGCTCCGCGTCATGTGGGATCTTCCCAGACCTGGGCACAAACCCGTGTCCCCTGCATCGGCAGGCAGACTCTCAACCACTGCGCCACCAGGGAAGCCCTGTAAAAAATTTTTTTAAACTACCTCCTTACATCAGTTCAGACATGTCGACATACCCCTTCAAGTACAGAATTATTTTTTCCTTTCTGCAGTGAGTGTGAATCTGGTTGAAAGTTAGCCCAGATGGACTGTCACATGTCCACCCAGTGTCAGCTGTGGTCTTATCTTCCTTGAAGATGAGGGAAGAAACACCAAGTGATAGGTTTGTCAAATTTGTTCAGCAAAATGAACTCAACATTACCCAACACATTTTTTATTAATTAATTTTTTATTGGAGTAGAGTTGATTTACAATGTTGTGTTAGTTTCTGCTGTACAGCAAAGTGAGTCAGTTATACATAAACATATATCCACTCTTTTTTAGATTCTATTCCTGTATAGGTCATTACACATTATTGAATAGTGTTCCCTGTGCTATACAGTAGGTTCTTATTGGTTATCTATTTTATATATAGTGTGTATATGTCAATCTTAAACTCCAAATTTATCCTCCCCCCCCATTCCTCCTTGATAGCCATAAGTTTTTTTTCTGCATCTGTGACTCAATTTCTGTTTTGTAAATAGGTCTTGTACCTTTTTTTTTTTTTTTTTTGCGGTACGTGGGCCTCTCACTGTTGTGGCCTCTCCCGTTGCGGAGCACAGTCTCCGGACGCGCAGGCTCAGCAGCCATGGCTCATAGGCCCAGCCGCTCTGCGGCATGTGGGATCTTCCCAGACCGGGGCACGAACCCGTGTCCCCTGCATCAGCAGGCGGACTCTCAACCACTGCGCCACTAGGGAAGCCCTGTACCATTTTTTTTTAGAGTCCACATATAAACAATATCATGATATTCATCCTTCTTTGTCTGGCTTACCTCATTCAGTATGACAATCTCTAGGTACATCCATGTCACTGCAAATGGCATAATTTCATTCTTTTTTTATGGCTGAGTAATATTTCATTGTATATATATACCACATCTTCTTTATCCATTCCTCCGTCAATGGACATTTAGGTTGCTTCCTGGCTATTGTAAGTAGTGCTGCAATGAACGTTGTGGTACGTTTATCCTTTCAAATTCTGGTTTTCTTTGGATATATGCCCAGGAGTGGGAGTGCTAGATCATATGGTAGCTCTATTTTAGTTTTTTAAGGAATCTCCATACTGTTCTCCATAGTGGCTCTACCAATTTATGTAACCACCAACAGTGTAGGAGGGTTCCCTTTTCTCCACACCCTCTCCAGCATTTACTGTTTGTAGATTTTTTGGATGATAGCCATTCTAACCCGTGTGAGGTGACACCTCATTGTAGTTTTGATTTGCATTTCTCTAATAATTAGTGATGTTGAACAGCTTTTCATGTGCCTCTTGGCCATCTGTATGTCTTCTTTGGAGAAATGTCTATTTAGATCTTCTGCCCATGTTTTGATTGGATTGTTTGTTTTTTTGATATTGAACTGCATGAGCTGCTTGTATATTTTGGAGATTAATCCCTTGTCAGTTGCTTTGTTTGCAAATATTTTCTCCCATCCTGTGTGTTTTCTTTTCGTTTTGTTGATGGTTTCCTTTGCTGTGCAAAAGCTTAATTAGGTCCCATTTGTTTATTTTTGTTTTTATTTACCCAACACTTTTAATCTGCAACCCTATTTAGTCTGTTCTCTTGAGAACGATACCTAGGTTACAAAATTCATACCCACAAGAAGTGAGACACAGTGACAGCACTCTCATATATGTTTGGAGAGTCTCTATGGAGAAGTATCTTTGACAGCTTCTTTGAACCTAATGTTCATTCCATTTGTTCTTAGTCTTATTCCAGAATTAAAATCTGTCTTCAGAAGCTTAAAATACCCTAGAGTTATTGTATTTTGAGCCTGATCAAATGGTGGCTTCAAATTAAGATTTTTACCTAGAGGTTTGAAGATGTCTAAATATAATAATATCTTCTAACTTATGAAAAGGAGCAATGATTCACATTAGAGTTAGATATTTAGTTGGGACATTTTCTTCCTCTCTCCCTTCTTTCTTTTTTTCCTTCCTTCCTCCCTTCCTCTATTTCTTCCTTCCTTCCTTCTTTTCCTTTTTCTTTTCTTTCCTTTTTACTTTCCTTTTATTTCCTCCCCCCCTTTCCTTCCTTCCTTCCTTTCTCTTTCTTTCAAAAATATCAACCCATATTTGTTAACCAAAGAGAGTGGAATGAATAGGAATGTAAACTCTGGAATTGGACTGTGTGTATTTTGTTTATAGCTCTACACATCTTAGATATGTGACTTTGGATAAGTGACTTCATTTCTCTGTGCCTTTATTTTCCATCTATAAAATGGTGATATTAATAGTAATTATTTTCTGGTTATGGTCTGGATTCAGTGTACTTTAGTTGGTGGGCACCTGGCATGTATGGAAAGAGCTTTTATATAGTTACAGCTGTAGCAGTAATGGTGATAGTGGCAGTGGTGATAGTGGCCATGTTACTGTGTAAGGCTCTGTATTAGAAATCTGAAAATAACTTTCTCTTTCCTCAAGGAGTGTTAGTTTCCTATAATGTCAGCCATGTTACTATCTGTAATTTTTCCCTGTGCATCCATAATCCTATGTGTGTATGTAGGAAATATGTAGATGGGAGAGAGAGAGAAAAAAATAGAGAGAAGAGGGTGGGGAGAGAAAGCCGTCAGTATTAAATAAGTGCAGGGACACATTATCTGTTGCTCATCTTTATATCTCGTAGCACCAAGAAGAGTGCCTAGAACAGAAGAGGTGCTCAGTAAATAATTGTCAAATCAATAAATGCACTATTATTTCTTTCACTCTGTGTGTGTGTGTTTAATTCTTCATGCCACTGCTTTGTGTTCCTAGGAAAAGAAGTATAAAATTAAATTTTCCCATTTCATCACCAACTACATTATCACTTTTTACTTATCTCACAGGTAGTAGTGATTAGCTGGCCAAATGAACGATTCTGAGAAATATCCTTTGAATAATCCCACCTTTGAATAATGAATCCTAGTATGTTTCATTTATGATATTTTGAAGCAATTCTAAGAATGAATTTTATTTTCTAATTCCTATCTATTATAGTAGTTAGAGCAACACTTCTGTGTTTAAGATCAAGATTTTAAACTCATAAACTAATATTAAACTTGTGCTCCCATTTAATTGTCTTGTCTCATTTGTGTTGTGTTATTAAACCATGATGTCACACTCCCCAGTTAGCCTAATGCTTTTTTTTTTTAAGCAGAAACTAGTGTGAGGTGATATATGCCTCCCATTCATCTCTCAAAGTATAGACATTTACTGACCATATAAGAAAAAAGAAAAGCAAAGATCACCAAGAAAATTCCTATGTTTCTCTCAAGTCTCAGGATAATTGACATACCTGCTTCCTGCCTTCTGTAGACAAAGGCCATTTTTTTTTATTCTATCGAGGATGTCTGACCTGAACAGTTTGGTGCTCTCTGACGGTGGGGGCAGGATTAAAAATGTGTCTGCTGATGGCTAAGTTTCCTTTGTACAAGGGTAAACAACACTTCCATTTGCCAGTAGGAGAGAAGCTTAATTATGCTCACATCTGAGTGACTCGTGGGACCACTCCTGCCTCAATCTGGCTCTCTGCTTCCTTTCCTAGAGTTCTCTGCTACTGAGATGAAGCTTTCTAGTCTCTAGTGCTTGAGCTCATGCTGACTTGACTCATTAACTGATTCCAGCTGTTCTTCCCTAGCAACAGACAATTTCTCATCTGCAGGGCCATTTGAGCTCAGATGTGAGTGGCAAAGATCACTGTTTGACTGTTTTGAAATTCAGGTTATAGTTAGAAATGGAGTCAATTTAAAATGAAAAGTTTTGATTACCTTATATTCTGACTACATGTTGACTTTCAACAAGGATTTCTTTACAGGGATTGAAAACTAAACTCTACAATTTGAAATCTACATGAAAAGAAGTAGAGATTGTACATATACACAACAAAAAACTGAAAATAAACTAAGCTCTGTGATTAACTGTGCATGAAAAAAAGAATGTTGAATTTCCACTGTTGAGCTGCATGACCCCAACATGTCAGCTAACATCTTGGGATATTTTTTTTTCTCATTTATAAAACAAGGTAGAATTAGATGATCTCCATTGATACTTTGGATTCTATTTTTATAATATTTTACTTTATATTAAATAGGGAATAAAATACCAAAATATTACAATTCTATGAGGCATGGGGTTTCCCTAGAAAAAAATATATCATAAATAGAAAAGACAGTTCTACAGATTCTAGAAAAACATATGCCTTGTACAAAAAGTGACAAATGACAGTGATCAATCAGTAAGTGGGAAGCAAAGCGTGAGAGTAATGGCAACAAATTGTGATATTTGAAATCTAGTATTTTAGAAAATAAAGGTGAACTGCAAAACTAGTGTGATAAGGAAGAAGGAGATGGTTGGCTTTGACACACCAAAATTCGTCTCAATTCTTATTGGTCTCTAAATGAATGATATTACTGTTATTTTTTTAAGAGGAAACCAGAAGAGCAACATGCATGTACTTTTGTCACTAGTGAATGTTTTCTCTCAAGCTAACAGCCTTCTCTTTGGACCATTTCCTTCACCAACATATTATCTACTTGAAAGAAAATGTTTAAGACCTTCTGTTATAAAAGATTGTTTTAAAAATAATGCATATTCCTGAGCGGGGGAAATGCTGTACTCTACTTGATTTCAGTAGACATAAACAGTGCAGGCACTTTTCATTCAAGTTTGGATCTTTCCTTCCTCCTGTCCATCTTCCCTTCCCTTCTTAATGTATTTTTATAATATCTGAATTTACAAAGGACATGATGTGGCTTCAAAGCTGAATTATCACAATAGTCTCCTAACTAGCTGTCAGCTTGCAATATTGTTTCCACTGAAATTATTCTCTTCATGATTGCACAGATTAGACCATTTAATGTTTCTCCTAAAATTCTTTGATGGTATTACATGTTCTTACACCCTTCACAAATTTACCTAAGAGTCTCAGCCCGGGATTCAAGACTTTATTCCTGCTGGCCCTGATTTACATCACACACACATGCATACACATACGCATGCACGTACACAGACACAGTTTTAATATAAATAGGGTGAGCATTAACTGCCCCCTCCAGTACAGCCAAATATTCTTATCACTCTCACTTAAAAGTATCTGCTTGGAAATAAAAACAAAAATAAACAAATGGGACCTAATGAAACTTAAAAGCTTTTGCACAGCAAAGGAAACTATAAACAAGACAAAAAGATAACCCTCAGAATGGGAGAAAATATTCACATACAAATCAACAGACAAAGGATTAATTTCCAAAATATACAAGCAGCTCATGCAGCTCAAAATTTAAAAAACAAACAACCCAATCAAAAAATGGGCAGAAAATAGACATTTCTCCAAAGAAGACATACAGATGGCCAGGAGGCACATGAAAAGCTGTTCAACATCACTAATTATTAGAGAAATGCAAATCAAAACTACAGTGAGGTATCACCTCACACCAGTTAGAATGGGCATCATCAGAAAATCTACAAACAACAAATGCTGGAGAGGGTGTGGAGAAAAGGGTGGGAATGCACTTGCACTGCTGGTGGGAATGAAAATTGGTACAGCCACTATGGAGAACAGTATGGAGGTTCCTTAAAAAACTAAAAGTAGAATTACCATATGACCCAGCAATCCCACTACTGGGCATATACCCAGAGAAAACCGTAATTCAAAAAGACACATGTACCCCAGTATTCACTGCAGCACTGTTTACAATAGCCAGGTCATGGAAGCAACCTAGATGCCCATCAACAGATGAATGGATAAAGAAGATGTGATATATATATACAATGGAATATTAGCCATAAAAAGGAACAAAATTGGGTCATTTGTAGAGACGTGGATGGACATAGAGACTGTCATACAGAGTGAAGTAAGTCAGAAAGAGAAAAATATCATATATTAATGCATATGTGTGGAATCTAGAAAAATGGTACAGGTGAACCAGTTTGCAAGGCAGAAATAGAGACATAGATGTAGAGAACAACTGTATGGACACCAAGGGGGGAAAGTAGGCTGTTGGGGGTGGTCATGGTGGGATAAAAATAAAATTTAAAAAAAGTATTTGCAATTTTCTGGCTAATGCACTGAACTTCACATTATTCATTATAACTAGATTTCTCAGCTTACTTCTCTTCAATTATATCAGTTCTTTCCTAGGAAATAAGCCTTTTTCAAATCACGTAAAATCCCAAGGAAGACTTGATTACCAGGTACACAGTAGAATGTCTTTTGTTTTGTTTGACACTCAAAATTAACATCTTTCTATCATTTGTTATATATGCAGAGGTGTGTTGATGATTATTTAAGAACCAAGAAATTTATTTTCAAAGTTTATAGATTGTTGTGGTGTAAATGTTCTATGGCTGATTTCAAGCTACTGATACGACTTTACTGAATGGGGAGTTGAAAAAGATGTTCACAGTCACCTCTCATTCACCAGTACCAACTGACTGCAGCAAGTAGGACCTGCTGCTTCAAACTGATCATTATAAGAACTTTGAGAGTAAGTGGTGTTTCAAAGTCCTTGAATTTTCCATATCTTCTTAATAATACTCTGACTACATTTGACCTCTAGAGTGTATATGCATCAAATTAGAAATTTCTGTAATGTCTTTTTCTAACTCCCTGGGTTAGATGAGGATAAATGTGATCAAGTGCCCCACTCTTTAAGATCTGGTAATTTGATCCTCCACAAATGTTGCAGGAAGAGGGACCCTTTCCAGGGCCCAAGAGTGGGCTCTTCTTTAACACTTGGAAATGAATTGTCCAAAGAGACACTGACAAAGCAAAAGACTTTATTGGGAAGGGGCACCCAGGCAGAGAGCAGCAGAGTAAGGGAAACCAGGAGAACTGCTCTGCCACATGGCTCTCAGTCTCAGGGTTTATGGTAATGGGGTTAGTTTCCTGGTTGGCTCTGGCCAATCATCTTGCTTGACCCGTATTCGGTTTGACTCAGGATCCTTCCTGGTGGTGTGTACGCATCTCTCAACCAAAATGGATTCCAGTGCAGTGCAAAGGATTCTGGGAGTTTGGTAGGACATATTATGGGCTGGTGTCTCCTCCCTCCTTTTGGCCCCTCCTGAATACTCCAGGTTAGTTTTCAATGGCATGAAACTATGTTCTTTACTGTGACCTCCTGTTGTGAGACAACTCATGCAAGTGGTTATCATCATGCCTGGCCAAGGCAGGAGGTTTCAGTCAACGGTTCCCTAACAGTTCTTTCTAGGGCAGTTTATAATTCACATTTATTGTCTCTTATAATTACTTATCCTCTCATCATCTGTATAAATAAATGATCCTTCGGCTTTTATAGATGAGGAAACTGTGAGTCTGCTGAGATAAGCAATTGCCTCTAATTCGAGATAGTAATTTACCTCTAATAAAAGAGATAGTAAGTGACAGAGCCAGGACGATTCTAGATGTTTTGACTTCAAGATGAGGAAAGCAACAACAACCACCAAATATTCTCCAACATCTTAGCAGAAAATTTTGGACAAGGAGGGTGTTATCCTGAGAAATTTAAATAACGTGATAATGTGAATACATTTCTATTCTTCACTCTCAGAATTTCATATTGACTCTCAAACCAGAAGTCCCCTATTTCTTCTGAATCCACAAAACCATCATACAGGAAAAAAAATCTGTTTGTTTTTCTTTTGTGGTGGTATTTCACAACCATGGCTACTAGATTTATACAGGATATGTTTCTTTGTTTTAGACTTTGTTTTAGCTCTTTTTTTTTTTTTGAGAACTGGCAGGGTTTTTTTTCTAAACTCAGGGTCAACAACCCAGAATAGATGGAATAAGGCCTGCAAAATTTCAGTTGGCAAAACAAATGCAACTGAGCGAACATTTGAAAGTAAGCAGAGTCTGTCTTTGACTCAGTTTCCAAAATCTTCCTCTTCAGTTGCTCTGAAACACGTTCTTCCTGTGGCTCCCCATTCATCTTTACTCTCACCTCAGCATCTCATTCTAGTTATGAATTGCCTAACTTTGTCCAGATCTTCCCTTCCACATTCTTACCTGGTTAACCAACTCAGTTGCAAATGCATCTAAGCTGCAATCTTTACCAGAGACATTTGCATGTTAATAAAGGGCTAATGAAGGTGGGGGAGACATAAAAGAAGAGAAAAGACTAGAAAGTCAGTGATTTTATTTCTAGTGGGATAGGGAGGTTTAATTTATTTACTCATAAGATCTGTCCAATTAATACTAATAAGTATTAGGAGAGGAACAAACATGTCCAGTCTACCCCATTATTGCCTTCCTTTTTTTAGTTTGTTTTGCCAAGAACCAAAAAATTAGGGTACATCTTCACTGACTTTCCCCCAAATTAGGTTCTCTACAGTAACAAAATCTCAGAGATAGTTTGTGATTTTAAGTACCATATGAGTTTTTCTGAGCAGATATTGGCGGAATAATATTAGCAGAGATGTGACACTCGGACATCCAGTTTATGGAAGAGAGATATAGTCCTAATTCTACTGTCTTCATTCAACACACAAAAAAGTGTCACTGAGAAATATTGCCCAGCACACAAATATGTCGGCTTATAGTGTAAATAACATCCAGCTGCCTCCCCACCCTCTCCCCCCACACCACCCCCACGAAAAAAATGAGAGAAAAGTGAAATGAGAGCCCTATACTCTTAATCAGTCAACAATAAATCCAGATTTAGATAAAATCAGTTGATATTTTTAGGGATAGTGTGTCATGAAGAATTTGGCCTTGCCCAAGTGAGGTCTATCCTTTATCACTGACTCCTGGGACATTATTTCTAAATCCTTAGAATTTACTGAGTGATAGAAGTATCTTTGTTATTCATTGGCCCACGCCTGGGAGTTTATGCTAATGAGGTGACTCATACTATGTCCTTTGAGCCCTGAAATATCAGCCAGACTTCTGGACAAAGGGGTGCTGGAGACTGAGTTCAAACACAAGGGAAATCAATCAGTCAATAATGCCTATGTAATGAAGCCCCAATGAAAACTCTAGACACTGAAGTTTATGTGAGCTTCACAAGTTGGCAGTGCTCCTTAACTGTTGTCAGACATCAATGCCCAGAGCGTCACACATCCTGAGGGCAATGGAAGCTTCTCATTTGCAATCTTCCCAGATCTGCCTTTTGTGTCTCTTGACTTGGGTGATTTTAAAGTATCCTTTTCCTGTATTAAACCATACTGTGAGTATAATAGCTTTCAGTGAGTTCTGTGAGACTTTCTAATACTGTCAAACCTGAAAGTCATTTTTGAAGATCTTCAAACCAACAGTTAGTGTCTGAAGTCTTGGAAAGAGTTGGAAGTCTGGAGAACTGTGCCTTCAAACCTCACAGTTTGACTAACTCCAAGCAAATGGCCCAATAAAAACTGATATGAAAAAATACAACTTTCATTTGTTTCATATAAAGAAAACAATTTCTTTTTAATTCCACAAGGCCAATATCAGGGTGCAGAATGCTCCACACATTTGTCTTCAAACTGTAAATTCCTATCCTTGGTTGAGATTTCCTGGTTTCAATAAGAAAGCATTTGTGTTGGAAATCACATGACATATTTTTAGAAAATACGCCTGTTCTTATTTAGAACCTTACCATTAATTTTTCTCTCTCTTTGAAAACTTGTAAATTTAACAATTTGCCAAATTACCCTTAGATAACAGAAATTAAGGGGTGGGGACATTATCAGGTAGTAAAAGGTTAAACAATGATATACTTGAAATATAGCACTAATGAAGGGAGTAAAGGAAAAGGAAGAGGGCTTCCCTGGTGGCGCAGTGCTAGAGAGTCCGCCTGCCGATGCAGGGAACACGGGTTCGTGTCCCGGTCCGGGAAGATCCCACATGCCGCGGAGCGACTGGGCCCGTGAGCCATGGCCGCTGAGCCTGCGTGTCCGGAGCCTGTGCTCCGCAACAGGAGAGGCCACAACAGTGAGAGGCCTGCGTACCGCAAAAAAAAAAAAAGGAAGAGAAGAGGGATAAATGAGACAGATTACCCCACATTCAAATCTTGGACTGTAGATAAATTCTTTTCTTAATATAATAAATGACCTAGGTCTTTAAGACACACTGCATGTACTCAAACCCTTCAGCAATTTTCCAAAATAGACAGGAGTCCATTTTCCTGAAACTTCAGAGTCTTTCAAGTTAACAGAGTTTTACATGAACTTAGATATGGATGTTGCCTAAGGTCTCTAAGCACGTTAATAAGTGTGCCAGTATGACTTGAAGATAAGATGACGGACTCACCTGTCATCTTTGTCACTTCCAACCTCTTCTGTATAGAAGAGGTAAAAAATAACTGACTGGGCCACTGATAAGGGCAGAAGATAGATTCAACTAGGTAAGACAATAACCTGGTATTCCAGTGTTCTTTCAGGTAGTGGCATTTAGAAAATTTTGAGAGAAAGAGAGAGAGCACTAGGCAATTTTTTTTTCCAGAAAGCTAACCTCAAAACTTTTGAGGAAACTCTAAAATTTTTATCATCTCTGTAGTTACAATTATAAGTACATGAATTTAGGAAAAAAACTAAGTTTTACTGCAATATATTGTATCTGTATATCATTTGGTATATTCAACTACATACTTGATAGTTGTCATTAATTATCCTGCTGAGCAACCTATTTAAAGCAGTAATGTGTAATACCTAGTGATGCTACGTTATGGCTAAATGTGGCCAGATTCTTCTAATATGGGTGATCCCATAAACCTTGCCTGAGATATATAATTGTTAACTTTTCAATAGAACTAAGTTTCTATTGCATGGAAACCATGCCATGCCCTTGGTCTTTAAATTACCCATTTATGATGTTCTCTAGTGCTTGTTTTTGATGTACAGTAACCAGTCAAGCTGTGGTAATCAATGTGTAGATACAGTGAATTTGCCTTCCCTATTTGAGTAGGGATTTTCATAAGGAGAAGAAGCATAATTAATCTACAAGTTCTGAATTACCCATGGGAAGACATATTTTTTTTATTCCCCTCTCTATAAGTAGCAAATTTGTCACATTCATTTAATATGTTTCCTCCATTTCATTAACTTAGAGAATGCACCTTTCATTATAGAGGAGCACAGACATTGAGGCAGTTCTATTTTCTCTAAGGGATTGGTATTGGAAGTGTGTAATAGCCTACCTCCCCACATTTGTCGTCCACTTCTTCTGAACAAACTGTTACTAAACACTGGAAGATTTTTCTTTCTTTTTTTTGTGGTACGCAGGACTCTCACTGTTGTGGCCTCTCCCGTTGTGGAGCACAGGCTCTGGACGCACAGGCTCAGCGGCCATGGCTCACGGGCCCAGCCGCTCAGCGGCATGTGGGATCTTCCTGGACCGGGGCATGAACCTGGGTCCCCTGCATTGGCAGGCGGACTCTCAACCACTGCGCCACCAGGGAAGCCCCTCCTACTTTTTTCAAGATTAATTTCAAGTGTTACTCTTCCTTTTAAGTTCTACCTTGACTTCAGTGGGCAGACACAGTTCTTCTTTTCTCTCTGCCACCATATAGCTATATATCTTATAGAGACTCTTTAAAGTAGTTAGCATATTGCCTTGAAATTACTCAACTGCTTATTTACTTAGTTACCAGTAAAGCAACTCTACATAGAATCTTTGTGAACGTATCCTTACTCTTAGCATAGTGCCTGGCAGTGTAAGTGCCGAACAAATACATACTTGTTGAAGGAATGAATGAACCAATGAATAAACCCAGTCAATGATTTAATCATCTCATTTACAACTTGAGCTTCATCTCCTATGTAAAATGGATAATAGCGTGTTAGAGTGGAAAAAAATAGTCAAAGTCTGATTTTGACATCCTAGCCACATGCTTATGAGAAAGTTACTTAGTCTTTTGAATTGTCTGTTTCCTCATCTGCAAACAAATAAAAGAAAAAACTTTTCATCTCAAAATGTTATGAGAAGTAAATGAAATAAAATATATTTGCGGCTTTGTAGCCTGTAAAGTACTATGCTCATGTTAGTTCCATTGAAATTGAGTAAATTATAAACGAATTCACTATATGGGTTATTGATAACTACAAATGGTGCATGGTGTATTCATAAGGTGAACCTCTGAAATATAGTAAGCAAAATTAGTTAAAAGATGCCTGAAATCAAGAAATCATTATTTGGGTGAGAAAACATTCATCAGGGATTTGATTCTAATTGAAATTTACCAAAGTGACAAATACAATTTCTTTTTCTCCCATGTGAGAATTCAAGGCTACTGAAGTGTTGCTTGTTACATATACTAAAGGATGAAATTAATCATATCCATTATCTGCCCCACTGTCACTGCTCACAGCAAAATTTGGGCTATTTTGAGAAGCTTACCATGGATTATGGTTTTAATGAACACTTTGTTTTTAAAAGAAGCAAGTTTTGATGTAAAGCACTCTTTTTTATTGAAGAATCATTGACTTACAATACTGTATTAGTTTCAGGGGTACAAAATAGTGATTTGATATTGTTATAGATTACACACCATATAAAGCTATTATAATATTATTGACTGTATACCCTGTGCTGTACACTACCTTGTGACTTTCTTATTTTATAACTGGTAGTTTGTTCTTTTTGACCTAAAATTGGTGAGATATTTTATTTTAAAAGAAGAGAATAGAAAATACTCTTAAGTATGAATGAGTTATATATAACTCACTAATACTTTCCTTATCATACCATCCCATGTGTGTGTGCATCGCACAGGGACACTGGTTTCAATGACATACATTATTACCATTTATTTCTAGTGCACAATTTTTTTGAATGGAGTTTTCCTTATTAGAGACAGGTTATTTTCATTAAATAGAGCAAGAAAAATAAAAAGAGTTGCTTGAAATCCAATTAGATCTTCTGTTTTCTATTGTGTTTCTAATGATGAATATATACCGGTTGTGTTCTTTAAATATCAAGGGATTTAAAAAATAATCCAAAATGTGTTTGATATCTCACACCTTTCCTCTTCATTGGTTCATATATATGGCTATTTCAACTTCTTTCCTTTACACATATCTAGTATTCTTAGGGGAAAAAATTAAGAGAAAATTACAGGTTTATGGAAAGTTTTCATAGTTCTGCCTCTTTCTAATTCTTCCACAACACAATGGGCTTTACGTCTTAGCCTGGGTGTTTAGTTAGTGGATTCAAATCCATTGACTTCTTTATATATTGCTCAGTCTTTACAATCAGGGGGATCTAGCAGAGGGTCTCATTTTTTTCTTGTCTAAAAGAAAGAAGACATAGCTGACATCTTCTTTTGAAAAGTCTTCCAGTGTTTAGGGCTTCCCTGGTGGCGCAGTGGTTGAGAGTCCACCTGCTGGTGCAGGGGACACGGGTTCGTGCCCCGGTCCGGGAGGATCCCACACGCCGTGGAGCGGCTGGGCCCGTGAGCCATGGCCACTGAGCCTGCGCGTCCAGAGCCTGTGCTCCACAATGGGAGAGGCCACAACAGTGAGAGGCCTGCGTATCGCAAAAAAAAAAAGTCTTCCTGTGTTTAGTAACAGTTTGTTCAGAAGAAGTGGACGACAAATGTGGGGAGGTAGGCTATTACACTTCCAATCACATCTGTGATCTTTGGCTGACCAAAACCTTTCTCCATACTCTAACAATTTCAGTGTTTCTTGACTTTGTGAATCTTACCATCCTAAAGTAAAGTAAAAAAGAATAAAGTGAACCTTAAAGAAATTAAAATGTCATTTAGCTTTCCTTGCAGCTAGAGCATGAACATGAGTTAATGGGAGACACTTGTTTGGAAATTATTGAAGCTATTGATGGAACATGCATCCTTTCTGCTGGCAAGTTTGGTGGCAGAGGCAACCTGGTTCTGGCATCATTAATGCCAGAGGTCCACTTATTAAGTGGGTCCCCAGAGCTTGAGAGTTTCCTCTGCAAGCTCAGCCTTTCCAGTGATTCTGTGAGCCTTCTAATACCCTTTAATGCATCCTTTCCTGGTATTGTAGATAGAATGGATAACCCAAATGATCAACACACCTAGCTTTTAGGACTGTTATGAGGATTCAAAACAGGGCACAATATAAAGCACTTAATTCAATTGCTGCACATGATGTGGGCTCAGAATATTGTAGCCATTAATATTCAAATTTAAACTCCTGCTACTGTGATAAAATAAACATCTGGCAATTCTATTATTTGATAGCTCGGGTTATGAATTGTTTCAGCCATTCTTGAAGTCTTTTTTTAATTTATATTTTCCTTAGATATTATATTGAGTCAGTTTTAGACTTAGAGCTCGATATGTGTTTTTAATAAATAGCAAATTTTGGAATATTTGTGATAAAAAGGTTTTCATACTCATTATTTTAACTTTATCACTTTATCCTAGGTTTTGTTGAATTTTGCATAACTCTTAATGTTATAAACTGCAAATCTGTGTGAAAAGTCACTTTTCCCCTTTAAGATAGTAAATTATATTTAGTGCTTTAAAAGCGATGGCTTGTATATGAACTGATTTTGATTTATTATGACTGATATTTTTGCTGGGGTTCCCAGGTCCAACTAATAATAAACCTTCAAAAAACATTGATGATGTTGGCGTATAAGTAAACTCTAATATGATCTAAGTGATTTTCAATTACAGATGCCCAAAAGGCATCATATATTTAGTTATTTTTAGGAAAGAGTTGCAAGTGAAAAGCAACTAAGAATACTTTCTCCTGGAAAATTTCTCCAGCAGTATAGAAAGTTTCTTTCAGACATAGGCTACTTGTTAAGAAAGAAAATAAGTTGACATGAAGAATCAGAGGTGGTCAATTTGCATTCACACCTCATAGAAAAGAAAAGTTGCGTTAACAAAAAAGTCTCTTTTCAGCCCTCAGGTGTTAACCATTAGAATATGTAGAAGCAGAGAAACTCTGGAGAAATGAGATCCAGAAAGCCTTTAATGATCTCTACAGGGAGTCTTTATATAATTCAGCCTCTGCAGATAAGAATGGGTTGGTTCAAGAGGTGAAGAATGCTTTTTTTTTCCTTTGTTTTAGGTCTGTGGTTCCATGAAAATATTTATAAATAGTATTTTGACCAATTGGTATGTCTGTTAGGCCCTACAGATTGGAGACTTGTGGAGAAAATGCTAAATATGGAATTTTTCCTTAGATTCTGCCTCAGACCTTCACCATCCTTTTTATTGACCAGGTAGGAAATAAATAGAGTTTCAAAGTTCTGTTGTAAAAATGAAATAAGGACTCATGCTTGGAAGGTTAAACATTAAAGCAAATATTAAATATTTCTTCAGTGTAAACGATGTACCAAACAGTGTGCCAGACAGTGAGACCCAAGGTGGAAAGGAGGCAAATAAAAGAATTTAATGCTTTTTGTTACCTTCTGGAAGCTTACTGAAAGCTCAAAAACTTCAAAATTCCTCCTTTCCTCCACCTAAGAATGTCAATACTAATCAATAGAATAGCTTTAATTGGCACAGACTTTTCTTAGAGATTTCAGTTGGTGTCTGCCCATCACTTTCTCTGAGACATTGCATCATGGAACATGAGAGAGACCATGAAGATAAGGCAAAATTGAAATAATTCCTATTATTACATCTAACTCACTTCCCAGTGACTCTCCAGGTCCTTGAACCCTTGTAATAATTATTCCTCTACCAATTTCTTAAAGTAGTTTGCTAAAGATCCCTGTTATTTTTATTTATTTATTTATTTATTTTTGTGGTACGCGGGACTCTCACTGTTGTGGCCTCTCCCGTTGCGGAGCACAGGCTCCGGACGCGCAGGCTCAGCGGCCATGGCTCACGGGCCCAGCTGCTCCGCGGCATGTGGGATCTTCCCGGACCAGGGCACGAACCCGTGTCCCCTGCATCGGCAGGCGGACTCTCAACCACTGCACCACCAGGGAAGCCCCCTGTAATTTTTAACATGAAGGACATAATTAAGCTCTGTGAATTTTCTAGATAATTTGTCAGTATATAGAATTTCCTGTTTATCATACCAGAAAACAGGCAAGTGGAGGCTAGCTGAGCCTACAAAATACATTTAGTAGTACAGCAGGGATTAAAAAAAAAGTCTCCTGATTTCCTGTCAATTCTCCTTTAGAGGTAAGTAATTAATTGAAATCAGCCTATGCTCATTAAATGCTTGAGGTGAGCTAACTTTCTCTGTATAAATAGTTACAATATTTGTCTAATGTCACATTAAATCATAACAGAGTTATAGTCTCATTCTTTCTCTAAGGTAATACATGGCTTTATTCTAAATAAATATAACACTGCATTAACAATGCTCGTACTCTTTTAGAATCCACATTATACTAAGATACGATCTATTCTCTGAGGGCTATCATTATTTGACATGAAAATAACTATTTGCAAACAAAAGTAAAAGGTATACTTTCTTTTTATGCAATAATAAATACCCCATGTAACTTTGGTGCATTAATTGTTTGTGTCTACTGAAAAAAAAAAAGCACAACCTAAAGGTTGAGAGTTATATTTTATTCGGCTGATATTCTTAGGACTTCAAGCCTGAGAGGCAGCATCTCAAATACTTTTGAGAGACTGCTCCTAAGAGGCAAGGGGGAAAGCCAGGATATATAGAAGTTTTTGCAGCAAAAGACCACGTAGTCGGAGCATCAAAGGATTACTGTTAATTAAAGAAAACCAGATATCTGAAGTTAAGGAATTTAGCGCTTTTCTATGTATGGGAAGATGCAAGAGTCTGGGCTCACTGAAATCATTCCTTTGATATGCACCTCAGCTATCTGGCTTCAGTATCCTGTGTTTTTTCATCCTGTTTCCTCAGAGTGTACCATCCGGGGAAGGCTGCAGTGGCTGACTGCTAGGTGGGCTTGGCAGTGGGCAGCCTGTTTGTCTCCATCCTGAGTTCCCTCAGGGCTCACTGTCCAGTGTAATGGCTTGATGGCTGCAACATCCTATGTTTACTGTTATGGCAGGCAATATTTTAGTTCTTATTTGCATGAAGTACAACTTGTTTGAATGCAGTGTTCGTGTTAAGCAGTAGAGAATCTTTGGAATCCTGAAAACTCTGAGTCCTTAGTGTTTATTTACTAAATTCGTCCATGACTTAACTTTGTTGATGTCATCAGTCCAATTCAATGTGGTATTTGGTGGTGGTAATATCGAATGGTCTAATACCTCCCTGGATACGCAAAGCTTTTCAATATGCAAAGGCACTACTAGTATCTTTCAGATCTGCCACTAACAGCCTTTGTGACTCTGGGTCTCATTTGATTCATACATACCATGAAACAGTTGTGCTTGACAAGATAATAAATCATATAGTGTGACCTATTTATTCCTAGGTAGGAATCCTTTTATTTTTTAGGAAGTGCATGTGATTTTTTTGCCTTATCATTGTTGTCTTTAAATTCCACTAGAATGTATAGATTTATTTTTAGCTCATGTTCTTAGAATTTAGTGGTCCTATGCAATATGAAGTCTTCAATTCAGACAGTTTCTTCTATTATATGTTCTACTATAATTTGATAATATATTCTTTTTTATATTCTTTGGGTTTACAGTTTATATTATACAAATGGACAGATGGATCACTTGAATTTATCCTCAATATTATTTGTATTATGGGAAAGAACCTTAAAATCATCTTTAAATTATCTTCTAGATCACTAGTTTGGTATTAAACTCTACATTGTATTACTGTGCATTTTGCATTGAACTATAGAATTTTAAAGTTTAAAATCATGTAGTTAATTTTCCAGAAAATTTTTCTTATTCTTTGATTTATTTATTTTTACTATATGGCCTTATTTTATAGATAAAATAGCCTCGTGAATATCTAGGAGAAAAAATTATTAGAATTTTTTCAAACATTTTTTTCTGTTTTTTAATTTTATTTTTCTGTTTCCACTGTGATGAGTTATTAGATATTTTTATCTTGTCACTTTCCTTTGATGTTCTAAGCTTTCTTTAGATATCTTGCAACCCATGCCTCATATCTTTGAATATATGAATAGGACTAGTTGTTATTAGTTTGGGATGCTAGTGTGGCAATAATCTACAAGTATGCAATCAAAAGTGATTTTGCTTTGCTTTGTTATTATTGGAAAGTTAATACCTTGAATAACTATTCTTTCTTCACAATCTTCCACACCAAACACACCCCACCATCAATGCCCTTGGATAATCTCCTTTCTTTACCAAGATAGCTCTACCTTATCCAACAGGACTCTGATTAAATGTAATTTAGTTGATGGAGATATTCTGAACATTCATCTAAGATAAGTCCACCTAGTATGCCTCCTGGGGTACCCTCCACATTTCTCTTGACCCCTTATATTCTAATTGTTTATTCAGTGTATAGCTCCGTAGTGGACCAAGGGTCCATACTATGCCAGCCTTGTTCATTTTTACATCCTCTTTCCAGTATTGTGCTTGCCACCTCTTACCACACATAAATGTAAGCCGAATGCCTGAGTAATTCAATGAATGAAAAGATCTACATTCTTATTTATAATACTTCAGGTATTACCAGAAATACAGAAAGTTATTGCTGTTATGTATTAACATCAGACTTCATCTATAAGACTTAACGTATATAAAATATTTTCTATTTTTCTTGAACATCAGCTTCATGAGGCCAGGGATTTTTGTCTCTTATATTTACTTTTATGTACCCAGAATTTAGACAAGTGCCTGGAACATATTAGGCACTCAATATAATTGTTGAGAGGCCACTCAATTTATCTAAAATCATTTTAACTTTATTTCCCATCATGAAATTTTTATGTTTTGTACTAATTTCTAATGTGGTTCAAACACCGTTGCGGGCTTGTGGGCTGATGTCTCTCATGATCTACCACATAAATGTTGTCACTTTCAAAAACAAAACAAAGCAGAAAGCTTCCTTTATGATTTCTAAGGAATTATTTCTTAGGCAGATTACTGGAATCAGAGGTGATAGAATTATTTTGAATGGTGTCATGATGTATATTTAAATATATTATCAGGAAAATATCATAGCCTTAGCCCAGTTAATAAATAAAAGTAAGTGAGACAGAGGAAGGAAGGGAAGGAAATATATTTATATTTTTTGTCCTTAAGTGTTCACTGAAAGTTTTAGTTTTTATTATCTTACATGAAGCTATTCATCTCAAAATATTTTCCTAATAATGTACTCTTTATTGTTTTATTGTGGGAGAGGAAGAAAATTAAGATGCAGGGCATCGTAGACAAAATGAAAAATTAGAATATAGTTGACCCTTGAATAACAGGGTTTGAATTACCTGGGTTCACTTATACATGTATCTTTTTCAATAAACACCTACTACAGTGTTACAGGACCCAAATGGTTGAATCTGTGGTTGCAGAACCAGGGATACTGAGGAATCACGTCTACAAATTGGAGGACTTACAAGTTATACATGAGTTTCCAACTGCACAAAGGGTCAGCACCCCAACCTCCTGCATTGTTCAAGGGTCAATTGTATAATGTAAGGGACTTAATTTTTCCCTTATTTAAATTCAAATTGAGGATCACATAAACTGATTTAGTGATGTGATAGTCTGAAATAAAACTTCAGAGGATTTAATGTTCATCCATTTCTACTCTCTGTTTCTCTAAAAACTAGACAATGAAAAAAGTCATTAAAATTTCTTCAACTGCAAGTAACTAGATTTCATCAGAGTTCACTCATTTTCTGAAAAGACTTCCTTTCCCTAGCATCTAACATTTGTAATCCAAATTGTGGGCATCTTAATTTTTTTTTAAATAAGCATCAATACAGCATTAGGCAAAGCTTATGTGGAAATTAATCTATAACATATCAGTACTTAAAGTGAATTTAAAATTCTTAAATTCACACTTAAAATGTGTAACATTTATATCAGAAACCTATTTTGTATAATGAGTAATTGTAAAATGTTTAAATTCTTCACTGCATAAGAGGGTAGACACTTTTGTGGACAATGTGTAGAAAGTAAACAGGTGTGCACTCCTCACAACTCTAGAGTTTAAGAATTCCTCTGACTATGCTAGACTGAATGAACTCTGCTGGTAAAGACTCTGATATTTGCAGATGTATCTGACTGTGGGTGTTAATGGACACAAATCCATGTCCCCAGCTCACAGTGAGGCCAAACAATACCAAAACGTCAGAGTTTGGAGCAGAGAAAGGTTTATTGCAGGGCCATGCAAGGAGATGGGTGGTTCTTGCCCCAGAAGAACCCCAAACTCTCCTTTTTAAGGAGGGGCATGGTTAGTTGTTACAAACTTCTTGCTGTTGAATCCTTTGTTCTGGCAGCTGTCCACATAGGTCAGGTCATGATGTTCCTGGAAACCTCCAACAAAACAAATGTTATTTTCTGTTCTGCAACTTTTTATCTCCATATGAATGGAGTTTTAAAGGTCAGAGCCTTGGGAATAGCCTATCCTGTATATTTCAGGCTATAGGCAACATTCTTTTACAAAAGATGCAGGGCCAGCATGACTAAGCACAGGCAACAAAGCACAAAGGTTAAAGTAAAAACAGATCTAGTATGGAGTCAGATTTATTGTCCCCTATTACACTGGAGGTAATAATAGACCCAAAGTCTTTATTTTGTATCTCAAAGCTGTCATAATACCACACTACACAGTTGGGCTTAGGTGAGTTAGGATGAAACCTTTAGTAACCTTGTGTTTTGAGATCCAGAAATAGATTCATACTACCTTATATTTTCATCAATTTTAGTCAACAGAAGATGTCCAGCTATTCTAGAAAATCTATCACTGCATTAGTGTGAAGCTGTGTACCTCAGATTGGGACTTGAACCCACGGTCTTTTAATTGAGATCACACACCTGGTCTCAGGACTTAATGAAGCTCAGGTTCTTGATGTCTCATCACAGAAAGAAATCAGTGGGAGACAAAGTGATAGGTAAGAAGTGGATTTATTTAGAGAGAAACACACTCCACAGACAGAGTGTGGGCCATCTCAGAAGGCAAGAGGCCCTAAAATATTGCATGGTTAGTTTTTATGTGCTGGGTAATTTCATAGGCTAATGAGTGGGAGGATTATTCCAACAATTTCGGGAAGGGGTGGGCATTTCCAGGAATTGGACCACAGACTACTTTTTGGCCTTTTATGGTTAGCCTCAGAACTGTCATGGTGCTGATGGGTGTGTTATTTAGGTGCTAATGTATTACAATGTGTGTATAATGAGGCTCAAGGTCCACTGGAAGTTGAATCTTCTGTCATCTTAGACCTAGTTGGTTCTAATCAATTCTTGTCATGTCCTATGGCTATGTCCTATGTCAAAGGTTGTGCCCTGCCCCCTTCCCTCTTGTTTCAAATGCTTATCTCAATATTACTCCTACGTTCTATGTTCTCATTTCTGCTCTTCATTTCCCATTTCTGAATTTGTTCTTCAAACACCCCATAAGAACATTTTCCCACATTGATCTACTTGAAAAATCATACAGCTTAACTAGATGGCAAAACACACAAATAGACACTCACACAACATTTATAATAAAACTAGGTGGCAGGATATCCTCACAAAACTCAAAATGCAAATGAGTAGGGATAAACCACCAAGAGCGCAAATACCTGCATTTTATCAGCGTCTTTGTGAGACAAAGCAGAGGGGAAAAAATTGTATCTGACCTGATGGAAGAAAAGTCCTGTACCAGACACAAAGAATTCACAGGAAAGTATCACAGGCCAATTTGAGAACAGCAGCTGAACTTGGGGAAAAATTTTGCTCAATCCAATATCAGGAAAATGCAAAATGTGAACTCTCAAAATTGACCATCTGGGGCTCCCTTCCAGGACAGCCCCTCGCACTAAGGAAAAATTGATGGGAGTAAAACCAGAATTGAGAGGAAAAGACAAAGAAGGGTCTTATGTAAGTGAGGGAAGGAAAGAGAACCAGGAAATACCAGAAGTAAGTTAAGTTAACGTATTTTTTTAACACTATATGAACAACAAAATTTTGAAAACTTTGTGAAGTTAGCTATTCTAACTTCTAAACTATGGCTTCTAATTGAGCAACTCATTTTAAAATTTCAAGGAAACAAGTTTACATAAACCGGAGTAAAAGCAAAAGATCAAGGTCAAATCCCACGCAAAATTATTATAAGAAAAAGAGAGAACAAAGTGTTGAAAATACCCCTGGAGACAATGAAAGCACACCAGAAAAAGACCAAACCATTAAAAAAAAAGCCTATTTCAAAACAAGATGTAAAAATAATACTAAGAAGATGGTAAAATATAGAAGAAAAATAATGACTGAGAATCAAAAAAAGAAAACTCCAAAATGAGATGATGAAACTCAGGAAAGAATTAGACATAATAAGAAAAAAATCCAAAATCAAGAAAAAAACCAAGAGGGACACAAGAGCAAATACATACAATAAATAATGTCTAATGAGAAGTAGAAAGTTAATGGAAGAGTGTTTTAAAAATAAAAGAGAAGTGAAGAAACAGATACAAACTACTCAGGAGCAACTGAAAAAAGCAAAGATGGACAGCAGAGTTCAAAGATGTGGGTAATCAGCCTCCTTACAGAAGAAAACAAAGGCAAGAGAACAGAGCAAATAAAAAGACTGTAATTCAGAAACATTTTTGTGAAACTCATTTAAAAATTTTAAATTTGAAACTGCATACTGAAGAAGTATACCACAGGCCTGAGACTGTCAATCCAGAACACTCATTATGAAGATATATTCTGGTAAAATTACTTGACTTTAAAGAAAAAAAATTCTTTGGGCATCTTGAGTAAAAAATTTAGTGACTTGTTAGAAAAAAAAATGGCAGTATTAGAAGACATTTTAACAGAAGCTCTTTATGCCAGATGAAAATGGAGAAATGTAGGTAGTGAGCCAAGGAAAAAGATATGAGCCAAAGATTTTATGTCCATCAGAACTGACATTTGGTGATAAAGGTCACAGACAAACCATCATTAACGCGTGAGAACCCTGAGAATGTTGTTCCCCTTAGTGCTGCTAGAAAAATCTAAGAGAATTAACCTCAGTTAAAATGACTAGAGAGTTAGCAACTTGCAGATCAAAGTTGCTGTTGATCACCAGCAGCTGCTAACATCACATGAAGAGAAATAACCAGGCCTTGTGTCCTTTAATATGCTACCTATAGTTTGGCAAACTTATCAACCCTGATTTTCAATAAGCCTATTGATGAGTTCCCAGTTTTCAGGAAACACAGAGGAATTTACTGCAAAATGACGATGCAATCATCAAAATTCAGACTGTGACAAATCCTGTAGATGTGGTCTAGATTCCTAAATGTATATATCTTAAAGAACACGAAAAAGACGGGGGTGGGGGTGGGTATCTAGAGACTATTAATGGTTTAAAAGATATGTAACATAAAATTTATGAATCAAAATTGACTATACTATAATGTCTAATTTAATGTTCTGTATCACACCACTCGAATGAAAAAATTATAAGAAAATATGAAGGAATGATTAATATAAAAGTCAATGTTGAGTTATTTTACAGGGAAATAAGTGACTGTTATTGGGATCAGGCAAATAGAGGGCTTCTAGTTTGCCAAGCAAAGTTCTGTTTCCTGACTTGGAGGTGTTTACATAAATTCCTGGCTTAAAATAATTTACTAATCTACAGAGAGAAAGAGAAAAAGGAGACATTTCAAAGTAATAATAACCTTTAAAATTAGGGAAAGCTAAACTATAGTGTTTAAAAATGCAACCTTGAATTTTAAAACTATATAGGAAAGTAGGGAGATTATTACAATAAACATTAGAGTGATGATGGGTTTACCCTCACTTTGGAAGGGTGAAATAAATGATATTTGAGAGGAGGCATGTGGAGAACTCGTGGGGTGACTAACAATGGCCTGTGTGCTTTCAATTTTGAAGGTTACAAGAGTGTTTCTGTTAAAATTCATTCAGTTGCACATATATCTTAGGTTGATTTCTTTGTGTTACTCCAACAGTTGAAAATGTTTTAAAATATAAAATATGTTATCTATAACTATATGTCAATGATTTCAACAAGACATATGGGATAAGCATGAATAATATGTCAAAAGAGATTGTGATGGTTAATTTCATGCATCAACAAAGTAAACTTTGGTGCCAATTTATTTGGTCAAAAACCATCTACCTGTGATGGTATTTTTTGGATGTGATTAACATTTCAATCAGAAGACTTTGAATTAACCATACATACTACCCTTTACAATTGAGTGAGTCTCATCCAATCAGTTGAAGGTTTTAAGAGAAACAACCTAGGTTCCTCAAAGGGAGAGGATTCTTCCTTTAGACTTCTTTTAGATTCAAGAGTGCAACATCAACTCTTGTTGAAATTTCCAGCCTGCTGGCCTGCCCTGCGTATTTTGGAATTGCCAGACATGGTCAGAATATTTGGAGAACGCTTGTACAAAGATAAAGGAAATACTTACAATATGAAACAAGAGCAAGATGCCATTATGAAAGAAACAAATAGAACTATTATGTATGGAAAGTATGAGTTGATATAAAGACCACAAAAGAAGGAATGCAGAGTAGAAAGGATGTGACTCAAGGATGAATTAGCATATTAGATGACCATATTGAGAAGTTCTATAAAACAGCAGTGAAGAATAAAAGAAGAGAAAATATAAAGGAAATTTAGTTGATAGGAAGGAGAGATATAGGATTGCCAATATCTGAGTAATAGTAGTTGTGACATACATAAAAAATAAGTATGGATAGAAAATAATTATGGATAGGAGGAAGTATTTACAAAGTTAATAGAAGTATATTTTCCAGAATAAAGAAAGATGAACCCCAGATTGACAAAGCTTACAAGATGTAACACAAAAGATTTATAGAATCATTAATATGATTTTTTTAAAAACTACATCAAGAACTATTAAGAATCTGAAACTTTACCCCTCTTACAAGCTAAGAAGTCTCTTTGTCAAAGTTTTCACGAAAGCTGGCAATAGATAAAGATGGCTGGGTCAAAGACTGAGGCAGAATAAGTATCAGCATATTTGTGTCAGTTCTCCTTGCCCCTCAGTCCAACAGGAGTGATGCAGATGAGCCCAGATGGATGCCTGCACACAGTGAGATGCATTATTAGGAAGAAACCCTGATCGAAGGGAACTTGGATCTCTTTTAATGGGCAGTAAGCCTGCCCACCTTTTGCTCCTTAGAAAGGCACTGTATCTGTCCTCCAAGGCTGTTTGCGATAGAAATAACTTTTTTGATAGTCTGAAACAGGACATTCAGTGTGTGTAGAATTGAGTCACCTATGGAGAACTGTCTCCCTACCTACAAAATATCACCTAAAATAAGCAAGAATTAAATTATTTTCAGACTTCTCCATAGAAACATTAGGTGATAATATGGTAAAATAGATACTAAAATATTGAAGAAAAAGAATTTTGAACTCAGAATGTCATTATTTTCAGAGCTTTATTGATGTGTGATTGACATAAAATACAATTCATATATTTTAAGTGAAAAATTAAATGTGTTTTGACATATATAAAAACTCTGAAAGAGCCTCAACCATTCAGATAATGAAAATACTCCATTATTTCCAAAAGTTTCATCCTGGACCTATTTGCTATTTTGTGGATTTCTGCTCTTTGGGTTTAATTTGCTCTTTGTTTCCTAGTTCATTAAAGTAGAAAGTAAAGTCATTAACTTGCTGCCTTACTTCTTTTCTATTATAGGTGTTATAAATTTTCCTTTAAGTACTGCATTAACTGAACTCTACACAATTTCAGATCTTGTGTTATTATTTTCTTTTAGTTCAAAATACTTTCTAATTTCCATATTGATTTCTTCTTTAATTCATGGGTAATTGAGTTGTTTATTAGGGATATAGAGGGATAGTTCATAAAAATAATGGTTCAGTTCAAAAATAAAATAAATAAACATGTAGGTAACTATACTCTCTTTCCCCATTTTCTTGAATTATGATACCAAAATATTTTATTTTCTAGTTTCATTTCTACTCTTTAAAAAGAAAAGACTACTTTAAAGAGACTGTAATGTAATATTTTTAATGCAAAGATTTGTTATTTTTCTCTACAAATCCGTCAAAATGGATTGATAATCACCTTACTAGAAGTTTCATGCTTTTTATCCCCTTAATTAAGTTTTCAAATATTCAGGTGTAAATCAACCATAAAAAAACCCTGAAAATGAGAAATAAGAATTTAAAAAGTTTTTCCCTTTCTAGACTCTGGTTTCTAGAATAAATATTCTTAGTTGCTTTTTTTTAAACATCAAGTCTGTATTTCCAAAGAGACTAGTTGAACCATAAGGTGAAATGAGCTTTAAAAAGAAGAAAGGAAAAAGAAAGACTCCACAGCAAAAGTAGCATTCCAAAAGTGTTATTAAATTTATAATCATTTCTATCATTCCAGTATCATACGCTAGTTGTATTATGTCTATCTGCTAGTACATACATAGTAAATATACAATTATTTTAAATTTGCTGGATATATACAATACAAAATCCCAGAAAAAATAATGTTATATATTTAATGCTTATTACTACCATTAAATAATATAAAATATTTGACAAACTGGTATCTGAGTTAGAATATCTGAGTTTACTATAAAAATTGATTTTCCTCTCTATCCTTTAATAATGCTACATGAATTTCTTTCTCCAGATGTTTTCTAATTACTTTGGAGGCAAATTTAACCTTGCCTCCAACTCAAAAATACTATTTGGAAGCAAACATATATTTATAGTACACAAATCTTTTGTGTGTATTGTACATAAGTAATATAAACAAACATATAACAGTCTTCAAATATTTATTGTTAGAATGTTATTAAATATTGTTTGAGCAAACAGGAGTGGTGAACACTTTCATTGAGGAGACTTGACAAGAGGGAGAAAATAAGACAATTCATAATAAGAGCTGAAAAAATCATGATCTATCATAGTAATGATAACAATACATAACAATGGCTATCATTTTAGCACTTACTCTGAATTGTCAAAAATCACCCATGAAGTAGGTACTATTATTTGTCATCATTATATTAATTCGGAGAACAAGGAACTGAGCATCTATGTAACCTATTTTTTAATGGGAGGGTAAGGTGAAAAACAAGCTTCTGGTTGGTGCTACCAGGGTTATTATTCTCCAGACAGCTTTATTGGACCTGGAATTTTAAGACAAAAGTTTGAGACTTTAAAAAGTTTGGATCTATAATGGGTGCTTCAAGCTATCCAGTTCTGAGCCTGGGGAAACATGTATTTACTCTTTTATTGGAACCTTGGAATAAAAACTAATTATATTCAAGATTTCAACTCCCTCATTTTACAGGTAAGGAAATTGAGCCCCAAAGAAGTGCAGAGTCCTGCCTAAGAGTATACAACGTATTAGTAGCAAAGTAGGAACTAGACCGGCGTGCTTCAAGTCCAATATGGCGTGTTTCAAGTCCAATATACCTAAACATGCCAGTCCTGTAGCATCTCTCTGTTTTTCTTGTCCTCATTCATATTCACAGATAGTTTTTATGTTGCTGTAATTATAATATGGATACAACTCAAGAGAATACGAATTGTTTACAATAGCCCTTCTTTTCTCAAGTTTCATTCTGTCAATGTGTATTCTTTATGCTTTCCTCTTGGTTTTATACCTAATGCATTTGCTATATCTGCCTGCCTGTGAAGTATTTTTGTAAAAAGTTCAAGAAACTCAGCAGTCCCTTTTACTAGAATTTGTTGAAATCTCTGACCACATTTTAAAATTTAAGATTTTTTTTCCTTTTAAATAGGTT
The DNA here is from genome assembly GCF_949774975.1 of Lagenorhynchus albirostris. Lineage (NCBI taxonomy): Eukaryota > Metazoa > Chordata > Mammalia > Artiodactyla > Delphinidae > Lagenorhynchus > Lagenorhynchus albirostris. The sequence continues at coordinate 20,924,973 of NC_083103.1, read as the reverse complement.
TATTTTTTAGAGCAGTTTTAGGTTCACAGCAAAATTGAGCAGAAAATACAGAGAGCTCCCATATACTCCCTGTTCCTAAACAAGCACAGCCTTCTTTTCCTACTATCAACCTCCTGCACCAGAGTGGTACATTTCTTACAATTGATGAACCTGCATTAACATATTATTATCACTGAAAGTCCATAGTTAACTTTAGGGCTCACTCTTGGCGTTTTACATTCTATGGGTTTGGACAGATGTATAATGATGTGTACTCACCATTTTATAGTATCATATACAAGAGTTTCACTGCCCTAAAACTCCCCTGTGCCCCACCTGTTCATCCCTCCTTCTGCCCTACCAAGGCTATGTCTATGTTCCTAAAACACTATATTAAACATATTCCCTTTACACATTCAGTGTTATATTTATAAAGCAATAACAGCAAAGACAGGCAAAATAAACAAAAAACATGCTCTAAAATCCCCCCCACACACTTATATATTTTGTAGAGAAATGAAGTGATGCTCTGCTAATTATGATACTGGTCGTATAAGAAATGAAGGGGAAAATGTCTCTTGATTTTAGTTTCCTTTCCTTTATCATACCTACATTTACATTTTGCTTTATATGGGAAGGATATCAAAATGTGACATCCCTTTTGGAAACAGAACATCCTGTGGGGAGTGAAAAGGTCCTGCTATGTGCTTTCACACATGAGAGTCATATGATCCTTGAGGGAGACCTCTTCAAATTTGATGCCATCACGTTTCTTTAAAGTCTGTTGGAAATCGATATCAGGCTGGATCAAACATGGACATTTCTATTATCTTATCCCAAAATGTGGCTTTGTGTGAGCTCACTAGTTTTCAAGATCTTTCCCATTTACTAATGCTTATTATTTCACATAGAGCACAAAACCTAAAAAGCCTTCACTTTTCACTGTATCCCACTGGAAATGGAATGACACATTTCAGGAAGTTATTTGTAATTCAGGCGAGAAAGTTTTCCAATTATGACAATTTTTCTTAATTATTAGTGTCATATCTTAGTTGGGTTATATTGCTAATAAATGAAAATTCTTCACCTACATTTTTAAGGCTGACACTGGGAAATAAAATTTCAGCTAGAGAAATTTCAAGTGGCTTTCTTAGGAGAGATAATAGCAGGCTTCCCACTCAGTAATTTCTTTCTCGAACACTTAATATGAAAGGGTTTGGAGCATAATTTTGTCAGTGTGCTTTTTCAGTAAGTAGAGCAGTGCAAACACATATGCTGAAAGTTTTCTGAAAAGAAGCAGGACTATCTTTTATCTCATCCATCCTAAAAGTTCAGTTGACAGTATGAAGACTCTTGAGAGTCTTAAATGTTATTGGCAAATACCTGTGGTAAGTGTGTAGGTATTAGTGATAAGGAATAATAGCTAGTAGTTAATATTTATTGAGACTATTATGTGCCAAACATTTTACATTCATTCATTGACTGTATGACATGGCAACTTTATAAGAAAATGTTTACTTTCTCTCCATTCTACAGTGAAGGAAACTGAGTTTAATTAAATCCACCCATTGAACAAGTGTTGAAGCATGATTTGGTAGTGAAGTATTTCAAAATACCTACTACAAACATGTTCAAAGAACTAAAATAAACTGTGTTTAAGAAATTAAAGGGAAATATAACAACATGTAGGAAGTATTAATAGAGAGAAAGACACTTGAAAAAGAACACAATGGAAATTCTGAAGTTGAAAAATACAGTTACTGAGATGGAAAATTAAAAATTCACTAGACAGCTCAACAACAGATTTGAGTTAGTTGAACCATCCATGCTGTTTATGGTTATGGTTTGCGTGGCGTATTTCTTTCAGTGCTGTTACTTTCTACCTGTTTATGCCTTTGGATCTAAAGTGTGTTCCTCATAGCCATCATGTAGTTGGATTTCATTTTTCATCCAGTCTGACAATCTCTATATTTTGATTGGAGTGTCTAGTCCAGTCACACTTAAAGTTATTATTTATACGGTTGGATTTACATGTGCCAATTTGCTATTTTAAATTTTTTCTTGATATTTAAATTTTTGAATTATTATCCTACTGGTTATTCTAGTAATTATAAAATCCCCCTTAATTTATCATAATCTACTTCATGTTTCTACTGACTTAAATTCTGTAAAAATTAGGAAATTTACTTCAGTATAAGTTCATTTTCCCCCATTCTTTATCTCTTGATTGCCATATACATCACACCTATGTTAAAACTAAACACTATAGTGTTATATTCTTGTTATTTTCTACATACTTAGGTCTTTAAAGAAATTAAGAGAAGATAAACATATATTAATGCAGGCTCATTAAAGCCCACATATTTATAATTTTTTCCACCCTTTATTTTTTCCTATACATTTAAATTACTGTCTGATATTGATTTCTTTTACCCTGAAGGCCTCCTTTAGTATTGCTTGTAGGGCATGTATACTAGCAATAAATTCTCTCAGTTTTTGTTTTTCTGGGAATGTCTTAATTTGGTCTTTGATTCTGAAGGATAGTCTTGATAAATATAGAATATTTTATTGACAAGTTTTCTTTTTCTTTCAGCAGTTTGAATATGCTGTCTAGCCACCCTTGTTTTTGTTGAGAAGTCAGTTGTTAACCATGTTGTTATTTTTCTGTACTGATGATTTGTTTTTCTCTCATGACTTTCAGAACTTTTTTGTCTTTGACTTTCAGTACTTTGATTATGATGTGTCTAGGTAGGAGTCTCTTTGTGTTTATCCTTCTTGGAATTCCTTCTTTTTTTTTTAAATCTTAGATTAATATTTTTCATTAAATTTCAGAAGCTTTCAGTCATTATTTCTTTACATATTTTTCTTCTCTTTTCTCTCTCACTAAACCCAGTCTACACCCTCTGGCAGCAGGGATTTTGTTTTTCACAGCCAAACCTGTGAAAACTATCAATACAATTCTTGCCAAATGAGCCAAGGGTTAGGGATTGGGAGTGTACCTAGGCAAGAAGTCTATAAATTCCATTGTTCTTACTCAAATTTGTAGAAGTTTTTCATTAGTAATGCTTCTCAATTGGCTGTTTTCTTATGATTGTTTTCCAGAGCCCTAAAATTGTTGTCTTGGAGAATTTTGTCCTGTTTTATACTTATTTTGCAGGAAAGGATTTACTTACCTCTTCCTGCTACCATTTCCAGAATGCAGAGACTTTTCTTCTTCTTTTTTTTTTAACTCAGCCACTCTGAGCATCCTATATAATTAGTTTTCCACAAAGCATAATTTTTTTGTTAGGTGATAATACGAACAAAAAGCAGATATTTAAAAAAATTAATTTGTTTCCTGTCAAATATTATTTCCATATTTTTGCTCTACCTTAAAATCTTCAGAAAAATGTGTACCTCCTATTTCATTTCAGTGACTTATTTTTTAAAACATTTAAAAAACATTTTGACATATTTTCATACATAGTGAACAGTTATGTAGAATGAGGTTTGCCAATAACAAGATATGTGAATTATTCTTGTTTCTGCACATTTTTCACTAACGTATTGGAACCACTCCCATCACGCCCCCCTCACCATCACTGCTGCACAAATCCCTAAATCCTCATCCAGGTTAACCAAATTGGCTGAAATTCCTTCCCTTCAAAGTGGACTAGAAGGCTGAATCACCCACATCCACACAAGTGCTTAAACTGCCTGTACCAGGCAGATTCTTGCTAAAAATGTAAAGATAGAGGTAGGAAATTATTAGACAATAAGACTCTTTAAAGATAAAAGATCTATGGGAAAAGCCATAGTGGATAGTCCTCAGTAGCAAGATTAAGAGAGAAAGGAATTGTCAGTGACTAGGGAAGAGGAAACAGAAACTGAATTGAACAATGAAATTTGTTCAATTGATCAATGAAATTTATGTTGGAGACAGACTCCCTCTACCAAAGCTGGGAGAAGAGTAGTGAAACTAATCATTATCCTTTATATCTGAGACATTCTGAGCCTTTTCCTTTTCTCTATTAGTCATTTGTTATAGACCACTGTTTCTTTCGTGAAGCAAAATGTCTAGCATAAGTAGTGGAGAGCAAAGGTAACTTGTGGAGGTATTTAAGCTGTGCCAGCACAGCTTGGAAGGCACATATCATTTGATATACATCATTTCAAATCAAACGCTTACAAAAAAAAGAGATGCATATCAGGACCTCTGTTATTCTGTGGGGTTACCAAACAGTATACTGGCTCTATTTTGTTAAAGCACCTTTAAAATGTGCTTTGCCCCTATAAAATTGTTTCTTTCAAACTAAGAACAAAAACTAACAATGCAATTCAGATATTCAGCTAGAAGTAAATATGCATTCTTTACAATGTCAAATGTTCCTGGCTACGCAGTGAAGTACCGGTACAGAATGTGTGTCTGATTTCTTGGGAGAAAATTTGACTTCAACATCCTTTAACTTTATATTCATGCAAACTTCTAGTGGGCAGCTATAAAAATGCTAATAGAGACTCCTGCATCTTGGTTGAAGGCATCCTAGACTAAAGTCATTGTTCAGATTTGCTGTCCTTCAAGTGAAAATGAAAAGGTTAGGAGAAAAGGCCCTGGGGAGAGTTGATTCTGCTGTGCGGCCACCCCTCTCCACCATGCTCTGCAGCACAGGTTTTCCCTTCCATCTTCTTCTCCACCCAGAAGATCGCTTTCTTGGGATCTGAAGAAATTGTGCAGAAAAGTATGGAAATAAAATCTAAATGTGGTCTCTCTGATATGTCATGCTCTATAAAACACTAGAAACACACATAAGTTAATTTTCCTCTTATCTGTTTGCATTTTATTTTCTGTTTGAATAACTGGTAATTGCACAGATATGTGAAATACATTAGAAATCCCAGAACAGTACAAATCCTTCTCCCCATCTGATTATAAAAAGACCTTATTTCCAGTTCGGGACAAGTAGGAGAAGGTGCACACTAATAAAATATATTTTGAATATTTGTTCAAGATGTAGACAAATAATATCTGTTTACCTACTTTTCCTTTTTTTTTGTTAAAGACAATACATTCAAACCTGAATTTGCAGGACATAAAATATTTTTCACTCCTGATCAGCTAGATTAGAGAATTTATCATGTTGATTAATTCAAAACTTTGTTCACTGTCTCCTAAGTCTTTAAGGAGGAATTTAAAGGAAAATCAGTCTCAAAACCAGTCTGGGAGAGTTTAAATAATATTTGTATGACAATCATTCTAACAAATGTGGTCTAAATAACAATAAAATATTTGATAAGGGCTTCTCTCTGTGTCAAAGACATTATTTTCTACTGTAATGAATAAATTAGATTTTATAGAAAAGGTCCTTGAAGAATAGGGCAGAATCAGTTAAAGGAAACAGCATTGTCAATTGCAGAGAGATTTGAGAGTAGTTAGCATGCTTGAAGATCAGTAAATGTTTTTGTGGGGAGAAGGTGAAGGAATATTAACATATGCAGTGGAATGTTGGAAGAAAAGTCTGGGAAGTTTTGTGTCAGTCCTTATTGCAAAAAGAGAAGATGATAAAAGTCTTTGAACTATTGACAATACACAGGCATGCAGAGGTGGAATTTCCATAATGGGATGAAGTTTTAGACTTAGGGCACCTCATCCACCCTGATACCTTCCAAGGCCTGGAAGGACGTTAGTAATACATTCACAAAATCATGTGGGTCATTGTTGTTGATAATTACAAAGGTAAGATCTTTAATAATAATTGGTCAAAATAGTGAAGTCTTTCCACTCTCATTTTCCCTCTGTCACATTTCCCTTCACGTTCTGTGATGGTGGAGTTGCAGTAGGCATTTCTGGGATCTGAATAAAAGGAAACTGAATAAAAGGAAATATATATTGGGGATATATTTACTTTAAATTCTGTATGTTCATGTGCACCTGTGTATATGTTTATGTGTATATTTGTGTGTATAATCCTAATTTCTCTCATGTGTGCATCACTTCCATTACCTATCCCCTGCCATTGTTGGGCATGATAAGATGTGTTTATATAGCTATATGACCTCTGACACTAACAATGTGTGTTGCCCTCCCTCTGCAAAATCCTTCTGAAAATTTACACTACAAGAAAGAATGAAATATGTTCCTAATCTCTCTATGGAAAATGACATAATAAACTCTTTGTCAAATGAAAAGGCAGACAAAGATTATCTAGTTAATGAATGTAGGAAAATAAATTATTTACATTGGTATCTGATTTTTAATTTCTACATTTTATATTCTTTTCCTTAAAGAGAACCCTCCAATCAGTGTAAGTTTCCCCAAAAGATGTGGATTTACTCCGGTAGTAAATTCGCATTCTGTTGGTAGTTTTGGATGGTATGGTTGTTGTTTTTAAAGAGTGTAATATAATCGGAATTCTGCTTTTGTCAAGGTGCAAAATGAATGAGATTGCCAGAAAAACTACAAGTTAACAGAAAAATGAGAAAATCATTGACCTCCCATGCTATAGTGTTGATAACATAACCTAGGAGTCATGGAGATGCAAAGTGGGCAATGAATTATTTAGATATATCTTAGTAACACTGAGAAGTCTTAGTTAGAGTGTAATGCAATATCTTAGAAAATCCTTCAAACTCACTTTAAAAAATAAATAAATAAAATGGATTAAGAGAATACAAATAGAACATATGGTTTTAATTTTTTGAGTTTATTTTCAAAACCATACTGATTTCCTTGTTGTTATAAGTTGACTGTTAACATTGCCACAGTAAGGACATCCTATTTCACCAAGGCTAAAATCTAAATAAATGTACTCAGCAAACCAATATTTTCTTGCCTTTACCCACAAATCTAATTTCTGAACAAAACTAATTGTGGTCATTTTAACTTGGTAATTTCAAATTACAAATGAAAAAGAGCCAAACCATGTTTCATTATCAATTTAGTGTTTTAAGGCTGCTTATAAGTATACTAAATTAATGTTAAAACAAAACTAAGTTTATACTTTTAAGGATTTTGTGGTTTTGAATTAGATATTTTAGGACTTAATGAGTCCCAAATGGAAGAAGTATTAGCTCTAACTTTGCTTTTTGTATTAGACCTATCCTGAAATTATCTTCTGAGTATTTCACTTCTATATCACTTTGGAAAACAAGAGTATATCTCTGATTGAGAAAGGCATCTCTAAGGATGATTATGAAGAAACATAAAACACTAAAAGACAATGCATAGTAGAATAATTTGCAGTCATCTACTAATTCTGTAGGAAAATAAGAGAGGGGATTGGTGGAGTGTTGGGAACCATTCACCGAATATCTGTTTAAAAGTTGTAAATGCAAATTTAAGCCAATCAGGTTCAATTGTGATCAGAGCTAGTTGCTTAATGTTCTATTAATGGTTTTAGGAGAAACTAAGGACAATGAATTTAGTACTAAATCTGGCAGACAATAGTAATCAAGCCTGTTCCTATGGAAGTGGACCCTGTGATGTCATGACACGAAAAATGAAAAAAACAAAACAAACACAAAAAATCATCAGGCAAACATATTCTTTCTAGCAATAATAATTGGCATGTACACACACATTTATGTACACACACACTCATATTACATTTATTTTAAATTGTGAATGGATTGTGCCTTTGAAAACTGAGTAAAAGAATAATACTCTGTGTACATATCTACAGGTAACCTAAAATTAGAGGAAGTGAGCCATAATACAATGGAGGGTCAAATGAGTTTCATAAGTGTAGAGGGTTCTTCATAACTAATACTTAAATTTTATTAAATAAACTAAGTAAATAAATATGTTGTTTTTAATCACATAACAGCAAGTATTTGAACTAAGCATAAAATGACACAAATGAATGTAAAAAACTGTGTCATAGTATTCTAAGTTTAGTAAATGTTTTTCTCCAAATGTTGGAAGTCAGAGGATTAAGTAATAAGAAAGATTAAGCAATTGCCTCATCTGATATCCTTAATTTACAGATAAAGAAACAGAAGTAAATCCATTTATTTATGGGTACACATCTAGTTAATTTATTACCCTGACTCCCAGTGTTTTATTTCCCTTTTCTTACTAAGGATGGGAAATAAATAGCACTCATGCCTTTACTGCCCCTCCCAGACCCAAAGTGGAAATTTACAGCATTCTTTCCAACCAAATTTCAGCCTGTAGGTACTCAGCCTCAGGATGCCCACCACAGTCCCCGCAGCAGTTATTTCCACTTGACCATGTTTAGCAATCAAGATGAAACCTATAAAAATAAAGCATAAAAAGCAGTCTTCATATAGCAAGATTTTGTTCTACTCTCTAGTGACTCAACAAACTTTCATTGAACAATGAGCTTAAGGCTTAATCAATGACTCTATTCATTTCAAGTAAGATTATTAAATATTTCATGTGGACCTAAACAAATCTAAACAGACTCCCTAATATCTGATTCCAATATCAGATTCGATAGATGTTAATGAAATGGTTTATTTTTGTAAACAGACATATTTAAAATAATGCAGAAAATAATAATATTTGGGGACTTCAGCATTTTTAGTAACTAATAAAATAAATGTGACTTCCCATTATACCACCTTAACACTTGGGCACTTCTTTCCGAAGCTCTGACTACGGAAGTTCCTAAGAAGCATAACTGATTTTCAGTGCTATGGAAAGAAGGCAGATATGCCTTTGAAATAATGGTGCTTCTGGCATTCTACAGAGTAATTTTGAAAGATGTTCTGTGTTGTCCTTCAGGAGAGCATAGGGAAAATCAGAATATGGCTAGGTCAGATTTATGGAATACACAGCAGTGCAGGAATGAAATATTTGTCTGAGAAATCAAAGAAGCAACCATAAGTTAGGCAGGCATGATTAGCTATTCAAAGGTATAATGTCTTCTAGTCTTTGGTGTTTCGCTTCTCCTCACCAGGGGAAACAGAACAAGACATTTAGTAGAATGCTCCATATGAGTCTATGTGTGAACTACTAAACTGAAAGAAATCTGAATTGAGAGAGAAACTCATCCAAGAGCTTTTACAATATCCCAGGGGAAAGTCATTTTCTTTGTTTGAGCTCAGAAAAAAAGAAAATAAATGGCATAAAATCTCCCATTTAGAATCTGTGGGGACTTTTTGTTGTTACTTTTTTTTAAATAAGGAAGATTGCTTTAAAGCTTCTTGGGACAAGGGCTTATTTAAAATTTTAAAAATAAAAACAGGTGACCAATATAGGATGTGAGGGTATATGGTTTAAGAACAAAATCAGGCAAAAATAAGGTGCTGAAATGAGTAAGACATAAGGCAAAAACAAATGCCTTTCTGTTCCTCTGGTACATAAAGATCGTACTGCTCTCAAAGTTCATGACAAATTTAGTGAGCTCCCAGTAATAGGCTTTTTCTTCATAATTAAAAGATTCAATAATGGTGAGTTAGATGTCCTGGACACCCATCACAGTAATTATTTATTGTCATAAGTTCTAGTCCATCCACAAAAATCTGTCTTAGTGCATTTTCTGACTACTGCATTCAACATAGACTTTTTTAGCTCTTCCAACCTGACTGTTGACCTATGTAGTCATGAAATAATTTGCTTTCAGGGCAGATAATTCAATGATTTATGTATAAGATCCAAAGTTTTTAGATTTTGGAGTGATAACAAAGTGTCAACATTCTGTTCTGTATGACAGGATAGAGATGGTTAATTGGTAGAATATTTTCCTTTGCTTTTCAAAGAAAGAAATTTCAAAAAAAAGTTGGAATTTTTATTTGTACATAGACACAGAACACATATTTAACTTGTGGACTCAGAACTAAATATGAAATGTTACACAGTAAGTCCCCCACATACGAAACTTTAAGTTTCGAACTTTCAAAGATGTGAACATGCTTTCACATGTCCAATCACATAAGTTAGTTCACGTGTCTGGTGTACATTGTCACGTGCATGCATCCTCTACAAGTGGTTGTGCTTTTGTGTACAAGCTGGAGCTAGATCTGCAAGGGGACGACTTCATTGAACTCCTTGCTGTGCAACACGAGGAGCTTACTAACGAAGACCTGATGGAATTGGAGGCCCAGAGGAAGGACGAAGAGAGATAAGAGGAAGAAGAAGTAACTGAAGAACCGAAGAGATTCATGAGGCAGGGAATGGTGAGGGGATTTTCTTTATTTGGCACTGTTAAGTTTTTGAGGCACAGGACCAGAACAAAGAACGGTACACGAAGATTGTGATAGCCATCCAAAATGCAATCCAGTGCTACCATGTCACTTATGACAAGAAAAAAGAGCTACTACCCAGACATCACTGGATCATTTTTTCAAGAGGGTAAATGGAATTGAATCCAGCTAGGAACCAGAACCTGTGCCATCAATGTCAGGCATGAGTGAAATTGCAGCTTGCCCTCATCTCCTACTGCTGACGATCCTTCAGCTCTACCATCTCCCACCTGCTCTCCCTCCTCCAGTCAGTAACTCTTCTTGCCTGTTCACTTGATGCCAGCCCCTGTATGCCAACTGTTGTACTGTACTACTGTACTTTTCAAGGTACTGTACTATAAGATTAACAATATTTTCTTTATGTTTTGTGTTTGATTTTTATGTATTATTTGTGTGAAAAGTATTATAAACCTATTACAATACAGTACTATATAGCCAATTGTGTTAGTTGGGTACGTAAGCTAACTTTGTTGAACTTACGAACAAATTGGACTTACAAAGGCGCTCTCGGAACAGAAATCATTCGTATGTAGTGGACTTACTCTATTTATCATATAGACTTGGAAATCTTAGCTAATACAAGAAAAACAAATGAGATATAAATATTGAGAAGGAGGCAGAATTATTACTACTTAAAGGTTATAAGCTTTTCTGCCAAAAAAATTCAAAGTAAAATGATGTTTAGAATTAAAAGAATTATATAGAATAATCATTCAGAAATTACTAGTTACCTATATGTCAGCAATGAGCAAACAAGAAAAATAATTTGAGAACACAAAAATCTATAAAAACAGCAAACATATCACTTAGGACAGTTTTGCCTACAAATCACAAAATCCTGGCTCAAGTAGCTTATTTGTAAAGGACAAATTACTGTTTAAAATAACTGAAAACACTAGAGTTAAGATGAACTTCAGATGAAGCTTAACCCAGTGGCTTGGCAATATTACCTTAACAAATTGTTCATTTATGCTTCTCTATTCTTTAATTTCCATTATATCATCTTGATTCTAAGGTTAATTTCTCTTTTGCCACCCAGATGGATGTCAACAAATTCTGGGGCTAAATGTTTCCCTGTTTCTGTCCAGAAGTAAAGATTAATGTCTTTTTCTCAGCATTCCTACAAAATGTCTAATTGAACTAATTTAAACCTATTATCCATTGTAGTAGGCAGGATGATGTCCACATCCTCATTCCTGACACCTGTGAATCTAACATTACAAGGTAAAGAAGTAAAGGTAATAGATGGAATTAAGGTAGCTAAGCATCTGACCTTAAAATAGGGAGAGTATCCTGACTATAGAGATGTGTCCATTGTAATCATCAGAGTCCTTCAACATGGAAGTGGGAATCAGAAGAGCCAGTGTCAGGGTAACGCAGTGTATAGTAGACTCCATTGCTCACTTTGAAGATAGGCAAGGCCAAGAGCCAAGGAAGGTGGGCAGCTGTTAGAGGCTCAGAAGATGAGAAAACAGGTTCTCCTCTAGAGCCTTCAGAAAGCAGTGCAGCCCTGAGGACACCTTGGTTTTAACCAAGTAAAACCCATTTATGACCTCCAGAACAATAAGGTAATAAACTGGTGGTGTTTTAACCCCTAAGTGTGATAACTGTTAGAGCAATAATAAGAAACTTATACATAATCCTTCCTTTAAGTCATCACTGTGGCCTGATAGTGAAACACTCTGACTGTTTGGCCTGGGTTACATGGTCCATGTCTCGATCTAGTGTCGGTGCCCACTTCTCCTGAATAAGAGGTATTCTTAAAACAAAAATAATCAAGGCTCTAAGACAAGTTATTTTATTATATGTAATTTAAATTCTTTTGATCTAAACAGTCTAGCATATCTGTTAACTTTGTCTTTATGCTAGAGAGAGTTAGTTAAATATGATATCCCTTAATGCAGAATACACACTTAGAGTGATTAGTGAGCATTTATAAAGTCTCTAATTGGAAACTCACTATTAACTCCTGGTGCTTTTGATTAAAGTGGTGGATTTAAAAAAGACAATGCCTGGGTGAAATGAGTGATATTGTAGATGCATGGATTGGCAAGTTACACTCTATGTGCACAATATCCCAATAGTTTATGCACATTAGACTGTCACCCTATAAATAGGATTATAATCAGCACTGAATTCAGGGACATATGAATCATTTGTCCTCACCTGGAGCTAAACTCTGGTTTTAGAATATTATTGTCTCTGTTTAAAGTATACTTTTAATTCAAAATACATAGAGCAGATATTTCATTATCAAGTTTTAAAATAGAAGATATTATCTGGATGACTGCTTGCAAGTAAATGTTTGAATATATGATCTGGTTTAATTCTAAAATGAGGTTCTTGGAGGAAAGCTATAGTTTCTACTTAATTCTAACTTTTAACAACCACCAATATCTGTAAAAAGCAAAGGAAATCAAACCCTTATGATTGTAAATAACACAATTGGTATGAATTAGTTTATTAGATTCCCAGGGTTACTGGACCAAATTACCACAAACTGATTGGTTTTGAACCACAGAAATTTATTCTCCTACAGTTATGGAGGTTAGAATACTGAAGTCTTGGTAGGGTTGTTCCTACTAGAAGTCTGAGGGAGATCTGTTTCACAGTTTTTCTCCTGGCTTCTGAAGGTTGTGGAGAATCCTTGGCATTCCTTGGCTTGTAGCCTTATCACTACAATCTCTGCCTCTTTGTTCACATGGCATTCTTCCTTCCCTAAGTCTCCTGAAGCGTTGGCGTGGATTAATGATCTAGAAATTTTGAGCAAATCTTGAAGCTAGTTGTGTCCAGCAAGTGGAGTAAGACCCCAAAGTAGGTTTGGTATAGAAATAAAGAGACCTCTTGTCTCTTTGTAGATACTGCTTCTCTGGGTTCCTAGCTAAGCACCCAGTGATGCTGGGCCTAGCATTGCATTGGCTAGCAGATGTCAGGTTTTTGCACAGCACCAACCAGTCAGCTCAGCCTACTCCATGTCCATTTGTAATCCATGCATACTCTTTTGACCACAGTTCACTTCCAAATAAAGACAATAGCAAAATCATGCTTCCTTCTACTTGTGGTTTAATCACACTCTGATTTTTTTCTCCTGTAACTTAAATAGTGCAATATATAATCAACCCATATTAACATATTTTATGTTAGATCACAGGGGAATGGGAAAGAAATAAGAAAGCAGAGAAATTTAATTATTTAATATATTTACTAATTTAGTCATATCAATCTAAGAAAGAAATATTCATATCTACTACAGTCCTGATTTCTGTCCCTAGGCATATGGTCACAGCTGGAATTTAGAACATCCTTCTTTCACTCCCCACTCAATATTCCCTTTGCTCTAAGTTCCTTCAGCTGGCTCCTTTCTTGAGTGAAGAGGTGACCTAAACCTTCATTCCTGAAGATTCTGGGCCATTAGCAGCCCCATTTGTATTGAATTACTGGAGTTGTTAAATAACGTTTATGACAGGGCACGGGACTATTGATATGCTGCAGAGGATTTCCTATATTCCACACCTAATCCTCCTTACCCCCATTGTCTACTAGCTACCTAACTCCCCATGATAGATGCAATCAGATAAACCAACCAGGACAGTAACTACCTCCTTTTCCTATTGGTTCACTTGTTGAGGAGGCCAAAGTAGCAAAATAGAGGACTTAACTGCTAGTTTAATGCTTGTCCCCTCCTGGAAACATTCCTCCTTCAGAATTAAGAACTCTAGGGGAACAGAGCCCAAAATAGTGGGAATAGGAATGAAAAAATCTCACTGCAGGATCACTAGGATTAATACAGGAGCCACTCCATATTTTTGCACTTTGGTTCTTAAACTGGTGAATGCTGAACATTTGAAAAATAGTAAAATACATTTATCCCTCTTTCAGAGTGTTAACTACATCCTGATGGAACAAAATCAAGAAAAAAGGAGAATAAAGAAGGGAAATGAGGACAATTTGAAACCCACAGGCATTTCTACATCTGCATCTTGCTGTCTGTAGCTACAAAGATGTTCAGAATGTAACCATCCCTATCTTATGTCTTCTTTTCAAATCTTGACCAGTTTTTTCTTTTGCCCAGTTATTTCTTGCAATCCTGCAGAGAAGGGGATTCTGGGAAGAATAGTTTCAATTTAGCTAAACTAGCACAGTAAAAAACTACCACATACATGTATACAATGGAATGTTACTCAGCCATAAGAAGGAATGAAATTGGGTCATTTGTAGAGATGTGGATGGATCTAGAGACTGTCCTACAGAGTGAAGTCAGAAAGAGAAAAATAAATATTGTATATTAACGCATATATGTGGAATCTAGAAAAATGGTACAGATGATCTTATTGGCAAAGCAGAAATAGAGACAGGCAGAGAGAACAAATGAATGGACACCAAGGGGAGGCAGGAGGGGATGACTTGGGAGATTGGGATTGACTTATATACGCTCTTGATACTATGTATAAAATAGATTACTAATGAGAACCCACTGTATAGCTCAGGGAATTCTACTCAATGCTGTGTGGTGACCTAAATGGGAAGGAAATCCAAAAAAGAGGGGATATATGTATACATATAGCTGATTCACTTTGCTGTACAGTAGAAACTGACACAACATTGTAAAGCAACTATACTCCAATAAAAATTAATTTAAAAAAAAGCTACCACAATAATAAAGGTACCGTTTTCAGTAAGTTGAGAAAATGAGACTATTTTAAATGTTAGTCAACTTGATTATATATTTTGAAAAAAATAGATTTTTATAATAATAATATAAACTTTATAATGAATTAAACTTCTAAATGTAAAGAAAATTCTAAAATTATTAGTTGAAAATGTAGGAGGAACTTTTTCTCATATTCTTGGGATGGAGAAGACCTCCATACAATTGACAAAACAAATTTAAAGGCAAGTGATGAGGATTTTGACTCAACTATATTTTAATCTTACCAAGGCTGTAAGGCAAATGTTACTTCTGTATTCTATCTTCAAATAAACTTTTGAAACCAGCTTATCATGATCTATTATTAATGCTCATCTTAATCATCAATCTTAGTTTCAAAATTCTAGTTCATCAAAATACACAATTACTCAAGAATATATGTACAAGAATATTTTTATTAAAAAAGAAGGGAATGAGCAAATAAATAAGCATATAATTATATTATGGCATGCTGTGCAGGTACTAAAAAGATACGTTAAGAGTTATACTTACTGACATAACGTAACCTGAAGTGAAAAATTGCTAACTAAAATGTAAAATATAGTGCTCCATTTTGTAAAATAAAAGTATATATGCATAAAGTGTTTTGTGCATGTGCATTTGAGAGTGAGAGTGAATGAGTATATTTCTAGTAGAAAAAAGACTAGAAGGATGAATGGCAAATATTGACATTTTATCCATCTCCTTCTTTGCTCCCTCTTTTCTCTCCCCCACCTTCCCTCTCTTGATACCTCTCATCCTTTCATTTGTTAAAAAATTAATATTTAATAATAAAATATTTAATAAAAATTAATATTTAATAATATTTAATAAACACTTGCTATGTACAAACCACTATTATAGACACTAGAAGGAAGCATATTTGAATGGAAATGAAGTGGGGTCATTTTTTGATACCCATCTAGTTTAAATATTTTTCAGAACGTATGTTTATATTTATTTGTAGTCAGTTTACATTAAAAGATGTATTTTGTTTGTTTAGTGCACAATTTAATTCGTTTTGTAGTTCTACCCAGTTATTGTGCAACTGTCACCATAAGCCTGAATATTTTCATCATGCAGTTAAATTCTTCATGCCTATTTATAGTTAATCCCATGCCCAGCCCCAGCCTCTGCCAGCCACCAATCTACTTTCTGTCTCTACAGATTTGCCTTTTCTAGAAACATTATTACTATTTGCGTAATGAGGTCAGAATATTTCATTCATATTATTTTTGGGATATACAGAGAAAATATATAATGTTATATTTTCAGTAACTACTATAATTTTACTGCCAAACCCCACCCACTGTGAAGAGAAAAATAATCACACATTCAGTTCATTTTCAACATAATCTTAGCATGCAATTGGAATAGGAATCTATAGAATTTTAAAATTCCTCATTTGTATAAAATTGTACATTATCTCAGTTATTTTTTTCTTATATAGCTGTATAGTGGTGTATATGTGTGTGTATAGGGCAGGAACATTGTGTAAATTTTTGTGTTTGGATGGTGTTGGGAAATAAAGGAAAGAATCAGGGTTCTCAAGTGCTGGCATCCTCTCCCTCCTTTGGCATTTATTGTGATATGCTTTGCGAAAACAAGTGCTTCTTGCTGTGTCTCCAAGTTGAAGACAAATGATTTTAACAACTTTGTTGAATTGTTAGAGGAAAAAAAAAGGAGATTTTTATGTTGTTCATTGAAGTGAAACAATTGGCATCACTCTGGAAAAGGAGTTAACATACAGTGTTTATATAATATCCGAGCATGTTCCTGAAATGGATCAACCTGAGAATAATAAGCAAGTTATTTTCAAAATGATTAATGACCTTATTAGAGTCATTTGAGCAGGTTGAGACTGTTTATTTCCAGAGAATTGTGCAGAAATTGAAGATCAGGCAGAGAGGAGGTATGAAAATAAATACAGAGCTGGAAGTGGAATCTATAAGAAAGATGGCAACAATGTATATTGTTTCACATGGATATGAGACACCTCCATGTATAAGAAAAGTTATTTCAAGCAGTAAGATCAACAGCTGCCTTTGATTTCAGTGGAATTTCTAACAAGAAAATACATTTTTATATTATAGTGTGTAACATTTACCTTAGGAGTCAGAAAAGAAGTCTCTAGGTAGCTAAGGAAAGTTAATAAAATATTTCAGCACTAACAAAGACAATATAGGGCCAGTGATTCAGGAGGTGGTCCTGTTTAAGAAGTGAGGAATGAAGCAGGGGAACTCTGCTAACCACATTTCAGAAAAATTTAAAACAAACACATTTTTTAAAAAATCTCTGCTTTCTTGCTATACTCAAACATGCATCTCCATTCCTATCTTTGCATTTTCTAGCATAGAAAACGTCGAATTTCTCAGATCCTGGTAAATCACTTAGACTCTTGATTTGAAGAACAGATTTTTTTCATTCATTCATTCATTCATCCCCGTAGGAAGCATTGCTTGGGAAAGGGTACTATGAGGTAGAGATTACATTTGGTGACGTTATCCAGTCAACACCATTGAATAAGATAATTTGGATAGCATAGAGATATCATTATTACTACTTGGTAGAGCATTTATATAACAAAGAAATATTTTCTAAGTAGAGCATTTTTTTCCCCATAAAGTCACTGTTTATTTAATTCTACGATGTCTGCATAGTTGGGGCAACTAGATTGCCTTTAGGGAAATAAAAAAGAATTTTTAGTTATGTTTACCTTGAATAAAACTATCTAGCTAAAATTAAATATTAAGTGCAAGAAGGAATACTTTGAATGAGAAAAGAATGAAATTATTCTAAATGTAAATGAAATATACTTGTCCAAAAGAATTTGTGCCACTAACTTTTCCAATCCTGACCAGCTCTTAACTGTTTTGTTATTGTAAGAGAGCTTTTCTAGTTATAAAAATAAAATCTAGGCTTTTGGAACAGTTCTGCTCCTTATATATTTTAATATATGATTTCACAATTCAATCAAATTCTGGATTATATATTTGAGTATATTTCTATAAATAAATCAGAGGCATTGACCATTAACTTCAATTTCATTACATGCTGAAAAACCCCACAGAAGAGGTAAAATGCCCCAAGGAAAATATAGAAATGGTGCTCAAGAGCAGATATCATTATCTTGGTGTGGATAGATACTTGGTAGCTCTGCCTGAGTTGTACAAGTCAAACTGGGGCACCCTTAATGACAGAGTTATTCATGGGGTGCCAGAGACCATGTAGACTAATTAAAGGAGACAAATTTGAAGAGGATAAAAGGAACAAGGTGTTATAGTATGAAGATTATATGGCAGGAGGAGAAGGACAGATTTACCTAATTTGTCTAGACACAGTGTGGGAAGAGATACGATGAATAAACAAAGTATATTTGAACATATGGGCATATATGCATAAAACTTAAACATCTGTCAAGAGCTCCTCTGCCTGTCTTTTTTGTTCCCCATTCTTTTAAACCCCAGTGTTAATCTAATGGATTATTCTTGGTTATATTAT